>NC_088979.1:156105897-156411355 GCF_963932015.1 Anas acuta
GCATTTGGGTTAGGGATTGTGTAACATCTTCATATAAGAACTGTCAGGGGTAAATTTACCAAAGCCTGAAGCTTTGATTGATGATCATTTTGCATGAGTGTTCAGCGTAAGGAAGCACACAATAGACCCTTTTTCTTAATGGACCTGCAGGCCGTGGCACTCTTAAACATACATATTTTGAAACACATTTCATCACCTGCTGGAACGTAACACTACATAAAACTCTGGAAGGTACTCTGGAACAAGAGCTTTCCCTGCATGAGTAAATGGCTCCAAGGAGGTGGCCCAAGACCCTTTAAGATGTGACTTGCTGTGGTACCAGCTGGGAGCCAGTGAGGAGGATGCATTACTATTACTATTACTATTACTATTACTATTACTATTACTATTACTATTACTATTACTATTACTATTACCATTACCATTACCATTACCATTACCATTACCATTACCATTACCATTACCATTACCATTACCATTACTATTACTAGCCATTGTAATAACAGCACTTCCCGATAGGTAGGGGACTGCTAAGTGCTAGCTCTGGAGCTCACGATTCAGTTCTCTGCTCTGATGCAGCTCTGCAGGCAGCAAACCAGCCCAGAGACAGAGCAAGCCCATCCTCCCAGAAAAGGCAAAAGAGATTTGTCTTCTAGTCCCAGTTGGCAAGACATGCCACCTTCTGTGGAAGGACTTCCGTCATCTATTAATGTGTGAAAGTTACTAAATATGCTTGTTAAACACCTTGGCATCTTTTATCACCAATTACTGGGTTTTATTCATTTCTTCCAACTTTTAAAATGTGGGACACTGGTCCCCAGCTTGGAAGGGTACACTGCCTTAAGGGCACCAACTGCCCTCCTGTGATGGAGTATCTTCTACTGTCAGCTATAAAAGGAGCCATGGCGATAACAATCTCTTATCTCTGTCTCAAACTAAGCCATGCAGAATACCTGTCTCAGCCTCAGTGGAATGAAAACAACAGCACTCTCCTCATCACAGGAGGTGTTAGCAACATGGATGTGTACACTTTCGATAGTTGTCCTTGCTACATCCGCCAGTAGTAGGGGTCATGCACAAAGTTAAATCAGATGGAATATGGTAGGGAATTGTCTGAGCTTTTCTCTCAACATTAAATGAAAATCCAACAAGCTATGGATTAGACCAGCCCTATTATTAATCCATGGGTTTTAAAGCTGTGCAGAACTTTGACAACTATTGTCGCTCCCCTTTTGACTAGGTGCTCAGAGCACGGACCCAGCCCAGAAGACGGGCTGGCCCTGCTGGGCTGATCCCCTCCGGCAGCTCGTCAGAGGTGGGGGCATCTGCAGCCAGACTGCAGCAAGGGCACTGTGAGTGGTGGGAAAGGGGCTTGTTGCTGCCGCCACTTTGTCTGCTGCTCATAACCTTCATCCTGAGTGTGCCATAGCTTGTGCACAGCAGCTTTTCCTTTCTTTTTTCCTTTTTTTTTTTTTTTTTTTTTTTTTTTTTTTTTTTTTAGCTATAAACAAACAAACACAACCTAAATATTTGGAGCGCGGATTGCATGGCTCAAGGACTCAGGATGATTAAAAGCAGGAGCCATACAGAGACATCCAGAAATGATTGTTTTTAACAAGACAGGAACTTTGTCTGAAAACAGGATGACCTGCTACAAAAGACGCCAACAAATCCCCGTAGAGCTTTAGAAAAAACAAGCAGGCGCCTGAGTGTGCTTTAAAAAAAAAAAAATCCCGCCTAGTAATAAAAAGGCATGTAAGGGTAAACAGGAAAAGAGCACTCCACACTGCAAGCAGCCTGGAGGAGGAGAGGCTGGGAAGAGCGCTGATCTGAAAACCTGATATGGAGACAAGGGAACGAGTTCTTCATATCCCCAGGTTCAAACTGCTTGTAGCGTCGGGGCAGCTGTGAGAGGCGCTTGCTGGCTGGTTTCAGCATGCCTTCCTTCCAGTAGCATGCAGGCTTTGGGACAACAGTGGGGGTTCTGCAGGTGGTGGCTTGCTTTGGTGGCTTAAAGAATTGTCATTTCAGACTTGCTGGAAATACAGTTTCTTGCATGAATACAACGGTCTCAGACATATTGTCTGATTTTTGGGTGGTCCCTTGGGGGCCCAGGAGTTGGACTCAATGATTCTTGTGGGTCCCTTCCAGCTCGGGATATTCTCTGATTCCATGGTGCAAGCTTAAGAGCAATTCCTACTGCAAAACTGAAGATAAAGTTACTGTGGTTCTGCACACCTATACTGCATTTATACAGCGCTTTCCTAATTTTAGTGTGAATCTCATGGCGTATGTTGTTTTCCGCTAAGCCTCAGCTCCCAAAGTCTTGTAATTTCATGACAATCCCATTCTTTATATATACAAAGTGAGTCTTTCTAGCCTTCATGCTTAAGAAAGAAAATCTTGAAAGCATAGTGTGTAGACCAAAACCCCTTGTATTACTGTTTCCGATGGTGAATATTAAAATCAAATACTACCTTGAGGAATTAGGATATTGATATTTATACTTCATCATGGTGACAACCCCTCCTTGTTAGAAGAATCTGCAGACTCAGCTCCTAAGCAGGTTTCCCATCTCAGCCTGCTTGCCATCAGCCAGACCTGTGACAGTGGCCATTTTGGGACATGTACCCACCAGGCCTGGGGACTGCAAGCTCCAATGCACCAGGTCTCCCCTTGTTGTGCTCCAAAGCCAAGTACTCCTCAGGCCTGACATAACATCTTGTTGCTCACAGGTGGCCAGAACCAGACTCTGCAAGCCATACAACCCACCAACAAGAGAAAATTCATCCTCTCAGACACAGGGCCCAGCCCCTCCAAGAGAGACAGACGAGTGGCTTGGTTCCTTGTTGCTGCTTGTGGTGCTCGGGGCTTTAGGCCCAGAGGTCTCTCGCTCACGGACATCTCTGTGCTCAGCTGCAGGGTGCAGCCCTTTTTTTGGGGGGGGCCTGAGGAAAACAGTGAGGCCTCTGTGGTCTTGCAGGCACTGATCCGAGATTCACAGAGGTTTCTGGATTGCTTTCCCTGAGCTTTACCTAAATTCCTGGTGATGCACGTCAGCTGCCCCAGTTGTCTCCTGTGGGGTGGTTGCGTCCCTCAGGAGTGTGGCCGCCACTGGTGCCAGGTGGCTGCCTGGAGAGGCGCCGGTCCTTTTGGGAGGGAGGAACAGGGGATGACGGCTTGTGTGCGAGCTCTGCAGATAATGGAAAAGACATTAGTCTCCACCCTTTTCTGGGTATTGCTTTTAGGCTGACAAGGAACCGCTTGTCCTTGCCCGTGCGGAGGACCCGCCGTGCGCTCAGGACATAACCTCCAGTAGAAGGGCACATCCTGCAGTGGGTCTGGGCTCTGCGGCCGGCCCTAGATGCTGCCCCACACCTTCTTGGCCCCCACACCTGATACAAAGTGCTCCCTGCTGAGGAGCTTGCTGGTCTTGGTTCATGAGCAGCTTACTTGTGCCATTTGATTTTGCACCTGCAAACTGCACCATCTGCAAAGCTCCCGAATGGCTTCTATTGGGGCAATTCACTGATCTCCATGTACGGACCTGTGCTCACAGAGGTGTGTGGCCAGGCTCCAAGCAGGCAGCAGCGAGGTGGCCGGCTGCCCCCCAGCACTCTCAGCCTGCTGAGCAGCCTCTTGGGAGGCAGGACATGACTGTGTGGGTCAAGAAACTGTTAGGTCTGTCTGAGCTGGAGTCACCTTTTCCCTGCAGCAGCCCACACAGTGCTGTGCTCTACACTCGTAGCTGGAACAGCACTGATATCACTCCAGTGTTGTGTCTATTGCTGTGTAGTGCTGGCACAGCATCAGAACTCCTTCCAAGCCCCCAAGAGCCAGCAGGCTGAGGGTGGCCAAGTGATGGGGATGGGACATTGCCAGGGCAGCTGACCTGAACCAATCAAAGGGATATTCCATAATACCTGATGTCACACTCAGCAATAAAAAGGGGGGCTCTCTTGGGGGAGGGGGCTGTTCCTCCTGAACAACCACTACGCGTTTTGAGGCCCTGCTTCCCAGGACGTGGCCGAACAGCACTCGTTGATGGGAAGTAGAGAATAATTTTTTTTTTCTCTCTCTGTGCTTCCGTGCGAACTTACTGTTTCTTTTGTTTCTTTTTCTCCCCATTTCCTTTCCCTTTAATTAAACCTTTCTCATCTCAAACCTTGAGTTCTCTGTGTTGTATTTTCTCCCTCTTCCTCTTTGAGGAGAGGGGGAGTGAGAGAGCGGTTGTGGTGGAGCTCGGCTGCCCACCTGAGTAAAACCACCACAGGAACACAGAAAATACAGACAAGGAAGAGATTGCAAACTGCACCTTCCTTTCCTGAAATGACTGCCAGGACTCTACCCCACAGAGCTCCAGCTCTGTCCCTTGTAGGACCAACGCTTTATGCTCATGGAACCTCCCAGGGCCTGACAGACATATGCCTTGCTCGCTCATGCTGTGTGGGCTCTGTGTGTCCCCAGGGACACCACCTGGCCTGGCCTGGCCTCAGGGGAAGAGCTAAGCTCAAGCTTTTTCCAGCAGCCACATGCGCTGGGCACAGCTTAGTTCGCATACTGTTTCATTACAAAATGGACTTGCATTTTCTTCTTTCCTTCAGTATTGATGAAAGGTGATTTGTCACTGTTAATGTCTGTGACTGCACAGAACATGTGACTGCTCGTTTTCCGTGGCCTGCAGCACCCTTCAGCTCTGTACTGCTTAAGATGAAGAATTGCATAGGAGACGCTTTGATCAGGGAAATTTCCCATTTCCAAGAAGTGAAATTAAAACTGAATGAATTTTTTATCTCCTCAAGATGGATAGAAGTGCCAGCTGCTGTGTCCACTGGTTTCATAATTATCACATTCTCACACACGTGCTCATAGCACATGACTCAAGTATCTACAGTGGCACACTGCGGTTTGCCTCTATCTTCCAAACTAACCATGCACGCAGAGCACAAAACCTCTTTGCTATTGTGTATGTAAGAATGTCTATGGAAAGATCTTGAGAACTTTATTCTTACAAGATGTTCTTGTCTTCCTTGGACAAGGAAAGACATAATTTCATTTATATTGGTCTAAGAAAAATGAATTCTAAGTAGACATGTCAAGGCAGTGATGGTTTGATTCAAAAAAGATGGTAAGTAACATAAGTGCACCATGTACTGAAATACATTACTGGGGAAAAAAAAAAAAAAGAGAGAAAAAAAAAGTGAATTCCTTCTCCATAGGAAAGAGATACTTTAAACTCGTCCTCAAAATGCATGCAAATTGGGTGAGATATCTCAGGTCTCAAATTCATCTCACAAATTGTCAAAAAAGCAGAACAAAAACAGCACGACTGGAGATCTAGCATGAAAAAAAATGTTTCATTTATGTTCAAAAATGTCAAGTTCAGGGCAGTTGCTTAGATTTCTGCATTTTTTTCTCCCCACATAACTCTGTAATGAGTAAGAAGTAGTAGCTTTTGTTTGTCACATTTTGGTGTACCTTATAAGCCTTTTTTTGTGTGTGTTTGTGGACATTTAATTCTTTCAAATTAATTGTTCACCCCAGACTCTTGTAAAGAAGTAATGGAGGACTGATGCCATTAGTGCAGGACAACTTTTAGCCCATTTACTCTTTAATGGGCTATGAAGTCATTTGTTATTTTGGTTCTGCCCGGCAGGATCTCCAGCTTGCTCAAGTACTTCTCCCTCAGTGGCTGCCATCCCTGTGCCCTGCAAATGCCTGGAAACGCAGCCTGCCTTCACGGATGAAAGACGACTATTCACATCAGCTGTTTTGCTGCAGAAAGCTCACTGTTTGGGGCAGCAGAAGCGTGGCCAGAGAAATGTTGCCATCTGTGAAGGTTGGCCAGGCAGTGCGGGTGGCATGGGGCACATGGAGGCACAGCCCTGTGCTGGTGTCCCCAGCAGGGCATGGCCATGGCCACCACCAGTCCCACACAGGGAGGTGGCTCCTGTTTTCATGGAATACCATCACACTTCCTTACTCATCAAGGTGCTCCTGGGTGGGGGGGTAATCCTTGCCTTGTCTTCACAAATTTGCTCTTTTTCCTTTAATTAAAAGGAAAACTGAGTGCCCAGCCACTCTGTTGAAAGAAAATGCTGAAATATTAGAAGGACAGATTTTATATTCTGCAGAGGAACCTCAAACCAAACAGCACAGGACTGTTTCAATTCCATGCCAATCGCTTTTGGTGGAGAAAAAACATGGCTGAGATTCTGCATCTCTAGCTGTCAGCGGTGCAGAAGCAAACCCTAGCACAGCTTGTGGCAGACTTGTGATGAGGAACTCTGAGTTAGGAAGGATGATGCTCCAAAGAGATTGTTTCAATGAAGCTCTTTTTCTTTGTATTTCATGTAGTCACAGATTTATTTTTTTTCTCACTTCAGATATTATTTTGCATCATCCTTGCCATATGGAAGAAAGGAATGAAGCTGTTCTGATCTGCTGCCATAAAAAATATGAGATGTTGTTTGTGTGATCTTCAGAGCAGATTAGAACTGGGAATTTCCACTTTAGTGAGATTTTCAACATGTTGAAATTCGTTTCCCTTTCAATCTGGACAAGGTACAGTAGTGTCAAGTTTTCTTACAAATTAAAAATTCCCTCCCCAATCAGATTTGTAAAATACATACATGTTTTATTAATCTCTATAAACAGTGCTTCAAAGCAAGATGTTCATTTGTAACTTTCTTTTATTATTTTATACAACTTGATTTTTAAAGTATTCAGTGGCTATTCTGGGACTCATAGCTCATAGTTAACATTCTAGATTCTCAAACTGTTTAGGGAGGGAGGATTCTCAGAGACCATCAGCACTGGTCTTGCTACTCCCTCTTGATCATTGACTTTTGTGGACAGAACATAAAAAACATGAGTGCTTTCATCAAACCCAACATTAAAGTACACTATTTAGAGCATTGAGTTAAAAAAAGAAATACTGTGAAGGTGGTAGCTGCAGAGGATGGGTTAGCATCTCTCCAGTGATATGTATCACCTATGATCTGCTGTACCCGAGCAGCAAGATATGATGGAGCAGTCAGCCCAGGCGTTACTGCGGTTAAGTGTTATTTTTCCTAGCATTACAAGATGGCATATGGATTTCCTTTACAGGAGGCTGGCTACTCCTGGTGATGGAAATAATAGAGACAGCACAGGTACAACAGCTTCTAAGTCTCAGAGTGGGCTTAGGTAAGGGTGTGTTAACCCCCCAACACTGGCTTCAGAAGGGACACACACGCTGTGGTGGCACTGGCACTGCAGGGGTTTGGAAAAGAGCCAGCCTGGGTGTAGAGTTGAGGCACACCAGAGGTTGGACTCAATGATCTTGAGGTCTCCTCCAACCTAGACAATTCTGTGATTCTGTGATTCTGCACCAACAGACCCATGCTGGAGGCAGCCTTGGTCTCTCTGAGCCATGTCCCAGCCAATTTATGGTGTCAGAAGTGGGTGCACTCACCTCACAGCCAACTCTATGTAGAGTTGATAGTGTTGGGCTTAGCCTTGTGGGGACACAGCCATTCTGCTTCCTGACTCATCTGACTCTGGGGACGGCGCAGTCATGTTCACCTGGTGTTTCTCCTAGCCAGCTGTACCTTCTGAGCCAGGCTGAGCCAAAGGGAGGTATCATCATCCCAAGGGCACTGTCTGTCCCCCAAGTAGCTCAGCAGCCCAAGTATTGAGGATAAATAGACTCAGGGAGGGCAGCTAGCAGCATTACACCTCTGTAAGAGGCAGACAAGTCAGTTGCTCTCAGAAGGGCACTTATTGTTAGTAGAGGTGGACTTTACATCATGGCGTTTATATGCCATGCCAGCGCAGTCCTTCATGGGGTTGGCTTCTTCCCTCCTCCCTTCTTCATTTCTTAATCTGACATAAGTGATGCAAAATGGAAAGGTGCAAAGCAAAACATAGGAAGATTTATCAGGGTATATTATAGCAGTGCTCAAAAACAATGCAGCAAACCCCAAAACAACAGACAGCTAGCACAGAACTGTATTCACATCCGTTTTGGGTAAGTGCTAGAGTTGCATGGAACCAGCTTCTGAGGCATTCAACATACAGAATGCACCCTATGGCCTTTCCTGGTATGAAATTCATAATGTTTTCAAAGTTTCTTGGCACTGTGGATGGCAAATTGCTGTTGACTAGATGAAGTGATGCCACAAGCGGGAAGTGATAGATGAGGAGACAACGACAGTGCTCGGGGGCGCAGATGGATGGGTTTCCACCACAGTGCAGGGAAAGATGTATTTTCTTCAGTCCAAAATTGCTTGCAAATTGTTGTCCAGTGTCACCACTGAGTGAAATAAAGCTGAGGTGATTACTAGTACAGAGTCTGCAGGCCTTTTCCTATAGTGCGAATCTATACATTACAGCTCCAGGTTAAATCATATATATTAGCAGTGAACATAAAATAGCTACAGAGCTCAATAGTACAGATGACTGGGGAATATTATGTTAATGAGATAAAAATTGTATTTTTCCTTCCAAATGCAAAGGGGCTATTTAAAGTGGAGGGTTTTCCTTGGTGTAAAGATGATTTCTGAGGGTTGATTTTTTTTTCCATTGTTTTTCAGCATCATTCCAGCCAGGCTACCAGGAATTAGGCAGTATTATCCATGAGTAATGCAAGAACAGCTGGGGAAGAGGAAAAGAAAGCCAAGAATGAGTTGCTGGGGGAGATATCTGTGGGCACAGGCAGTGTGTTGAGCCAGCTTCTGATGAAAACGAGGAAGAGTCTGACCAGAGCCGAAGCTGTGGCATGAGGGATAGGAGGAGATGGGGGTGGATTCTCTTCCCCACAATGATGCCATGGTAAAGGAGGAACCAATAGGTATAAGGAGAAAAGACATAATATAAGGGCCTTGTGGAGAAAATGCTTAGTAAGGAAGAGAAAATGCTGGGCCTCCTCATGGTCCACTGACCCCCTGTCCAAGCTGTGTCCCACAGCTGATGGATAGCCCTGGACAGCAAAGAGGCAGCCAGGGAATGAATTTCATGAGTGGGGTACATATGAGGCAGTACTTCATCTCCAGGCTTGGTGGAGAACAGGGAGCAGAGATAAGGTCATGACGGGAAGGAGCAAGCACAGATGGGATGCTCTTTCATCACGTTTGTTTACAATGTGGCAGCGGAGCTGAACGTGCTCATTTATATTGCCTTGCATGGTGTGTGAGTGCTCAGCAAACAAAGAGGCAGGTATCCAAAAACAAGGTGTTAATGCAGGCTGCAAATCAAGAGCATGGTGAACTAAATGTGGTCACTAATAGTCCTTAGTATTTCACCGCAGGACAGTAACTCTTCCACTAAACCAAGAAGGGGGTTGAATGATTGGGCTGCTGCCTTCACGCACTCTGGCAAGGCCCACCACGCTGATGTTTATAATGTATGGGTGACTGGCAAAGGCAGACTAGTTTTCCAGTGACACACCGTAGTTGAGTTTAGGGGTTTGAGTCACCCAGAAGCAGCCCAAACCCAGCCAGCCGTGTCTATGCACCTGGAATGGAGTCCTCCATTGGGGCACTGACTTTGGAGATGAATGACCAAAGCACTGACATGAGAAAATAAGCTCTTGGTTTGCCATAAAGGTATTAATTAAGCTTTCAAGGGTTGAGTGATAGGAATGTAAAATCTCTTTCAATTTGGTGGCAACAGGCAGCTGAGAAGGAGGGGTACTTGTCTGAATTAAAGAACAGCTTCTGCTCGGCTGGTGTTCCTGGCAGGTTACACCTGCTTCCCACCCTGTGCCTTGCTGCCACTCTGTCTGGAGCAATGTGCTCTTAACAATAGCTGGTGGCTGGAAGGTACAGAGTGTGCTACGCTGCTCGTTTCCTCTTCCTCCCAGCCTGATTGTTATTGCAGAGCGCAGGAGCAAGAAGGGCTCTTTAACACCAAGCCACAAGAAACTGTCTGTGATAGTGAGGGTCCAATTTAATGCAATATGACTTCAAAGAAAAGCATTTAAAAGAGAAGATGTCTTTCTGTAAGTACTGTGTACTGTAAAGCTTGTATACACATACATATGCTCACGTGCACATACATCCGGGAGGAACTGTGTGTCCATGGGGGGAAATCCTGCCTGCACCAAAGTCAGTGACAATATTCCCACTGACCTTGGCAAGGCAGGGTTTCAGCCAGTCTGTGCATGTGGTGGGATACTATGCAAGCATTCAGGCAAGATGCGGGTTCATTTACTTGCCGTGTGATGGCATCCCGAGCATGCTACCAATGCACCTAAATACAGATGGGGAGCAAGAGCTCATCCCCAAGCCAGGCCCTGAGTGCCAGCAGCAGTACATGGCTGTGTTGTCCTCTCTGTCTGCACCACATCTGAGCTGCTGCACCTTGGTCTGCCTGGGAGATTTGGGACCATCCCCAAGCACTGACCTGGGCCATAACTTTAGTTATTATCTTCAAACTTCCTGTTTTAATGCTTATTATGGTTCTATTCCGTTGATTTTTTTTTTTTTTTTTTTAAACTGCTTTGAATTTGTGCAGTTCAAAGCATTGTTCAGTGGTGATATGAATGGAAACATAAGATCCCAACATTGTGAACATAAGTCTTGTTTTCTTGTGTGTCTTTTGTAGATCCACTAAACGTAATTTAGGGACTCATGGTTTAAAGTCCTGCTTTAGTATGTTTAGCTATAAAATGCCAAACTCAAGTGGTTAATTTTATATTAATCACTGCATGCAGTGAGCCAGCCACACGATTTCCCTGATGTAAAGCCTATATTGTGTTTATGGATTCATCCTGTTCATAACCAGCATTTTGTAACAGCTGCATCCTCAGTTTTGCCATCCTTCCGTGGTATGGCAAGCACCGCAATCCCAAAACAACACGGCTGAAAGGCACTCGTCTGCCCCCTTCGTGCTGTCCACGTGATTCCTCCGTGTAGCACAGAATTAGGCCAGTCCTGACATCAGGGCTGTCACTCCTGCCGGAAAGCACTGCACATCCATGTCTGGGACCAGATTTGGGGCAGCATGCCAAGTTCTTTTGAGAGCTTGGGCCTAGCTGTAAATATCATAGCTGATGGCTGCCCACTGCTGAAAATCTGCTGCAGTATTATGGGTGCTGAACATTTGGTAAATGTGGTGGTGAAGACCAGCAGTCAGTCAGGTGCTCTCTCTATCTGAGGGTGGTATAAAGGAGGGTGGAACAGGGGCCAGAGCTGCAGTAAAGGAAAGCAGGAGTGCATTCAATGGCATATTGTGTCTGTGCAGGACTCCAGACAGCTGGCAAACCAAACCAAAACATGGGTGTTACTAACAAACATCAGGCATACCTGTTTCTGCATAGCAAGTATAAAATGTTAAATTACTTCCAGAATAAAAAGTCTGAGTTACTGTTACAAAAGTCTAGCATGTCCTCAGCTCCTGCAGAAGCACTCCAAACTAAGGCCCCAAATCCAGAGCCTTCCCCTTGCTCTGGACAAATGCATTCTCATTCCCATGCAGCATCATGGCCCCTTCCCATGCTCTGTGTTTCACTGGGAAAGCTGGAAATATTGCGAACTCCTGAACAAGAAAAACTGCTGAACTGCTCTGGAGCACTGGAATCTGGCTCTGTAAAATTCATTGCAATTTTATTATTATTATTATTATTTTAAATCCATTTTAAAAATATGGATGAACTACTTTCAGAAGTTTATCTTTTTTTTTTTTTTTTTTTTTGTGATTCTTTACACTTACTCTTCCTTACGTTTTCTTTACTTTCTCCCTTTGGAGCATCCTTGCATATGGAAACCTGCACAGGACAACACGTAAACAATTGTGGTAAGCACTCTATAAAGATGTAAAGTGCAGTTGTTGCCACAGTACCAACAAAGATTCTGTAAAATTTGCCTTCAAACAAGGCTCTCAACTGCTCCAGACCATATCTTGATGACCCCTACATGTGTTAGCAATATGCTGCAATGACATACATGTGTTCCTGTGCAGCCTATCCCCACACAGGCTTCTTTGTTCAGAATCACATTATGCATGTGTTTGTTATTCATGTTTCTGCTTCCACAGCTTTCCTTTGATGTAAGTTTAACACAACTTTTTCATCATTATTTGAAACAGAAACTGGGAGACATAAGGAGCATCAAATATAGGAAGTACTGAATTGCATTTAGCCAAAGGTTTCTTCCTTTTCTGCATGTCTAAGACATTATATATATATGTATATCTTTTCAGAAGAAAAATAAACATCTTGACTTTTATTTAGGAGCTACAGGTTTAGCATAAGGGTCAAGCTGGGATGCCATGGCAAAGTGAGCTGCCCAAAGTCTACCACAGAGGGTTTGTGTCAGGGAAGGCAGGAGCAGATTCAGACTGACTTCAGCAGTGCTAGAGATATTTTTTCTAAAGTGGGCATTAAGGACACATCTAGGTCCCCTGTAAGTCCTCAGAAAAATAAGTCCTATACTGCATCATACACATCTTTGGAAAATAACTAGAAAGAGGCTTACATGAAGGCTGAGAAAGATGCTTAACATTAAGCTATAGTTTCCTCTTTAAATGTTTCGGAGCCACAGCTTCACCTGCTATTAGCTTGCACAGTATATGAAGGTACGCTTCTCCGTGCTTAACCTTTAAACAAAATTTCTGTGATTATTGGCCTTCATTCCCAGAGCAACTGTGTGAAAACAGGGCAGATGGGAGCAGGCTTTCCCAGTGGATGCTACAGAACATTTTTGTAGTGATTTAAAGCTGTGTTAAACAATAACTTGTCCACATTCAAAAGCAGAGCATCCCAAGATGCTGCATGAGGCAAGGGAGAGAACTGAAATTGCTTTTGCAGAGATGCTAGGCATAATTAAAGGCTCATGTCTGAATCTTACAGCTAACAAACTGCTGTACATCAAGGGAAATGGCTCCCTAAGTAGCATTTTACAAAACACTAAATATACTGTCATAACAATAAAACCTAACTATCCAGCTGCCGGGGAATCGTGTGCCTGTGGTACTGTGGACATCACGTCCCCCCTCTCCCTTTGAAGCCATCCCCTTCTGCTGCTGGAAATGAGCAAAAGTCCTCCCAGGAGCAGCTGAAAAGTTTAATAAAAATAACTTGAAGCTGTTTAATCCGCTTTTGCAATCTGGCTGTGCTTTTTCTGAAAATCGGGATCGTTCCTTCAGCAAAGTTGCAGGGGAAGTGAGGGGCTCTGAGCATGGCCCAGGAGAAGGGGGAGAAAAAAAAAAAAAACCCTCTTGCTGTCTCCCCTTTTGACATGACAGATAAAGGCAAATGTGTGAAGAAGGCATTAAAGGCCCACTGCAGAGCAGGAAGAGGAAAACAAACAACACCACGCCATATGCCCATAATCCCAATTAAAATGCATTCAAACTCATTTCTCTTCTCCTCAGCTTCCCTTTCACACCCCAGTGAACAAGCGTGTTTGACAACCCAGTGTGGAAGGTTCTAGCTGACTGAGCAGGTTTCCTTCCCCTTGCCCAGGCATCTACCTGAGGATGCTGCCCCAACCTCGCCATCAATGCCGAGGGGAAGGCAGCGGGGAGCATCCCCCAGGCCAGCAGGACCTCCTGCCTTCAACGGGTGTGCAGCAGCCGGCACAGCTCTCGGGGTGGTGCCTCCTGGAACTCAGTACCGCTGACTGGAAGGGGGCAAGGGAAAAGTGCTGCAGGATGCTTAGGAGGCTGGAGAATGCCTTGGAGTCAGCAGGGTCAGGAGCGTGTGAAAGGAAGGCAGCATGGGCTGATCATTAGAGGCTGAATGGATCAGGAGAGGGAGAGGATGTTTGTATGGCAAATCAATTTGCAGGCATCAAATTGATTTTAAAAAATGCAAAAGGATGCATGAACCATTATAAAATCAAATAGGAAGGGCAACAGATAAACATGGTCTACAGTTCATAAAACCGCAGTTAGACAGACAGCAGAACCTTTTTCTAAGGCAGAATAGCAGTCAACATGTCCCAGTGCTTCACCTGCAGCTTTTCACATTTCTGTTTTTCACATTTCTAATGCAGAACTAATTATTTTCCTCCAAAGGCTTTTCCCACTCCTCTTCATCTTTCTATTGACATAAAAGCTATTGACTGGACCTGTAATCACAGAATTGCTTTTCATTATTTGTCTCTTGCTTCAAATTCTGTTGTTTTGTCCCTTGTAGCATCTCTGAGATCTCAACCAAGAATTCAAAACAGTTGCTTATAACTTTGCAGTCTCCAGGTTTTGGGTTTTACATCCGCCTCCTTGCCATCCTTTTCACATCTCCATCCCACAGCTTCCTACACAGAGTACAGCTGCCAGGTTGATGATACAGATGCGGAGATGAAATCCAATTCTCCAGAGCCGCCTTAGTAACACTGCTTTAACGTACAGCTTCAGATAGTTTTCTCTGTATGTATTTCCCCTGTGCTTTTAGGTTCAGCAGGCTGACCATTGCCTGTTGAGCAGGTGGAGTCCCCAACAGCCGTGGCAGGGTGCTATCCTCCATGCTTGCTCACACTGCAGGGAAATGAGCAGATGGAGGAGAACCAGCCAGGTTTGACAGGTGTTGAGTCAAGCAAGAGGTCACACTGCAAACTGGTCGGAAACTGGCCGTAATGGACCAGGATCCTTTTGTCCTGTTGCCACAGGCTTGATTTCTCCCAGCACTACAAATCTCCTTGATCCTGCTTCTATCTCCACGGTATCTCATAGCATCCCCATTTGCTCTTCAGTGCTCAGATCCCTTCTGTCTCCTCATCCTAGCCTCAGACTCCACGCTGAGCTAGCCTCAGTCCCACTGTGCCTGTTTTCTGTCTGACCTGGGCCATTCTCCTCAGTGGCTTTCAGTGATCTGCCTGCCTGCGTCCTCAGGAAAAGTGTTTCCTACCGCAGATCACCCCCACCAGTTTTCCATACGATTGATGATGCCAGAACATCTCCAGGAAAGATCCAAAGGGGATCACATATTATCTTGTTCTCTGAAAAACCTGAAAATGTCCTGAAAATTTCATCCTGAAATGGGTACCAAAAATGGAAAATTTCAGTTAAGGCAGTTAAAGTTCAAGAAATTTGTGGGAACAGCCTCTTTCAAAAAGAAATGTAGGAAATGATGGTTATCTGTGGCACTCCTAGTCTGTGGTTTAGATAATTGTAGGAGCTCTTGCCCACTGCTTTCACAACCACGACCAAGGTCTCCCAAATGAGCTAAGTAATTCTGTATGTCAAGCCATACCAGTGCTGTATAAGCTGTAATATTTATTTACAGTTCTTCTGCAGACAATGTACCAATTTAAACTCTATCCCATAGGTGCTGCACACAATGTCGTTATTGCACATCTTATTATCCCACGACAGGTGGCAAAAATGAGCCGGGCAATTTACACCCAACTTTGAAAATGTGCCTGCACTTTTAACCACGTTAGCAGCCATGACTTCTTCACAGGCCCTTGGACGGGCAGCAACCAAGCAGTGCTGATGGTGCTGAAAGAAAAGAGAGAACAAGAGCCAGATCCATCCCTGCCTCTGCTCTGGTTATGCTCGTGGTCATTCCTTGCTGTGTGACTGCAGAGACCATGGTGTCTCTGCTGTGGGAGGTAATCCACAAAGTGGAAGTCTGCAATGGGGCACAACATTTTGAGGCTGCCTCACACTGTCTGGAGTTTGGCAGGCCCGTTGTTTATACAACACTAATACCAGATTGATGCTTTTGGGAAACTCCACCCATGAGCGATCCGGAAAATTTCCTGATATGCCCAATGAGACTTCAGCCAAGTACATTAATTGTAGGCTGAAAAATATTTTTTTAAAGGAAAAGGATGGGAGAGAAGAGAGGGTAAGAACAGAGAGAGGAAGAGATAAGCAAAGAACTGATGGGCTACGTCAGGACAGGCAGTATAGGAAGGGACGAGGTATTCGTGCAGAAGGAGGCAGAGGTTGTGAGTATATTTGGGAAGACTGTTCAACCTAATTATCAGAGGCTGGGGTCTTCTCAGTTTTGACCAATTTAACCCAAGTGCACAGACAAATTAGCAACTGATGAAACTTATAGGCAGGAGGAAAAAAAAAAAAAATCATTAGGAGCTTGCTAGAAGCTGTGAGTCTGGATTACAGAGGCAGATAAAGCTGACTGCCTACAGCCCGAGCCCTGAGGTGAGAGAGAAGCCGCCCGACATCCCCACTGTGCTTCACGTGAGCACCCAGGATGCTGGGCACACGCCTGCACAACATCCTGCCCTCGGATAACCCCACTTTAAAGAGAAAAATGAAACAACCGCCACCCCCCAGGTGATTCAGAGTTAAGTGCAGGGAAATATTCTGTCTCCAAGTGAAGATGGGGCAGATAAAGCAGGAAGCAGCAGCAGAGCCAAAGCACAAGCAGCCGGCTGCCAAAGCAGGTTTCTAAAATAGATCTCAGTGCCTAAGGTACCATGAAACCACCCAATGTCCACAGCAATGCCCAGCAGCCACAAGTGTCCAGAAGACACCTGAGAGTTTGATGCAGCCTCTGCACTAGAAACTGCTTGAAGAGAAGCAAGCGAAGGAGACAGCGCTGAAGGGTACTGCTGCTTCAGAGAGACCGCAGTGCAATTAAGTATTTTAGAAAATAGGGAGGAGTAGACAATATTGGCACCGGGAGGTCTCCTGAAAGTGCTCAGAAATGAAGCTCAGTATGGCATGAAATCTATTTCACTTCCAGGGCAGTTTAACCTCTAGCAGGGAGGAAAGCTATTCTGGCTCTCCCATGCAACGAGCCAAGATGGGCTGTGCGATGTCATCACTGTAAAAAACAACAAAAACCCCACACCTACTTCTGAACAATCAGAAAAAGCCAGGCAGGGCCAATGTGTATTTCTTCCAAGACCTTTTCCCTCTAATTACAAAAGAGAAAAGAAAAAGAAACCAGGAAGAATCCCAGGTTTAATGCAGAGCTGTCCCGGATCCGTGGAGCCTGGAGAGCTGCCAGGCAAGCTGGCAGGAAATCAGGCGGGCTTGCGATGGAAACCTGCCTGTGTTTCAGCGGAAGTTCATCCAAACAGATACGTTTCTGCGAAACATTTTGCTTACGACAAATCAGCATTCGCTGACAAAAACCTGTTCTGTTGGAAAGCTCCCAGCCAGTGTTTATTATGGCATCATTGTTCCTCTAATAAATAAATACAAGGAAAGTGGGTGTGTCAGAGCTACTGCTAACGAGCTACGTTACATATATTTCTGTATGTGATTCTTTATATTGGGAAAATCTTAAAAATGAGACCTTGGGTGTTTCAGTCTGGATTTGTTTTCCCAAGGAGGGCTAAAGGCTCAGCTGCTACTCTGTAATGTATACAAATGTATATAGATTTGTGAGATGCTGGGTGCGAATAGGGTGATCTTATTGCATCCATAATTTTTCCATCCTAAACAGCATTTTTCAAATATTACACATAGTTTTATATATCTCCCTGTTCCTCCCAAATCCATTACACAGAAATAAACATGGATTATTCCCTCCCCAGTACTCAGGTTCTGTAACAAGGGCATAACTCTCTCACTTTGAAATGATTAACTTGATCGTTCAGAGAAATGGGGGAGAAATGTGGAAAACACATACACGAGTTGTAGCAGCTGAGTAGCTAAGGGCATTTTTCTTTCTAAAAGGAATAAAAAAGACAAAATGAGTGATATATATTTCTTCTTTCATAGTTTTGAATGACACTGGAAGCCTTGCATTTCAGCATCTCTTCCTAAGGAATATCCAGAAGGCTTGAGGATAAGGTCTGTGTGCAGTCAGGACTTTGTCCTACACACTTTTCATTTACCTGACTTCCAGGGCCAGACCCGGGAGGCTCTACCTCAGACAGCTGTGCAACAAATAGCAAAGTACCCCTTGAGACTAACCGAAAGTCAGGTTCTCATGGCTATATTTGTTTGCCATGTAGCTTCAGAAAAAAATAGCCCTCGGTTCCTACTGACATTTTCTTTCTCTGTCCCTCCGTTATGTGAATATAGCATACAAGATTAAGACGCTTTCAGCATGTAACTTCAAGTGTGTGAGAAGTCCCATTGATTTCAGCCAGCGACTTCCTATTGAGTCAGCAGCGTCCTGATGCCTGTGTGCGATTTCGAGACGGTGACTAATCGTGCTGCCGGGTAGGTATGGCCTGCAGGATGTCCTGCGGCCCCGGCCCCAGGCACCCGCCCTGGCGGCATCCTGGCTCTGTGCTGGGACCTGGCCGGCGTGACCACAAGCTGCTGCGTACCCTGCTTTCATCTGGAGAGCAACACATGTGCCTGGACCTGGTGAGATGTGCAGTGCACGTTGTGAGCACTGCACCCAGGGTGACTGGGAGGATAGCTTGGATGGGCAGCTGGGGGGCAGCTTCGTGCTGGGTGCTACCCGTGTGCTTCAGCTGTTCGGTAGCTACCAGATCAGCACAGCATGGCTGCGACAACTTTTCTAATGAACCTCTTACAGCCTCTCAATAATGTGGCTATTTATAGGCTGGGTCTATGCTGAATAGATTGCAGAAGCTGCACAAAAGCTCATAGTGTTTTAGCAATGAAGCTGTGCAGAGACATCAGTGCAGTCTGAAACCACTCGGTATGGTTACGTACAATTAAATATTATAATCTACTATGCCTGATTGCACTCACTGCTTAACTGAAAAGTTAATGGTATCTTATTGCACTTATGAAATTTTCTTAGAATTGAAAGCTGGTCTTGTGAAGTACACAAAATTTCAAGTCTTGCATACTAAGAGCTAACTCCTGCTTTTGTACCAGCATCAAATTATAGGTGTAGCATCGTTTAGCTTTAACAGAACACCCCCTGCAATCAGTGCAGAAACCGGTCATAGTCTGAAACAACCATTGTCTCTTCTTTTGCTTTCAAGTTGCTCTTTTTAGGCTTTAGTAAATGTACCAGGTCTTGTGCTCCCAGCATGTATCACAGGATGAAAATAATTATAAAAAGAATGATTAAAAAATGTTAGACAAGTGCTCTCATGAGGAAGAATTGCTGCTAGGAGCATTCTGTCCTTTTCACCACCCAAGTGTATTGCATCTTAAATGTTTCATTTTGAGAGATGTGAACAAGAAAGGCAGCGTGAAGCAGCAGAGCCCTTTGCATATGGCTCACCTGAATCTTTCTCAAAAGAAATCAGAGACAGGATTTTACTGCTTTGAACCTCCCAGACTTCTGTTCCTGTGACAGTTGTTCAGGAAGCCCCAGTAAACAGCAGACCACTGCAAACATGCTGTGCTTCTGAATGATTAATCTTACGACAGAACTGACGTTCAATACAGACACTGGCATGAGCACCACAGGCCTTTGGCTTCCATCACAGCGGCCAGAAAAAGCTTCAAGTGAAATCCTGTGCCATGGAGACTAGTAGTTCTTGCTACTTTCCTTCTGTTCTAGTGTTTTTTCTCTTTAAAAGGAGCAGGGATTTCCTCCAGGGATTAGGAGGAGGAAAAAGCTTGAGACAGAGGTACTGTTTCATTACAATACAAAGCACAAAAGCATGAAAAAGATAGCTAATAGATGTCTTTTCTTCATCTCCTGGCAATTGCTTCCTCTTTAGCAGCTTTGAAGAGAAGCAGAGTTTCACCCTTTTATCCTGGTCTGTAAGGGCTCAAGCCATAAAAGTACTTACAGATCTAACTACTACTCTCAGTCACAGAATCCTTCATTTAGGTGGCATTGGTAGCCTCAGCTTTTCTTCCCAGCCCACCCCTGTCTCTGCAGGTGTTCACTGATGCCCACGGCTGTGATACATCCATGTGAAAAAGGTGTGACCCCCAGCCACCAGCAGACAGTATAACCAGTAATGCTGGAGCTTCTGAGGGATTCTTATCTGGATGTTCCTGCACTGGTCTAGACTGTAGGTCTTGATCTAGTCAGCGTGTCTATTGAATTTGGCCTTGAACAAAACGTAACCTGGATCAAGACTTCTTAAAAATGTACATATTCCCTTTTACCAGCGTCTTTCTTCACTGGTTGGAAATCTAAGCTCACCCACCTCATGTGAAAGGCCGTATTTCTGCTGGCTTTGGAGCAGAGGCCCAAACCCAGCTGCTTCACCACAGAACAGAGCTTTAATTCTGAGGCTGCTGGGCTCTCCAAGGTGAAGCTGATTCAGCAGCTTCCTGGGCAGCCATCCCATTTCACAGCCAGCACTCCTTAGGCAAGAGTAACTTTTCAAGGAGGTTAGGTTAGGCACATGAAGGTTAGGTTAGGTTAGGTTAGGTTAGGTTAGGTTAGGTTAGGTTAGGTTAGGTTAGGTTAGGAACATGGATCTAAACAAAGTCCTTACTTCGTTGGTCTTGTACGAGTAGCCTAGCAATTCCCATAGACCCCAGAATTAAATGATTAAACTATCAAACAGTAGGTCTTTCAACCTGCCACACCCAAGTGGTTTTGGTTTTTGCTTTTTTTTTTTTTTTTGCTTTTTTTTGTTTTATTATTTTTTGCTTCTTAAGACAGGGAACATGAAAGGAGGCCGGGTAAAGAGCTCAATCTGATTGTGTGACTTTGTGGCAGGAAATGCATTAATGAAAATAAGCAATTTTTCTGCTTCAATTTCCAGTTACAGTAACACCCGTGGTACTTCATCTAGAACTGCTGACTCTATTAGGTAAGAAATATTTTGGAAGGGGAGACACATTTTATCTTGTATAAGATTCCTCAATGCTCACCAATAAAATCCTTCAGCACTGTTGAATAAACAAGGGCCTGTTTTTTGTATTATTAGGACGCTTAAGTACAATAATAAGTTGTAAATATGTTCTATAACAGAGGTAATAAATGCAGCTTATCATTCACTGACTAGTTTAGAAAGTATATTTTTCTGCTGTATTTAAAATTTATGGTAAAATTGGTGAGGAGTGCACTCAGCATATCCTGTTAGCTGAGTCAATTGAAATTGCACCTGTTCTTGGATGCAAGTCATAACAAATGCAATCCATATACATTGTAAAGAAAAGGACTTGTCTGCACTTTTTCCAATTAACATCTGCCTTTTGGCAAGTCATTAACCTATTTTCTCACAAAGAAACGGCTTCAATTGTATTATGCATCTGAAGCGTGCAAAAGTCCCTGAGGGGGCACTCTGACAAAAACATACTGTTCCTGGATCCAATGTGAACATACATATTCATTAATTGTTTGGGGCAGAGAGTACAGAATTTCAGATTTTTACAAGTCTTACAGCGTAAACAGTTTACATAAAGCTATGTCCTTGGAAACACATTCTGATCCCAGCTACCCTTGTTCAGTGTTTTTTTGCTGTGATATGGCAATTAAAATAACTCAGCAACCCTGTAATAAGACTTCTAGGAAGGAAAAAAAAAAAAAAAGTAGAAAAAAAAATTACCTTAAAAATAGTACAGCATATTTATTTATAAATAAAGATGGCAATTTGTATTTCTGGAATCCCTCATGCTACAGGGATTTACTCAGGCAATCCCAAAATGGCTAGACAAACTTAATCTACCCCAGTTTTTCTAGACAGATGATAAGTTTAATCAGAATTTAAGCCTACAGTTTGTTTCTCATGATTATGACAAGGAAACACTGAATTATTATCTTACAAGCATAAAAGCAATAAACAGCAAACCCCCAAAGATTGGGAGTTATTCAGTTACATTTGCCTCCAGGAACTAGTTTTCCAAAACACTTTCTCAAACCACCACCTCTAATTATACAGACATGCCAGGTGTCATGCATGCTGAGAGTTTCACTGTCAACAGACTACCTGATCAAATGACAAGAACATACCTTAATTTGGAAGTGTTATGCTAGTTGACCAGGTTCACAAACAACAGAGGAAAAAATTGCATTAAGTATTAAATGCTCTCGATAAGTAGGTACTGCAAAGGAAGAAGAATTAGTAACTGTAGCTAAGGCAAAGAGAAAGACATCAGCAGAGATTTTATTAAAAAATAAAGATTTTTTAAAAAAATATTTCTGAATATTGCTGATAAATAATCCTGAAAAGCTGAACAACAACAAGAAAGTATAGTCCATATATGAGTAGCACAAAGAAAACAAGAAATAAGCCCGAGTTTTTAATAGCTACATGGTTTTGTGTCCTCTAATGAAACTAAGAAAAGGCCAAGACACAAGAGTATTTCCAAATGCAAAACACAAAGTACATCTGATCTAAAAGGCAGTATTTACATAAGTATGCATTATATAGCATTATAAAAAATTGCATAATCAAAGGTCAGGCTGTACACAATTGAATATGTAAGGCCATCTTTTCACACAAAAAATAAAAACCAAAAAATTAATCTGTGCTTAGGATGTTACATAGAAATAGTTATATCTGAGAAACTTCTACGAGGCTGTTTCTTCTCAATAAACAGCACTACTTAAGATTGAGCTGAAAATAAACAGCACTTGGTGGCAAAATTCAGGGCTTACTAATCAACTGAGGTGATTTCTGGCTACCCAAAGGCAATTACTATAAGAGAAAACGAAAAGTTATAAAAGAACATTTGGCTGCTAGTTACTTTAGCTCCATCTGCAATGGCATTTGCACAGCACTCCTGTACTTAAGCTGAACTCTGTTGATGTTAATGAGGCTCAGCCCAAGAAATGGGCTTTATCTATATACAGTCAGTTGGAGAATTGGATTAAAATGCTCCCCCCATTTCAAGTGTCCTATTTTTCAACATACAAGATGGGAAGTTGCAGAAAGAGATGACTATCTACTTGTGATTATGGATATACAAGAGATATTCTGCAATTGCCATTAAAAATAAATAGGGAGACATAAAGAAGCAGAGATGTTCTCTTTTAAAGGACAATATGACAATTGAAAATTTAGAAAATTTTAAATTGAAAATTTAGAAAGACAATTATGTCTTTCTAAAAACCACATTTTTATTACAAATAAAACCAAAATTCATTATACTTTTCAAACTGAATCACACGACATCTTTACAGATTTGTAACTTAATTTGTAACGCATTAAGCTATGGGGGGAATTCATAGCATGTGAAATTTGAGCACCTGTGGAAGTCCCTGGAGGATGAGGATATTTTATATTTCTGATATAAACTTTGCATCATTATGTGTTTGGTTCAGATATATTCCTCAGAAATGTACCTTCTAAATATAAAAACTGAATTCTGGTGGAAGTGCTCGACTGCATGTCTTGCAGCTGAATTCACACAGATCCCCTTATTGTTTCAAAGCTTAAGTGACTTCATTTTCATATTTTTAACTAAAAGTTATTACACTAAATCTTCTCACAAACATCACTAAAATATTTAGAATATGAGCAGTAACTGTTATGAGTTTTTGGTAAAATATTTGACAGTACGTAAGGGAAAAAGAAAACCTCTGGCATTTAAGCAGTCAGGGCTAATTAGACCGAATTTAATTTAGGTGCTAGAGTAATATTGCCTTGGTACAAAGAGTTTTATTTTCATAGCCCTTACCTGAGCTGAAAAACCTGCCTAGTGCACTTCCACAGTGATCGCTGTTCATCTAAAAAGATATAGCTTGTTGTTTAGTTTTAGTTAAAGATTTTACTGGGTTAAAATAAGAATCATGTAACTTTCATTGGGAATGATTTTACAAAATATTAATTTCATCTGGGCTACACTTTATTAAATGTATAACCAGACTATCTGCTTGATACTAATGTTTAAAATGTCATACGTATTTTTTCATTTTTTTTAGATCAATAGTTAGAAAAGGATTTTTTTTCCCAATTATAGTGAAATCCAATGAAGCAACATTTATTGTTTCCTTGTGAATATACAAAACATACTCATCAATACAGTTAATTTTCATCTTTTATTCTTCCTGTCTTCCCTGAAGTAAAATTTTTTGCTGATTTTCTAAGCATTCTTTCAGTTTATCTTCAGTCAAAGTCAGCCGTTGTTCCAGGATTGAAATTGTCTGCATGAAGAGGACAGTAGCAGGTTTTTTTTAATACTACTCACGCAGTATTTTTAATATTACTCAAGCAGTATTATAGAAGTGTGCAACATAGTAACATAAGAAAAATAATTTTAACTCAACAAGAAAAATAGTCTAATGTGGCTGTGCCTTAGCTATTCCTCTATTTACAATCATATTTAAAAATGATGGATTTGTATCTACAAAGACTATCTAAAAGTTTTAAATTGTTTTTACAAAATATTTTCCCTGTGACTCTGTATATGTATGTATGTATAAATTACTCAGAAATACTACATGGAAGTTGCATCCATATTTCAATATAAAAACAGACATAAATGGTGGCCCCAAATGATGTCTTCCAAAAAACTAAAAAAACCCTTCTAAGATATCAAAAAAAGCATGAAAAATTATAAAAAGCATATAAACATAAATAAATAAAAACATAAAAGCATATAAATACAAAAATTAAAAAATTAAAAAAAGGCATTCTCCAAGAGACTATCTTCCTCAAGAAAGGTAGGTTCCTGAGTTTCTTTTCAATCCAACTTACTTCCCAAAGAATTTTCAATGATGACTTGACTCTCTACTTTCCAAAACTTATTACTTAGGTTAACATATATATTGCAGAAGAATGCAAAAAAATCTTAGCCACTCCCCTTTAATGATTAATGTTAATATATTCTAGACTATAAAATAGTGTTTTAATATATAAATTGGCTTAATTTGGATTATTTAAAAAGAAGTATTAAGCATTTGCAAGCAAGTGACTCAGTCACTGACTGAGACTAATATTTGTGCTGTTTCACTGACACTTGGAATTATTCCACTGCATAGATTCCTACCTAAGCCAATACCTTGAGCACTGGGTTTGAAAAAGGATTTAACGGTGCATTGACAATTTACTTTGTTCATCCCCTGCTAATGCATGACTGTTCAAGCTGGAATCTGACAATGTCAACTCAACAACTGGCTTCTGGTAAATCCACACTAGATCTTGCTATTGAAATATAGTGACTCGTTTCCTCCAGAGTTAAAAACACAACAATAATGTTTATGATTATGCAGCAGGAAGCTTTCACTTTAGGGAACACAATACATGCAATCAGTATCTGCTGAAGGGCAAAAAAAAACAAGAGTCATTTGACTATATAACTATCCAAAATAACTCAATAGACTTTAATATTCTGACTTATGAGCATGGTTCCTGGATTTTATTTTTTTTTACCACTGACATTATCATTTTCCACTGGAAGTGTTTTCTGTTATTGCATACTTACTAGAGTCAAAACATCCAGCTGTTCCACAATGTTCTCCAAAGCATTACCCAGAGATGGGGAGATGTCTATTTGCTTGTCCACATTATGCATAGCTGATTCGCTCTCATCCTCTGACTTCCTCTTTGAACTTGTTGCCAAGACTGAAGCAGGGGGATACTGCAAATCTTCGTGGCTGACATCATCCTATAATACAGAAACACCATTTGAAGATTCAGTTGCCCTTGCTTTCATTTAATTAAAACCATACAAGAAAATAGGCAGAAAGATCTGTTTTTAATTTTTTAAAAAAATCTTTACACATGTATACACACACAAGGGTCTTCAGATTTGCTTCTTGTACCAGGTCCAATTCATAACACTTCAATTCCTTCTGACCTAAGAGGGAATTTCAGCCATGATGAATGAGGCAATAAGCATACAAAGTGTACTGAAAAATCTCAGCGGTCTTTATGAACAATTTCAACTTGAGCAAGTTTCAGGTACGTGACTGAGGAACTAGACGCTTTACTACTAGAACTTGAATTAAACTTCAAATAAATACTATTGGTGACTGGAGTTTTCTTTACAAAGATGGCTCTAGTTTACAAATTCATTCACAGCAGTCATATGGATGAAAAACCCTTATATGACCAACTTCATAGTATAAAACTTTTTTTTTTTTTTTTAATGAGTTATCTTGCACTTTTATAATAATAAAAAATAAGTAGTTTTTAATAAGTAATTTTTAGTTGTTCACTCAGTTGCATTACTTTTTGAGAAACTGATTCCTTCAGGAAATAGGAGGAGAAAACAACATAGAGAAAAGACACACACAATGCCAAGTTAAGAGAGAAATAACTTTGATGTATAAACATTGCTTCAAGGTAAGTGAAAGAGCATGATCTTCCCAATCACTTCAGTTCTTATTTGTGCCTTTAAGTTCTTAAAAGCACTTTTGAGTCAGGATAGGTTAAATCATCACTAATTCACTATACGGTTCTTCACAACAACTTTACCTGATTTATTAATGTTTTTTTGTGATTTCTCTGAAAACTTCTTCTAGCTTTAGACAGTATAAAAATAAACCAAAACTGAAATAAACTTGAGGCAATCCAATTTTATTATCTGTAATTATAATTGCAATACCTGCAACCATTACAAAATACGTGGTTACAGTTTTACAGTTTCTCTGAAATGTCTTGACAGCTGATGAAAGTATCCATTAGCAGTGAAAAGAGGATGTTTTAATCTTTTCTGATGTATTTAAAATACACACTCTTTACAACGTACCCAAAATATTTATGTTGTAAAGCTGAATAGATTTTTCAAATGCAAGTCTTAAAACCAGTGTGAGCCATTAAAAAAACGTTCTTCTAATTCTTTATAATAATCTTGTAGAAGATAAACTGCTAGGCAGAATTAGTGGCAAACCTTTATAAGATTACCAATGCATGTTGATGAGTCACCGAGGCAGGGACAGGAGGGATTTAGAAACAAGTCAGACAATTCTCTGTCAAGAAAATTTTCTCTGTAGTAGATCCTGCCTATGAATCAGGTAGGATCACAGACTGATGTATGAAATATGATAATATTATGGTTTTAATATAAATAATTCTAAATGACACCAATATTATCAGGAACTTATACCGCTGCGCTATCCACAATACTATTTCTGTATCTTCAGTGCCATCCTGCAGTCCTGACTAGCTACATGCTCTGTTCTCTGGACTCAACATGCTGATTCTCCAAAATCTTTTTTACCTGAGTGCTGGGGTTGTGCCTCTTACATCAATGAGAGTGAGAACTGAGACAAGTTACATCCACCGTCTGTCTAGCAGGGCTTTTCTTTTTACTAGCAAGTCAAATTTTAAAAAATGCTGTGATTTAAAGTATTAAGATTTACAATTAGTTTAAATTAATGCAGAAGGAGAGCAAAACAATCTGAAGATATTAGACATTGACATGTTCTTCTAAAAACAGCTCTACTCTGAAATGTGTTTCTCAGGTTCTTTTCAAAAAAGCCAGATATACTTCAGACAGAAAATAGAGATTTCATTTAAGCTCCCACAAACTGATGACAAATTTTGCTATTAAAGCCAACCTAAATGGATTCTTCTAAGCCAAGAAGGAAAGTTGTCAATTCAGGTAAACAGGGCAAACACTAAGCTACTGAAAATCTCACCAAACATTCTTTCCTACAGTAAAACCAATCCAAAATTCAATGTACCAGACAAATAGGTTGTGAATAATGCTTTATAGCTCAGTAATTGCCACCAACATTGCCAAGTCACAGTACCGGAAAAACCTAACTGTAATTTAGTGAATTAGACAAGAAATTGTGATTCTTCTATTATATGAACTCAGAAGCATACGTGGACAAAGTGATATGGAAGTGCTTATATGAATAAAGCAAAGGCCTCAGCGTCTGTCAGGCCTAAAAGGATCAAATACAGATAAACAAATAATTGAACTTCCAAAATTAGTAGGAGAGAAAAGAAATAAAATGGCTTCAAATGTTCATCTTACTTAAGTTGTGACAAAATGGTTAATACTTTTATCATATTCTGGGAATTTGTAGAGATTTTTAAATGCTGGCAGGCATCAACTAAGCTGTTACATTCAGGAGGTGTCTGGTTGACACTTAAACCTTTTCTGTTAATCAAATTTATCCCCAGCTCAGTGAAGGGGACAGAGCTGCTGAAATCTAATGCAACACTCATGTCAAAACCTGGTTGTAGACTGGTGACGCTAGTCTCAATAACTTCCTTTACTTTTTGATACCTATCAGTTCATTTGGTATAATCTTTTTATATAAAAGTTTTTAAAGAACATAAAGAACATAAAGAACTATTCAACATTCTAATTTACTAAAATTGTTTCAAGAATTAGGTGTTCCCTTTCCTTCAAATTAGCCCCTTTCTAAAGTACTTTAAATACTACCAATTCATAAACAATAATTCCGTATATTGCCAGCAATGTTGCAAAAATGCCTCATAACTAAAAAAAAAATAGCCATTCTGGAAGACATCAGAGATGTAGCTTATTTTGAGGGCATAAATTTGAATAAGGCAACAATTTCAAATTGTTACTTCTGAGCAAACTAAAAAGAAAATTTAAATGTGTACTGCGTTTTCATCCACAGCCCGTTAGTAATAAAATAGTCACATTTGGGCAACTTCATGTGAGTTACAAACAAGGAGGAGAAGGAGCAGATTTAATTAATCAACAGGAAGTTATTACCATGACATTACCAAGCGGATGTTCAATAGAAAATTAAATTTAGCTTATAAATGATGTCATAAACAACAAACCATAATTGCTCATCTTTGTTTTCTGTCAAGCAAAATTGCCCAAAACTCTGTGGGTGGTACTTAATCAATTTGTGAAAAATCCTTACACATAACCCTATCACCTCTGCATAATCCCAAATGTTTTCCTATGAGACGTTCACAGATCAGACAGAAACAAACACTGTGTCCCGATCTCCCTTCACTTCTTGATGTGTAAGAATAGAATTTGAGTAAAATGCATCCATTTATCAAGATGCCTGAACTGTTCTATTTATAGAGAACCAAGTTCCCTAAAGGAAAAAATATGAAAAAATTCAAGTCTATGTCACTCAACTGAAAATCATTAGTCTTCAATCTTCTAAGAGCTTTGAATTCAGAAAACATACACAACTGCTTCCAAATGAATATCCTAATGATCTTATAATTAAGATGGGCTTATATGAAAAAGTGACATTGGTAAGCTTCCTAATGACTCACAAAAATTTGGCATGGTATGCTTTTTCAAAATAATCCTTTAAATTTTGAACACATGGTACATTTGCCTACTAATACTAAAACATTTCTGATACTGCGATTAAAACAACTACAAACAATTAGTCATAAGTAGGGCATTAAGCTCAAACAGACCAACGAGCAAAGACAAAACAGTGTAGTCTCCCATCTTACCAGACCTTGACTTCCTGTGTTTTTTATTTTTTAAATCATGGAAAGTTTCTTAAGAGAAGTACTACACTATTGTACTAGATACTATTGTTATCACTGCTTTTTCCTCCATCTTGTGAACCCACCCTCAAACTAAAATGTTTCACTGTAGATATGCTAAATTCAACCATTTGGGGAATCTCTCTCTCTCTGTTGGTCATAATTATACACAGATAGTTTCTACTCTTTTGAAATTATTATTTTTTCCAATGAATAAATGATTCACATAAAATAGAGTTCTCTGATCTGTTAGGCTAACACTGCTTATGCTAAATTACAATCTGTTTTATCAGTTTCTGTTGCAGAAAACTTCCCTGTACTTTCAGCTGATGACAGTACTCTTCATTTCCTCTCTTCTCTCGCACGCACATGAATCAACATTATGCATGTCAAAAAATTGCCATGTGCCAAAGTGCAGTTTTCTGCCTCTTGTTATCTGATAAAGTTGTTTCTAATATATTTTATTTGCAAACTTTCATTGAAGTTTTGCATTCAAGCGATAATATACAAACTATACAGTATGTCTTTAAATAGTTCAAGCAAACACTTTAGTTTGAGCAGAACACTTTCATAGCAACTTAAAATGCAGAATTTCACATTTCATTCAGTCTTTCAGAGTTTCTTATACATCTTAGTCTTCTCTAGTTCTTAAAAGAATGTCCAAGCTAAAAGAACCCAAACATTTGAATTGAAAATACTTACTGTAAATGCCTCTCATCCAGTCTGAGAAGGAAATATTCAGTCTCCTCTCTCCCACAAGTATTATCACGGATGATAACATATACTTTAATGTAAAACCCAGTCATGATTGTCAGTGGTATCAGGATACAAACACACAGCCAACATACCAAGCAACACTAGTCCTTAGCAAAACACACATTTTCACTGACAGCAGTTTCTTAGTTGTGCAAATAATGTAGTCATTTTGAAGCTAGCTGAATTTATAGAGGTCAAGAGGTCAATACAGTACAATAAAAGCTAACTGCTAAGTTGTTTATAAAAATACAAGTGCAAAATTAAGTGAAATCCTGATGCTGAAATCCTGATGCCCTTTTAGCTATGATCTGACTAATAAGATTTATTTTATATTTTCTTACAGGTATGTTAAATTTAGCATTGCTGTGATAGCATAAAATACTAAACATTTCTGTTCACAAGCACATCTGAATAGAGAGTTTTATGATAAGAAATGATATTGTACAAGTATTCGTTCAAATACTTATAGAGAAACTGGCTATGTTGTTTTGCTGCGCCAGCTTTTTCCCTTAAGTTTTATTTGCCATTACTGCTTCTCTGAGAAAACACTGAACAACTATGCACATCCAGTGTACTGAATATTTTGCAACTCCATGTGTATAGAACCTAGAACACAACAATTTGTTCCATATTCCTTTCTTGTCAAGAGAATATGGAAAAAGAACCAAAACCAAGGGTTGTTTTCTCTAAGAAATATAAAAATTAAATAAAATTGCCTAACAAAAAAATCACAGAGTCCATAAATATTTGGGTACATACAGGTAGAAACAAGTCATATTTCTCCAAGATTTTTCTAAACTCTTAGATTAGCAGTAATACCTAAGCTTTACATAAGGACACAAAAAGTAATTTTCTGAGTTTGCTCGTTTTCTGCTATTGATGTTAATTTCTAATGTCAACAGTTCCCTGCACAGTCAGAGTCTGATCCAATAAACTGAAAACTGAATAGTTATGCTCTGCTTCCTCTGGATTTGGATAAACTAAACCCCTAAAATGAAATACTCAGAGTACCTCAGTACTGTAGCTATGCAGTTTGCAAAGAAATAAGAGAACCATGACCCATTAAGCATGGTCTAAGTAAACCACAGCCTTTCTTCTAAACTGAGGTTTTCCCCCAGCAAAGCAAGGAATAATGCTGAAAAACAAAAAGAAGTAATGAACATCCTACACAAACTAGAGACAGAAATCATTAAAAGTTCAATTTCCAAAGGCGAGAAATTCCCTGCCAGGAAGTCAATTCTAAACATAACAGTTCAGGAAGACCATATTCAAACACTTTTATAGATGATAAAAATACTTACACCACAGGGACTGAAAATAATATGTACCCTATGGCATAAAGGTAAAGGAGGGTAATAAATGATCTTCAGTGTATCTTCACCTTCAGCAGGAAGCTTTGTAAAACTGAGGACAAATAATGTGAAACCACAGAAACATTCTCCCTAATCACAACTGCAAAATAAAATAGCCTTTTTTAATTAAGCAAATTACTTTGGACTATGTATGTGCACATCTAAGGGAACATCTTATAGCTACAATCAGTGCTAAAGTTTCAAGACTTGTTTTTACCCATATAGAGTGCTAATAAAAACATTAAATACTCTGCATGAACTTCTTATCCATACTAGGGCAGGGAAAAATTGGAGGGCAGGAAGAATACTTGTAGCAGAAACTGGGAACATGAAATAGATATTAGAAATGAAATAAAGAAGTCAGATGAATAACCCTATATGGACAAGACCTCCTTTCTAACACTATAAATAGAATATTCTGCTATATTTGATACTACAAATACTAATGAATTAAACCAGATCAAACCAACCAAACAAACAAAACTAGGACTTTCTATTTAGCATGTGATTAAACTTCCTATACTTGATTTAGCAGACTGGGGGTGTCACAGAAGGCAACAAATCCATGGAGGGAAGGAGGCAGGGTTACCTGCCTTAGTGTGAGTGAGAGCACAGCATCTTCATCGCATTTACTCAGAGAAATCATAGCTGTGCTTCTGGATTGTCTGCTCATGTCTTCTTCCCGTATCTTCCTTCTACTTAAGAAACTAACTGAAAGTCTCTGCTTTAGACCAACAGCTAGCTAAATGAATTTAACTGAACTTTATAAAGAAACAATAGGTGGTAACAGTATGATTTATTGAGCAGAGTCTTAAAGAATGTGTGCTAGCACTTCATCCATCTCATTCAAATGGCTGGCAAAGTCGTCTATTATATTAATTGGAATTGTTCAAAAAGAATTTACAATAAAAAGAGACTGTTCAACAAATCCAAGTGAAGGAATTTCCCCACTTGAAGACACATTTAATCCTAAGAAACCCAAACCACAGTAATTTTTCTTAACTTTAATTTCTCAAGCTATGTAAAATACTTTACAATATGTAATTGATTTCTCTTAGATAACTGTCTGTTCTACTTAACCTGATGAGGCAAATCTTTACCAAGTTACACTGTATTTAAATGAGACGAGCTAAAAGAACACACATTCATCTTCAACTCCACCTCTCAGTAAGAACAAACAAAAGATTACTGAAGAGAAAATCCTTAAAGACAGATTGTGCCAGGACAAAAAGAATTGAAGAATATGTATAACCTTCTCCTAAACCCTGCAGAAAGCTGAGAAAAACTGCAGTCCTTGTGCTCCAGTCTCAACAGACAAGGGGCTGGTGCTTCACAAGAGTGGGAGGTTGTTGCGGAACCAGAATAGAGCAATCTGTGTTGCATGGCCTCTCTTCATCTATACACACACACACATATACATATTACATTATCAGACCCCATAGTATAGAAGCATATAATGATACCACATATCTTTCTGCCAACTCGTATATAAGTGTATATATACACGTATAAATATATAAAAGCATGTACACACATATACATCCATACAACCTTATTTCAAGCTATATGTAAAGCCAACAAAGTTCTTTTCTGTTGGCACAGCATTACCTCTGTTTGGTCAGGATAACAGTATCAGTGATATAGTGTGATTTTTTGGGGGGAGTACTTCATGTCAGCATAATGCTGACATGAATGTATGTCAACAAAACTTCCCTGCATAGAGAAACCCAGTTTCCATCCCAGTAAGTGATGATAGGAAATGCAGAGTGTCTGTACGGAAGGATTTCACAGACAAATCTTCTGTTGTTAACTAAGCTTTGACTTCCGCTCAGAGTAGGGGTAGCAACAGGAGAATATAGCATTTGACCTGTGGCTGTTGACGATATCACTGTTTTTACTCCTGCTTCTATGGAGCAAACAATTTCCTCCAGTTCATATTATTTACAAGAAAATGTCAAGGAGTAAAAAGCATTAGGAACTCAGTTAGCAATCCAGCACATTAGAGTACAAAGTTAAGCCAGCACAATTGCTTGAAGACTTTGCCAAAGAGTCAGATGCTACTATTAGATAAAAAGATGCACAGTATTTTGCAACTTGAAATTTCAGTCTCCTGGATATAGCCATTTTACTATGTAATGAAGGAACACTGTTTTATTAATTTATTCATTATTAGCTTTTGCTAATTAAGTGTTACAGACGTATAAGAGATGATTTGGACATCAAATACTTTAACAATTATGTAACAGAAAACTCCCATAAGGATAAAACAAGGCTTGAAAAATTTGTGAAAATTTAAATTCATGTGCTTTTGTTAGGTTTCAATTAATACCTACAGAAATAAAAGTCTACACTGACCTATTTCATTGCTCAGCATTATTAATAGGCTGAAGTTTTGGACAAGTTGTCCAATTTGTCCAGGTAGAAACAATGCTCAGCACTGCTGAGTTTAGTTCAGAGGTGGGATTTTCAAAATTTGCTTTAATAGCACAAGCATAATTTTGTTCTTTCTTAAATCAATTGAATTTTACAGTTTACTGTATAGGGAATAAAATTAGAAACTGCAGAAAGCTTTTGAGGATTCCACACAAACATGCAAGAAATGTTAACTTTGGAGTTGTCTGACATGTCTGTTTTACTCTTGAAATATCATTTATTTTAATCCTATTACAAACTTCTGTCAAAATACACACATTGTTCAACACCAATTAAAATGCTAAATGTGTTGGCACATAAGATTGGTAGGTAGATAAGTTCTGCTTGGATGTATTAAAAAGCAATTCAACTATGATAAAAATTGCAGCTAAAGCATTAAGGTTGCCAATAATAGTGCTATCTTGAAATGCTTCATAATTTTCTACCATTTTTGGGCTCTGACAGTTGGAACTTTAAGAAAACAAAAATAAACATCTTACATGAAATAAGAGTATGATCTCTAGTTCTGTTAGTTCGTTAATATCAAAATTCAGTTTTTTAAAAAATAAAAATCTTTCTGTAATAAGCTGAGAAAGTGGGTTTTATTGCTCAAGGAATTCATTAGCCACCAGACTTTAAATATTCATCTTCCTCCCATTTGTCACTTGGTATTTGTATTTTAGCCCATTTCTTCTTTCCCTACTTAATGTGACAAAAATTAACATTGGGAGGTGACTAAACTGTATGCATATGATAAATGGTAACACCACACTGACCAAATTTGCAGTCAAGGCAAGTGGAAAGGTGGATAGGATAACAGACTCAGTAAAATTGAACTCCAAGTACGTTTGTTATTCTTAAATTTCACAGGAATATACTATTAAAAGAGGTCTTTATCACTTACTCCAGTCCTCACCTACAAAATGGAGTCTGCACTTAGAACTTTCTCATGGAACAATCTCTTTCTTATTCTGGAACCAGCATGTCCCATGATTTTTATTTTTATTTAAGTTCTAAAAAGCCAGAATGCAAATACATTGAGAGTAGACAAAATGTAGTTTATACAGATTATGTTCCAATCAAGTAACAACATAAAACTTTCCCATTTCTGCCTCAGCAAATGTTCTTAATATCACAAACATCACATACATAGTTAATGACTTTTGTTAAAATAAAAATGGATAAACTATACTGAGAAAAACAAAAGTAGTCAGCTAAAATTTAGGGGGTTGTTCTCCACTTACACAAATCATACTGGAAGAAAAGCAAAGTGCAGAACTCTGAGCCAATAAGAAGGGTGAAGAAGAAAAGTAATGACTTTACAAAATGCTATCCCCTTTTTTTCAGTTCTTTGAGTGGGAATGTCTTAAGGATTAAGATGCTGATTCATATTAGTGATGTCAAATAGATGGCTTCTTTGTAATCAGCTTATCCTTCCTGACAACTGGAAAAAAATAAAAAATAAAAAAGTACAAACTCCTGCCTCGTTCAGCAGCAAAATCTTATGAGGTAAACAGCTTGAGGAAGCTCTGCCTCATGATTCTTAAAGGATCCCTTTGCCACAAAGCTGTAGAAGGGCAGTTGGTGATTACAGCCCAAGGGAAGCAACCTGGTCTTGTGTCCATGAAAACTCACAACTTTGTGTTCCAAATACAATTGCTCTCACATCTTATTACTCCTTCCTGGTTTATGGGAGAACTCCAGTTATCAAAACGTAGTTTCCATTCTTTGTAGTAATGCTTATGCAAATGGAAGAGTTGAGGTATTACAAGCAGACAGACAATTCACAGAGAACATGTTACGTTCAGCAATGCATAGCATCTTTTCCACAGAATAGGTTCTGATGAACAGGGCCACTGTGAACTGGCACATTGCTCTTCATTTAAAGTATATAAGTAGAAAACATTAACATAATTTGCAATTTTTATTTTTTTTAAAGCATAGCATCTTACAGGGCAGTAAAATACATACACAAAGAAATACCACTTTAGAATATAAGGAGATATATATATATATATATATATGCTTATATATATATGTATATATATAAAGTCTCTCCTCTACACATATACATACACTTACATATATGTGTTTTATACATTTATAACATTTTTGTATGTGTGTATACATATACGTATATGCACATACACACAGACATATATGTATACACATACATATATAAAAACACCTTAGAAACTCTTATATTACCTTAGAAGAAAAATAAACCACAGGTGTGCCTTCTGTAACAAGCAAAACTTTAAAATTGTGAATGTGTGTATTAGGAAAGTAAATGGAAAACATCAAGTAAAGGGGTTTACCACTCCAAGATAAATATTAATTTCCACTGGTCACAATGTATTATTTTATTCATATTTCCACCCAGATTTAAAGTTGTTAAACACCCATGCGATTCTTCTGCACACATTCTGTATTTAATTATGTTTGCTTCTACATTACTAGCACTTGCAGTATGTTTTATTTTTTGTTTGATTTGAATGGCCACATTTAAAATATTAAAATTAGCACTCCATGTTCAAAATGGGAAAAAATGTGAGAACACAATTATACATACAAAATCACTGTTTAACTTGCTCACCTTCCTATTGATCCAGAGTTAAAAAAAAAAAAAAAAAAAGTTTATTGGAGTGATATTTGTATTAGTGCCATTCAGATACGAGCTGTCCCAGTCTAAACAGCACTTAATATCAATTGTCTTTTTATAGGCCTACACAGTTAAGTTTATTCTTGCATTACTTCTCTACCAAAGGCCTGGCACAAAAGTTAATCTACACCAAAAAGAAACATTTAATGGTGTAAAGAAGCATCCTTTTAATGTGAGTAACACACTGGCAGCTAAAACAGGAGCTCCAGTATGCTCCCCAAGCAGGACTGAAAGCCAAACTATACGTAAAACTCGGAATTGAAGTGCAAGTACAGGACTCACTTTATGACACATACTTCAATAAACTACTCAGTTTCTTCTGTTCTGGAAATCTGGTCCTCATGCTTGACCAGGACAAATTGAAACTGGAAACTTTTATTCTGTTCCTGCTTGCCATTTCTTTAGAATTGAAGTCTGGTGCTTTACTGAGCAATAGAACAAAAATTTTGTCAGGAATCACCATGAATTTAAATTAAAGCCCTCTTGTTTTGGAATGATGACTAAGTTGCAGCCACTATTCTTTATTTTTAGGGAAAAAATGTAGTAATACTATAAAAGTTTAACGGTTATGAAAGGAAGACCACTTTGATATTTTATTATCACCAGTAGCAGTCTAAAAGATGCAAGAATTTACGGAATGTTATGTTCATGCAAGATAGAGGAGATATACCATTTCCTGTACTTCAATGAAAACACATGGTGTCACTGGTGCTCCCTGTCATCTATCTCCCTGCATCTTAAGGAAATAATTTCTAATAATAGCGGATGATATTAACACAAATCTCTACAGAGGATACTCTCAGCTTTCAGCTGCATGGGATTGCTAAACAATGTGGAATCAATTATATACTATCAGTTATGACAGGTAGTGGTCTAGTCAGCACGTGGAGATGCCACACTCAGTGGGATATGGAAGAAGACATACATACTTGAGAAGATGCTAAAGTGAAAATAAAAATGAAAGCAGTTAGCACTATAATCCCAGATCAGCAGCTGGCATTCCAATCCTAAATGCCAAATTCCTCTTTGGGAGTTAGAGCCTTCACAGATAAAATGTATTGTTGCTTTTTACATCTTATAGTGGTAGAATAATATAAATGACTACAAACTATAAATGATGAAATGTAGCAGATTGGGATAATTGAACGCATCAGTAAAATTCTATCGCCATTAGAATTAGGAGCAATAACAAGGACATTTTTGCCTACTTTCCTAAGGAAACAATGCTTACACTATCATTTCTGTCTGCCTGTCTCCACACCTCATTTGTAATTTTTGAACTTGTTGCAGATTTAAGAGGGTCTGACAGAGGAATCTGACAGAGATATCTTAGAGAGCTGATTTCTGATAAGCTTCCTGAGAATAGATTGCCAGCTAAAGGACAGAAATCGTTAAGTACTCCCACTGGGACAGAGGCTCTGGCACAAGTTTACATATTATTAGAGACTACAGAATGCATACAAGAGAAATAGAACTTACAATTACCTCAAAACAAGGGAAAGGGTTAAAACAAAACGTGAAAAATAGATTTGTAGGAAGCTAGCATACATTATTTCTGTCATTCAAGGATTATTTGTACTTTACAAATATCAGGAACAAAAGAAATCCTAGCAATACTAGAAATCCTAGTATTCTTAGTAGCCAGAAATATTAATGAGTGGTATAGAAAAAAAAAAATAAAGTGGTTAATAAAGTTCCTAATCTTCCGTTTAGGAAGACAATGAATGAAGTAGTTGCATTTCTGGCAAAACACTTTCTAACCCAAACATAAGTAAAAAAAAAAAAAAAAAGACTAGTAAATAACTTACATGGTATGCAAAAATTTTTAAATCTTGGGTTATGTATGGTATACTCAATGGATCTAAACTAACTTAACAAGTAAATTATGGTGTTGTTGCTCTTTTTTTTTTTTTTCCTAATATCCCATAATAATGGAACAATACCAGAGGAATATGGAAGCTAACATTCTATCAATACTTAGAAAGGACAAACAGGATAATGATGTGGTCACAGGTCACAGTTGGCTTGAGAATAATGTGAGGGAAACACTGAAAATTTGATTTATGATATAACTGGCAAGTATATATGGCACAACATAAAGTGAATCAATATACTTTGAGAAAGAACAGGAAGAAAAAAAAAAGATCTGCCAAACTTAAGATCTCTTGCTAATGAAATGTTTAGTTAAACTGTTCCTGATAAAAGTAAATGTATATACTTTTCCATAATATGCATGCTACAATTTTAATTTAGGTCAAAATGCAGTATGAACTAAATTATCTCTAATTTATCTCTGTTTCTTCAAAATCAGTAAAATTAGGAAGTTACTATGGAACTATGTTTTTTTTAATGATTCCACTGAAATTCGTTCTTGCCTCTGTCCTATGCAAAAGGTGCCAGTGATCTGAAAGATAAAGTTTACATAAGTTGCAAGAAAGACATCCTGAAAACTAAAATAGTCAAAGCTGCTTGAGAGTCTGACTTCACTCAACTGTCCAAACACAACATCATGTTCAAAGGTAAGATCTCAGAGATGGAGGTGTTATTGAACAATATGCTCTAGAAAGCAGAGTTTTGGAAAATAATTGCAGTGTCATAATATATAAGTGACTGAAATAATAAAATTTAATGTGGAAAGATTATTGAGTGAAAAATTATGGTAACTTCTATGCAGTTTTAACTAGATGAATCTACTGAGCAAGAGGTAGTATTATACTGCTATTTATATATTTTTGTAATTAATATATATATTATATTCATTTATATTTATATATTATATAAAAGTATATATATATATTTATATTACAAATACATATATATATATATATATATATATATATATATATATATATATATATATATATATATTACACTGGCAAAAACATGACAGAAATTCTGTGTCCATACTTCCAAAGGGATGTGTAGGAAATGAGAAAACGCCTATTAGAACAAATCATGGCTTGGAAGAGTAATATTTTCAGTGAGAAACAATGTTTACAATTTAAAAGTTGTAAGAATATTATAAATTTATAAGTATTAACACTGTTTATCTAAGAACAGGTTAAGGATAAAGTAATTAATTCACTTAAACCTTTATGTCAAGAAAGGGGTCTTCCTATGTTGTGATAAAAGTGCTGTAATATTGCATCAGAGTTTCATGGCAATGCCTGTGCTTCAGGTACCTGAATTGCAATGAGGAAGTGGTATCCTGGAGTTTGGGAAGTACAATTTCTACACAGCACAAAGGGAGACAACAGCACCCCTCTTCTCCCCCCAAGCACCAAACTGAGCTGGACCAGAGTCCCATACGGTGAGGAGATACATGGCATTGCTGTCGGTCACACAACTCCTACATACTTTTTTTTTTGTTGCTGTCAAATACTATTTATTGCAAAATGCATAAAGAGCAATGGAATCCAGAGGTGGTTGTTCTTGTGTGTGTGTGTGTGTGTGTGGTTTTTTTTTCAGAAAACTTTATTCATTGACAACAGACTTCTTTCCTCTGATGCCATACACTTTCAACTTACAGTGCTTCAAATTCAAACATGAAGAATCACTCAATTACTGCAGGTGACTTTTCTAGATATTAAATATGTGGGCTCAATGGACATTGGTTAACTTAAACTGGGATACTGCTAGCACTAACCTCCTACTTAACCTCCAAATATTTTTTCCCACTATTTCCTTTGTGCTGGTATCAGTGCTTAGATAGCTGAGCAGATCAGGGAATTGCCTTGGATGCAATTAACCAGACAAAAACAGTTTCTAAGTTAAAGTGACTGTGAAATCATCCTTTGGCATTGTTCTGCCTACTTTCTGACCTCAAAACTATTTTAGTGGAAGATAGGACCTAAAAGGCTTTCAGAGTTTTTTCTGCATCAAATATCTAAATGATGAGGCTAGTATGGATAAATATTTTTGCTCTTGTTGCTGAATTTTATTTGAAAAGTCTCAATTTTTACGTCCTATTTTAAGTAACCTATGTCATTTTTTAATTCAAGTCAGTTGCTCCATTATCTCACATGCAGCAAGTAACTACATCTCTTATAGCAAACTAGCTAGCAATGCAGCAAGGTCTTCAAGGACAGATATGTTGTATTAGAACAACTGATATATTTGGAAAATGCTCAAACAAGACTTTAGGCAGAAAGCACCCTCTGGGTTTAGATATCACTGTAATCTCAGTGATAAACAGAATTTGCAAGCATTTGTTCAAGCACTGTCATTTAGAAATATAAGAAGAGATTTAAATAGTATTAGTGTTTTCTTTTGTAACACACTTGCATTAATCATTTTTGAACAACACATTGGCTGAATATGTTTCATTTTATACTCAAGGTTGCACCACACATCTGCAAGCATGCTGCACTAACCTTAGACTCCAATAATATTTAAAAACAAAGGGCAAGCCAACAGCTTAGCATCTTGTTTTCTAGCATGCTTGATCTGCGGCACAGCTTTATTATCCAGCTTAAGATAAACAAAAGTAAAACCTTGTAACCTTTTCAAAAAGTCACACACTATGAACTGATCCAAACATTCCCATGTTGCTCTGCCCCACAGTGTGGGATTTCAGAATTATTGAAGTGCTGTGAATATTAAGAAGTTCAAAACTTAACTTGTACTACTGAAAACAAACAAACAAACAAAAAACAGGTGTTTAGAATAACAGAGCTACTGAACGCTAACTTCATTAACTTCCATTAAGCTAAATGATTCACAAATGGCATTTAGATCAGTAGTAAATCATCATCTAGGTCAGCAGGAAGCTCATTATGGACTGACAAGCCAAGTGACAGAGACACTTTTCTGCAAGTGCTATAGTAGTAATTTCCTGTGTGAAAGGCTTGCTGCTGTTCGTGCATTCCTCGGGGGATAGTTCTTCTCAGAGGATGTTACTCTTCCCCAGGAAGAGGAAGGAACCAGTTGTTATTGGATGTGTGGGTTGATAGCTGTCGGGCATTTTCTACATGCCTCTGAATCAGCTGTGAGAACTGTGAATGCAGCTTGGATTCCCAGCTGGAGCGGGAGAAAACATGACTTTGGCAGACAAGGTCAGAACACACGAGTACAGTATCTCAGGAAGTTGAAATAGTAATAATACCTGGAACTTCTGAGCCCCTAGTTCCCAGAAAAGTGCTGATTTGCTAGAGGAACAATATAAAGACATGGGTCAACCTGAAAGCATTCCTGAGGCATTGCACTGTTGCCATGACTAAGACATTATACAAAGTAAAAGTTCTTAAATCATTCTCAAGTAATTTATAGTAAGCCAATTACCTTATGAAATGGTACCAAAAGTTCAACAGCAGCATCCATTAAGGATGTCGCTATTGGGCAATGGCAACATAAGTACATAGACTGCTTTGTGAGGAAACTAAATATTGAAGTCTTTTATACTGGAGTGGTTAGGAGGGGTTCCTGTTCAGTCCCTCTCTGGAACTTGCTGTCCTGCTGTAACTAGCTCCCTCCACATCTACTGGGACACTTACAGGACAGGTCATCCATAGCTAGTCCATGCCTAGTCCAGAATCAGTGAGTTCAGTGTTACATCCTACCTATTTTTTCTTTAGTGGAAGCACTAGTTCTTAGTTTCTTTATCCTGCCAGCTGCTAGCTTCCAAACTCAGTAAAAAATTATTAGATCAAAAAAAAAATATATATATATATATACAAAAGGGAGATGGGAAAGAGACAGACATAAACAATATAAACTCATAAGCTTCATTTCCTCAGGAAAGCAGGTTAAAAATAGTATAAGGAATATTATATTCTTGCACTCTCTAGTGCCCAAATTCAGAATTCCGTCTCCAGTGAAAACTTGACTCTCTCTCAAGCTCCAGTTCCCTCAAAGAATATAATGAAGCCTATTAGTGAACATCATGACATGTATTATTACCTAATTAAGTAGCAGCACAACACATTTCCTGTTCTTTCCTTGTAAACCTGCAGTTACATGCTGTGGTAGAATATCATCGCTGCAAAATGCAAGGGTCATTTGGATCATATTCTTTTTTTATTACAAATATTGAGTTCACCTTTATGTATCCTGATCTTTGTTATCTGATGCTTGTATTATCAAAGCATAACTCTTTTAAGATTAAGTACACCAATCTTTTTAAACATGCCTGCACCTGTATAAAGATATTTAAAAGTTTAGAGTTTCACTGTTCAATATGTCAAATGTTTCATCCTTTTGGCACTTAGGACAGAAGATTAGCTGTTTTGTTTGTATATACCCTGCTTTCTTTGAAAGACCCCATGCTGGGCAACAGGCAAGGCTGTTCCTACTGCCTCATGGCTTCCCCATGGATTAGGGGAACAACATTCCTTTTGGAGAGATGGGAGACTTTCCTTTCCTGGAGCAGCTGAACATGCTTAGCTGCAGAGCCGGGGTGGAGAAGGCGGCAACTTACATGTATCTTCTGCCTCCAGCCCCAAGCACTGTACCTGTAGAGCACACAAAGAAAAGAAAGGTCTGTGCTCTAAGCCCTGAGGACACTAACTATTGCTTCTGCAAGAGCAACGCTGAACAGAGAGAAACATTTTCAGAGACACAAGAGCAGGGTTTACAAATTCTTACTTTTTATTCTGTCACAATGACCACTTCTGAGTCCCTCTATTTATGATATTTATTCTTCTGGTTTATGCTTTCATAAGACATCAGAGAGTCAAAGATTTTGAAAGTTTTTAGTATGCTCACAAAAAAGCTGCAATTTTAGTTCACAACTTTGCAGAAGCAGGATCTTTTCACATTAACCCATAATTTTATTCTGTGTTTATGATTTGGAGTCTGGATCATGGAGTTTCCAGTTTGTTCAAACCACATTTGCTGGAAATCACAAGAATAGAAATATAAAAATATAAAGTAAAAACGTAAAAAGATAAACCTATACTTATTCAGGGAGTAGCCTTTGTTATTTTGAAATTAGTTTTCTATTATGTGGTGTGAATATTAATTTTGCACCTTGAAGTGGTGCTATGGCTCTGTCTAGAACAGAGGAAGGTAAAGCAGATGGGAGAAAGACTGATGGGAGAGGTCAGTGTCGATTTTGATCAAAGCCCTTCTACTGCTGGCATCACTCCTCAGTGCTGAACTCTGATGTAGTCTAGAGTTTTGGTCAAGGAACACAAGCAGGGCTTTTCTTTTGTCTCTTCTTACAGGACAAGGACTCTGGTCTTCTTATTAAAAGGGCAGTGACACAATTTTCCTTTGGTAGAGACAAGCATACAAATGTCATGCTATAATCTGAGCTTAAGTGAAAAGCTGAATGTTGAAAGTCCCAAGGAAACACGAGATGCATGAACTGTGGAAAACTGTTGTGATTTCAGACAAACTTTAACAACTGCTGGGCACAGGGAAGTGCCACAAAAATTCTGCTCCACTGGATGTTCCCTTCCACATTGGACTTGGGGCCCAGAGGAGGTGATATAGCTGTAAAGTTCTATTTTTTTTTCCCTTTCTTCCTTTTCCCCTTCCCTTAACCGCAGTGAAGAGGGTTGGTGTTTATTTCCAAGTACAGCTGAAGCCAGGAAAGAATGCAGATCATAATATATTTGAAGTTGCATGGTAAGTAAAATATGCAGTTTTTAGCTTTTAAGATAAAATTCTTGTGTCATGCTCTTCTATAGAATTCTAGAGTTGGGTTAAGGAAGAGACAATATTCCCAGATGATCTTTTCAAAATAAGTTCCCACGAGAAGAAGAGTTGTGTAAGTTTTAACGTACACAGAGATGGAAGAACTAGATGCAAGTTTTGAATTTGTCATCGCTGCCACACTTTACTACTTACATGGGGTTGTTTATTTCTTGGCTGTACTAAAAATAAAGGCAGTAAAAATTGTGTCAAAAATATATACACCCTGAAATACATACTGAGGAATCTATGTGCATACGGTAAATGAGAATACAGATGCTTCTAACATTTGCATTAAGAGATTTAACACAAATGCAATACAGATTTATTAACAATGTCTTACCTCGAGGAATAAAAAATTCACATGATCTTATTTTCTTTAAAATATTTAACAGGTTTTGGGGGAGAAGGAATTCATTAGGTCACTATCTATTTTAAAACATAGTATGTCCTGTTACCATAAACAGTCATTATCTTTCCTCTTCCAACAATGAACCCATACTCTTAACTTTGTAGAAACCATACTGAAAAAGAATAATAAGTATGTCTTACTTTGTGTTAACTAGCACTGGAAGAGAAAGAACAGCAAACATCTCACAGCCAGTGCAGACTTTCTGACTTCCAGATTACAGCACATTGCTTTGCTTCCTCCAAATCCTGTTTACATGAGCAAGGTCAAGGGATGGAACATTAGAGAGCCTCTACAGTGATTTCCTGCTGCTGTCAGTAAAAACTACTGAGACATCATCAACTTTCCCTTGTTCCCAACAGCTTATCAGGGACTGGAGGTTATCGATGTATTGACTTACAGACTTTTTTTTTTGCCAACCTCCCTCCCTCAAAACTACAAGTAAGATCAGAGGACAAAACAGATCAGAGGAAAATAGTTCCAAAGTAATGTTTTCAGGGTTTTTGGTGAGATAGGAATAAAAAAAAGACCCACACAGCTGTCCCAAAATCTTGACCCCCCCCATTCAGTGAACATTTTCACAGTTTAAAAGGGTAGCACAGACCTCATTTCTAACAACTGCAACAGATGAAGACTCCTACCATTGGAAAAGTCAGGGCATTACGAAAATACCAGTTAGTTAAGCATATTCTGTGTTTTTATACTCATTTCAGTAACACACGGGAGACCTGAATAAATGAATCATCAAATTCAAAACTATTTTCCTGAAAATATCAATATACTGACATAATTACAAAGGTATTAAGAAATTCTGGTTCAAAAGAAAACAGCTCTGTACCGATGATTACACTTAAGTTTTTCCACTGATACAATCATCATGTTCCCTTCACTAAGTTCACAAAAGAAGTTGCATCAGTTTGGATCTTAGACAAAAACAGTGTTCAAGAAGAACTGCCTTTACAACTTATAAGTTAAAACAAATGCTGAAAAGATACAGTATTTAAAGTTTAATTATTTGATTGTTTTCCAGCAAAACCCCTACAATAAAATTATTTCTGTATATCTTGGCTTAGTTTTCAGTGCAAGAAAATTAAAGTAAATTTGGAAAACAAAAACGTGTGAGTAGGCATTTTCAAGTATGGAAGTTACTTTGAATTGTTGGCTTTGATAAAAAAAATAAATTATGTCTGAGGACATTAAATATTCCTTGAGGAGAAGAGAAAGAGTGACAAGAAAACATAATACCAGTATTTCCTCATACAGATAAATCTCAAAGTATAAATAAATTAAGAAAATATATTTTTAATTCACAACAATAAGGAGTATCAAATTTTAAAATATTTGTTTTTAAAGTTTTGTCTGTGCAGATTGCTGTAAAGAATAAATGACAATATTACTTAGCTTCACCTTAACTATCTGGAGTTGTATGCAGTTTGGGACTTCTCAATACAAGACAGACACTGACATCCTGAAACAAGTCTAGATGAGAGCGAGCAAGATGGTGTGGGTGCTGAAACACATGATATGCAAGGAGAGGCTGAAAACAAGGTTTGTTCAGCCTCATGGAAGGTAGGACAGGAGATCTTACTGCCATCTCAAATATCTAACAGGCAGATAATGGAGAAGTCTGAGCCAGACACTTATTAGAGAACTACTGTGATAGAATTAGAGGCAACAAACTGGGACATGGGAAATTCTAACTAGACATTATGAAACACCATTCAAACACCAGAGCAAGCTGCCTAGATGGGTGGCATAATCTCCATCTTTATACATGTTCATAAATGAACTGGATGAGGCCCTTAGGATCCAGCTTGGCCCCGCTTTAAGAGGGAGGGGAGATGAAACTGGAAGCAGTGTCTGGAGTAATCTATACTGCTCCATGAATTTTATTTATAAATCTATACAGAAGGGAGAAAAAATGAATAATCCTTTGCTTTGTTGCAAGTCTTCTTAATGGGCAGTAACAGCATGTTTCCTGTGACCAGTATGAAGGGACAAAGTTCCAACAGAGTGAAGAAGAGATTGTCAAAAGGGAGAGCACAAGAGAAAAAACAGATAAAGTGGTCTTTCTCCTATTTCCTGAACTAGCTTGACATCTATGGGAGTTTGCCCACTTACTGTTAGTTCTTCTGATACTCATTCAACAAAACCTTACAAGGTTTGGTACAGACTTCCACTCTCCCTGAAGATCTTTCAGGGAGTTTTAGGAAATTCATCACAGATCCTACATAAATTTTTATTTGTCCCAGAGAAGCCTGTCTTGAGACAGCAATCCAACAGAGTCTGTATATCTTGTCTTCTGTAAAAAAAAGTTAAGCATATCTGTTGATTAGCTACTGCTGTCCAGCGACTTGCCAAAGAGTCTCGTAAGCTCTCCTTAGGGCCCTGCCATATTACATGCTTGATGCTAATGACACTGAACAAGAATCCTTAAGGATACGTAAGTGCAAAGTGTATTTTTCTCTCTAAACATATCAGAAGAGCAGAAGAATTACTTAAGCTAAATAAAAACACTTGAAAAAGAATAATGTAGGTATACATGGCTCTTTTTTAAAAAAGAATCTGGCAACCTAATCAAACATTTTTTAGCTATCTGAAGAGCAAGACTCTGGAAGAGAGTTCTTCCAGTAAAGATAGGACTGAAAAACCACAAGTAGATTCAAGATGAGTCTTGTAAAGCTTACAGGAAAAATATACAGTTGTATTATCTTTGATAATTGGTAGGAGAAGAGCAACCTGGGGGTTTGAAATGATGTTACAGGTGTAAGATATGAGGGAAAAGGATGAGCTACACTAGAGGCTGACGATATCTGCTAATACACAAATAATATACAAGCACAGTATCATTCAAGTGAGGACAAACAGTATCAAGTGGACAGCTGGCAGTGAAGGTGGGACAATAAGAAACCCAGCATCTGCCCTTTCCCCTTTGATTTTTAGGAATAAAATATGCAGCCTCCTAGAAAGGACCTCTACATATTAGGGCAATTGAGCCAGCTTCAGATGAAAAGGTCCAAATCACAGAGATGTAGAATCCTTTGGAAACAAGATATGATGAGACTGGATGGCTGACCCAATTAAACAGGCCATCATTCCAGAATAGAAGCTGGTAAGGCAGACACTGGACAGGATAACAACACTAGAAATGAGAGAATAAGTAAAGCAGAGAGGCACAGATAAGGTTGCCAAAGTTGGGTAGTGTTGCTTACTGTGTTGGGGAAGGAAGCTAAATGAAGAGAAAATGTGGAAATAGTTTCTGGAGTTGTGTCAATAATGGTGTATTGGACAAAGCAGTTGTCCTTACAGCTGTAGTCTGAGTTGCAAGGACACAGAAATGGCAACAGATGGAAAAAAGATGCAGATTGAGTGTTGAGATGCAGAAAAGTGAGAGCCAATGCTGAATAGGAGATCAAGATAATGGAAAAAAAATGTAGTGATTACTGACACAGTCAAAAGACATCAAAAGACAGCAATATTTTTGTAGTAAAGACGACTGTAAAGCCATCTAGACTGAAATCAAGAGAATGCTGTCAGTAAAAGGTCAACTTATTCCTAGAATTAGTTCTGGGCATAAAATTAAAAAAAATGCTGCCCTATTAAAAGAACTAAAGAAAAAGATCAGATGAATGGAAGATGTATAGATATGTAACAAAGAATTAATGTAACCATTCATTTGGATTCTATGATCAGCATTAAGACTAAGAAGTAATGAACATAACATATTCTAAAGCGATAGTCAATAAATTATATCCACTAGAATGTTCACCATTGAGCCTTCTAAAGAGACATCTTTAAGTCTGCAAATTACTTTTGACAGAAATTATCTTAAATATCCATATTATGAAAGCATAACACAACTGCTGAACTTTAAAATACATGAAACTATCATCTCTCAAATAAAATTACTTTATGCTTATTTGTTTTTGAAGAAAAGATTTCTTTTAGATGTCAACCTTTTTTATGATTTTCATTAAATGATGTCAAAGCATTTTTATAAGCTACCCTCATGACATGCCCTTTTGTAAAGCATTCATGACAAAACAGAACAGCAGAAACCACACCTGCTGCCCATTCATATGTATTAACCCTTCAGCCACACAAATTCTTGTTATGGTAATAAAAATTGTTCAAGATACAAATCATGTCTTCACATGAAGGGATTTCAAGCTAAAAGAGAAATTCCCAGTTTAACCTAATTCTAGAACAGTACATCTTTTAGGACTTCATACTAGGAGAGCATATTTTTCCTCCTACGAAACTACAGTTAAAACATAGCCTTCCTTTCCTCCCACATGCCATACCAATGCCATATAAAAAAGCTAACACTCAAAGGAACTAATCCTATGATTCTTTCCTAAAATGTGTTACTTTTTTTTTTTTTTCTCCTCCCTGGAGAGCTACTAGATGCCTTAAAAGGCAAAAAAAATAAAATATCAGTTCTGGAATTTTATCAGTGAGGCAACTACACTTTGGATTTTCCATTATTTGCAGCTAAGGACAGTTACTGAAAGCGTATGAGGAAAAAGCAACAGATTTTAATTGTAATACCTAGGTATAGTTAATATGGGTATATAATTAGGATTTCTGCTTAAGTACATAAGTAAAATTAATAGTGTAATGTGAAAGCTTCGCTATTACACCATCTTCTGGTTAGCCTTGGGAACTGTGGAAGAAATTTTAAACTGAGAAGTTAGAATACTAAGCTCTGAACAATTGACAACTTTTTAAAAACTATCTTATTCATGCAGACCAAAAAAAAAAAAAAAATTGCCATTAACATGTTTAGTGTAAGCCAAACTAGCTAAGCTTTCTTCCCACTCCTTCTTTCTCAAAAGGCAACTTACCAGAGTACCGAAGGCTAGAGAAGAAGTAATCTCTACAACAGGTGGGTCAGGAGTTTGTGTATCAGTCACATCAAAGGTAGGGTTGACCTGTTGAAAATTAATTACAATCCTCATTATTTCAGCACCAGTACAAGAAATTAAAAGGTTTATTTGCTTCACTGCAACATCACTAAAAGCTAAAAACAGGCTTTAAGAATAAAGGAAGGATGCTACCCTCACAATAATCTAAAATGCAATCATATAACACAGAAAGAGAATACAGACACATGTTTATAAGAGGTGTCATTTATACTTTACAAATATCTGTCACCCAAACCTAACTCAAAGATTCTTACCCTAAATATTAAGAAATTTAGTGTATCATAAGTCAGTAAAAATGAAATAAAAATGCTAGTTTAAAATTGAGTTAGTTTATGTATTCTGTAACTACAAATAAAGAAACTATAGCAAGCTCTAGCTGTGACATGTTTGCAGCACCCATACTGTCTGCTCTAGTTTGTCTTCGGTTCACACCAATTTCCTCCTATTTCACTTCAGGTAAACCATACAGAGGCTCAAGATCTATTTCAGATCTTTGCAACTTCACCAAAACAGACTTCCACCATGCACATTGATAGCATACATACAACATTCATGATCTGACCACCTAGCTTCATGATATCATGATTCAAACAACCTCACAGTTCAATGGTGTGTGGCTAAAAACCTGCATCATATCAATACTCCCACCTGCCCTGGATAACCTTTTTTTTTTTTTAAAATGCCACACAGGCATTTTAGGGAGGCAGAAAAGCCAAATATTTCATTTGCCAGAAATCGTGCTTTGTGCCAAGCACAGCCAGTTATGGAGATTTACAGTCCAAAATGTTTGGCTATTTGAGCTGATTATGTTCAAGGAGGAAGCTTGTCTAGCTTGTAAAGGCTGAAATAAAGGCCACTGACTAATTTCAAAGAAATATTAGACAATATTTAAATCACCAAGGAGTCTGGTATAATAAAGAGAAATTAACACACTCTTTTCGAACTCAGCAGCTTTATCAAAGATGGCATTAATTCTAGCCATTTTACTTTAAAATGGATTTAAACAAACAAACAAACCCTACACCAAAACAGGAGGCTCATTAGATAAAAGGATCACTGTGTTTTGCCTTTTCAAGAAGGGCCCACCATCTCACCTGAAGACAGTCAGAACTCTGGTTAAACCAGAGGTGCTCACTCAGTAACAGCTTCAGTTGAATTTCCTGAAGCAAAAGTACTTGATGCTAGAGTTCTGTCATCTAGGTACACTGATGTATAGACATTTAGGTCAGAGATCCATTAGTTAAGTAAATAGCTAAAATGAGATGTTAAAAGTTTAATTAGTAGCCAATGAAAGCAGGCAGCGGCATCTTCCTACTACTACCTGAAGCCTTTTCATTATGTTTGGTTTGGATTGTCACAACTTTTATATATAAATTCAGGTTACAAGAAGCAAACAATAGAAGCAAAGTTCACAACAGTAAGATCTTCCTCAGCAAAGGGGAAGTAGGGAAAGGGTGATCACAAAATTTACTAGCAACCTAGAAAGCAGAGATGGTTAAATACAGATGTTACCTGGCCAATCAAGTGGAAAATGACCCTCTGCAGCACTAGTAAATCAGAGATGAATGCCACGACTTAATTAATGGGACATCTTAACTTTGCTTTTAATGTAGCTCACTTAGCTGACTAGCACTGCTTAGCTTTTTCTTGGATTCAGTCTTGACAAGCCATTCTTCAATCAAGAGCTTTTTTTTTTTTTTTTTTTTTGGTAGGTATTCTGTCTTTTAATTCAGTTACAATTGGATCAGTTGAGAATGAGCTAACCAGAGGCAGTAAGGACAGCCAGTCCTGCTCCAGGACCATCATAGCTGGTAACTTAAAATTCTTCCTTAATTTCTAGACAATAGCATCAAGTGCTAGTTCATACTTTTTTTTTTTTTTTTTTTTTCCCCCCAATGGACTTGGAAGAAAGAAAGGGAAAAAGAAAAATCAGTCAGGTAACATGGTCTAGTAATTGTTTTCCATTTATCTGAAAGCTATACCATTTTATCTGAACTGCTTTAGTTTCCCCTCTACAAAAACATGACTGTCCAGTTTCACTCCCCCCAAGCTCATTGCTGCACTCTGTCTATTTAGATCAAAAGGACAACAAAAATACTGTCCTTAAGAGCTTAAATTTCCAGTTCAGTGTCCAGCATAACTAGGGTCATTTGTGTCTGATTTTCAGTCAGTGCTACAGTAAATATTCATGATCTGAGTGTCAATCATACTTTTGGTAGCTGAGCCCAACATTTTTTTTCTGACATGTATTATTTGGTCACTGAAGAGAGGGCAATGTACCTGCAGGACTCTGAAGAACAAGCACAGCAGTGCCTACCCCATATCAATATTCTAATGCAGAGGAGCTACTGTATAATTATTATTAACAGCTATTTAAACATCTACTTTGAGCTATTTCCTTGTTCCATACATCAAGGCTATTGCAGAACCAATTAAATGCTTTTCCTGATATGTGTTTGTTATAAAAATACATTGTATGATTAAGTTAAGGAAACACACTCTTTATGTGGAAGTATCACATCCTAGAGCTGGAATGAAAGTCTCTTCTGCATACAGTTTATGCATACTGCTTATGACTTTATCTGAGATAAGGGGACAGATGTGAATTGCAGACACTGACTAGGAGAGCAGGAACTATCAGAAGTTATATTAAGAGAGCTAAATATATATCAGCTTGTTAAGCAACAAGTCAGGAACAGCAAAGTGTACATGTATGAAAAAAGGCACAAAACCTATGAAGGCTGCAGCTAAACCCTTCTTCCTGTAAAACATGTTTAATATCAAATTTAAAATTAACGAGGTAATGGAGCAAAGCTTAACATTAAAAGTTTCAAATGACTGGACACAGTTCTTGAGAAAGTGATGTGATTAGCTGTCCAATAATCACAGCATATTTGGAAACATTTAACTTTAAAAACAAGAGGGGAAATGCAGAACACTAAAGAGCAAGGTAGAGAGAACCGGTTTCTATTAAATATCTTCAGAGCCACAATTCCAAAACTTCACTTATGTATTAGTTTAACAGATAATTACTTTCATTATCTTCTTCCAATATGATGATGCATTTACCACCTTTTGATCCACAGTACAGGAAAACATTTTTGAAGGACAGATTCATATGCAGAACCTTTCATGTAAAAAAAAAAATAAGAGATTTCTGAACACTGAAGCAGAGCAAAACCAAAACACACTTCTTAAAAAAAAAAAAAAAAAAAAAAGAGAGAAAGAGAAAGAGAGAGAGAGAGAGACAGGAATTAGGATCATTGCTTAAGACAGCAAAGACCTAGGGGAGGAGCAAAGGAAGCAGGCTCAACTAAGTACATTAATTTTTAGCCATGTGTTTCAATTAAATGAATATGCTCCTATAGACATTCCTCTGCTGATTTTAATATAATCGCCAATAAAAAAGCCCTTCAAATTTTTAGAATGAATTTCATAAGACATTGATGCTGTATTTAAAAAAAAAAAAAAAAAAGATAATTAATAAAATTAAAAGAGGAAGTTTTAAATATCTCGTGTAAAACACTTCCTAGAAAAGTGATATAGTTAGCTGTAAAAATGTAGCTTTGAATTTGATTCAATGGCGTTTGTTTGTTTTCCCAGACTGGAATCCTCAAGCCAAACAAGCAACTGCCATATATTTTTATTTCTACTGCCACCTAGTGTAAATTTGGATTTCATACATCTAGGAAAATATTTACAACTGAAATTACATTGAAAAATTTAATATGAAACTAAGTTAACAGTAGATTTTCAGGCTGTTCACCCACTTTGAAGAGGTGTCTAGTACACAAACAACATTATCTACAAACACAGGAGATTGATAAATATAACCGTCAGCAAGTGGAATGCATTTCTTTTAGTATGTCGCACTATAACTGCCCTCCTGATTTAAAATAATATTTTCAAATACCCTCAACAGCTCCTTATCTCAAAAATAGACAATGACTGGGATTCATCTCAGTTTAAATTTAGACATACTGCTGTATTTGAGCTAGTCATCTCCATTGACCATAGTAGGCACCTTCAGAGAACAAGTCAGTTAGTTACATTTCCAAATTATCTGAGTAATTGTAATGGTTACAAGCTTTACAAAAATGAAACATTCTAGAACATCAGTTGTATCAATTTCTACTTCCTCGAATAATCAATAATTGCATAGATGCAGTGCAGGTGGAGAACAGCGGTAAAGATTTATAAGCTAAGAACATGAAAAACTGTATGTTAAAATTCAGGCTACTGTCTGTTTAAAGAGAAGATACAAGTAATGAATTTCTTGTAAATGTTAACTGTGCTTCAAAAAGTTGGCAGAAAGCGAGAGAAGAAAGAAAAAAAAGGTACTTATAAATATTATTGCCTCTGTGTATCACTTTGAAGAGTACGTAAGGAAGAGTTCTGACAAAAGGTGAACATACTCTCAAGCTCCACATGTTAGTCACTATTCTGAGTGGCAAAATACTAGGTGATTCCAGTCAGCTGCTACAATTCTCAGTGCTCTTGTGCAAGCTGTTTTGGTCAGAGCAGCGTTTCCCAATTGGTGATTTGTGAAAACAGTCAAAGTTTCTGAAGCCATTTGAAAAAAAAATACTGAGCAAAGCCTGCTCCATTTCATACTAACCATTTTCCCAAAAACAGGTTTTGACATAGCAAGGACCTTGCCACACTGAGGCAAGCAGAGGCAGAAGAAACATCTACCAGAAAGTAGCAAGAAAGTAGCAAGTTTCATGCCTGGAGAGGCATGAAACACTAGCAGTTTAAAAAAAAATATATATATATTCAAAAAGCGTGGACAGAATTACAAAATTACTTGCCTTTTCAGTTCTCTCTCTCTCTGCATCTGTTGAATTTTTAGTATTGTGCTACTTCGGATAAGGCTATCCATCTTCATTCTTGCTATAGAGGTGACTAAACCTAACTGGGTCAGCATAACTCAGGGCAATGCATTTTAACACACCATAACATCTAGATGACTTGTAGTGGCTTGTAGCAAACCTTAAGAGGTCATCTGTTCTTCTAAGTATCTCATATTTGAAGTCTCCTCTGTGTGCCTGTAACACTTAAGATATATTACTAAGACTTTAAAAATACTGTTACTTCAGTTTAGTAAAGATCAATCATCTTCCCCTGTTCCTCATGAAAAACAAGAAAACAAATATAACACAAGCAATTCTGCATTTTGTCTGAGGCACAGATCAGATAATAGGAAAAACTGCTTTGTTACAGTTGCTGCACAGTACTGGAATGGATCTCCATCCCTGCCCAGGGCTCCCTAACTACACAAAACTGAGGCTGACTTATTGTACTGGCAACGAGACAGACGACCTACAGAATCTCCCCCAAGTTGACATGTCTGTGATTCTTTTACTCCCTCCCCTGTACCCTAGAAACATGGTGAGCAACTAGAACAATAAGGGTGGTGGTACAATGAAAAAAAAAGTGTTTGTCCTAGCTGCAAAAATGGACAATTCTGGCACCTGCTTCCCCCAGAGTACAGCAGCTCTAGAAATGCTGCATTTTTCAGTTACAGGAGGCAATATTTAGGAAGACAGAACACTGAAAAATGTCAAACATAGCTACAGCAACTAAGGCATGTTAGTGTTGGTAGTAACCTGATATTAGCTTTGTCCTGATAAATTATGTTTCTGCCCAGGTGGTAAGGTCCATTCTTTTTCACCACAACAAAACAATTTAATTTGTTTTTGTTGGTACAGGCAGGAGGATCAGAAAAAGAAAGAGAGAGAGATGGAGCAACAAAACCCGATAACTTCACTTTAACGCTTTCTAAACTATTGGATTATTATATTAACTTTGAAAATAAGCTGTAAAAGAGATTTTAATCATTATTACTTTTATTAAATTGCTCAATTTACAATAGTAACAGTATAGTACATTACAGTAGCATTAGTTTTGTTGAAACAGTAACTGTTCTGTCTAAAAGAACATAATATACTTCATTTATGTGAAAGTAAGATAATGGTATCTTACAGTGATTTACATCACTGATAATGTGATGTATATAGAACACTGAAAACAGCAACCTTATTCTTAAAAACCTTAAATTGGTCCAGAAGAGAACTGTGACAAGATCAGGAGAGTCTAAACCTTTGCTACAACAAATGACAAAGCCATCGAGCCCTTTCACTACCGAGGAACAGCTAACCCAAAAGCCTGCAAACTGCTACAAATGTTACAGCCAAGCAGACATTAGATTAAACGAAATCTGTCAAAGCTAGCTTATAAATTTCTTCACATTCATCATCATCAGCAATGTGCCCTTGTGGCCAAGAAGGCCAATGGTATCCAGGGCTGTCTTAGGAAGAGCATTGCCAGCAGGTCAAGAGAGATATTGCTCCCCACTCTCCTCAGCCCTTGTGAGGCCTCACCTGTAGTGTATTCTGTCCAGTTCCAGGCTCCAAAGTACAAGAGAGACATGGATCTCCTGGAGAGAGTCCAGCAAAGGGCTGCTAAAATGGTGATGGGACTGGAGTATGTCTCATATGGCAAAGGGCTGAGAGAGCTGAACATGTTCAGCCTGGAGAAGAAAAAGCTCAGTGAGGATCTGATCTATGTGTATAAGTTTCTGAAGGGAGGGTGTCAAAAGGATGAAGACAGACTTCGTTCTCAGTGGTGCCCACTAATAGGATGACAGGCAACAGGCACAAACAGAAATACAGGAAATTCTGCCTGAACATGACAAAAAAACTTCTTTACTGGGAGGGTGACGGAGCACTGGCACAAGTTGCCCAGAGAGATTGTGGAGTCTCCTTCCCCGGAAATACTCAAAAGCTGTTCGGGTGCAATCCTGGGTAACATGCCCTAGAGAGCCCTACTTGAGGAGGGAGATTGGACTAGATCTCCAGAGTAAAACCATGGAAGACAGCTTTAGCAAATACTCATACCTGTGCTAAGCATCTGAGCAGAAGTCTGGAAAAGTTGACTTGAAAAGAACTCCACTAAATCCTGGAACTATAAGCTGATTGTTTAACATACGTTGTGTGTGCAATTTGAGCATATCTTGAAGTAAACATCTGATGCAGGAAGGGTGGTTTAAACCTGATGGTAAATGCTGTGTCTTAGTTTGTTCTAGCATTGACTATCTAAACTGAAGGCTGCTACCAATGGGAATTACACTTAACTTCATTCATTGACCTTACAATGAATATGGCATTGTATGGCAGAGAAGTTTATTTAGCAAGCTGTCATTACATGCAATTGTCCTGCTCTTATTTTGACCATAATCAGAAAGCTTTACATCTAACTTGATAACCAAACGAGATACATGAGAATACTAGTGATTGATTCTAGTGGGGTTCACCTCCTCCACCAAAGTATTTTCAATCTTTGTACTACGCAAATTGCATACATACACTTTCTACAAGTGTGTAGTACTACTGTCTTCATACTCAGGCTCATTCCATAGAGAAAGCCAAATGCATGCATATGCACAGATGCATCTCTCAGCTTCCTCAAGTCTAAGTGTGTTAAAATTATAAGAAGGAAATAAATTCCAAAGCACCATTTTATATGGAGAAAAGAAAAAAGGACAAAAAAAAAAGAACAGATAAAGGTGAATTTCTATAGACCTCAATTAGTAATGACAGAAAACTAAAAGTTCCTGGATTTATACACTAGATACAACTCTTGGACAATAGAGGCACCTGGAGAACATCAAAAGAGAGATAAAAGTGTAGGCAGTCATGAAGCAAAAGCTAGCTGTACTTATGATGTAATGTATATATGATGATGTTTTTGGCAACATCCTAAAGCTCACTGAATATACAGATATTTTTACTGACAGTTTGACATTGTACTTCAACAGAAACCAGATTATCACCTACATGTGTTTTTCGTTTGTTTGTTTGTTTATTTTTTTGTATTTTCTACTAACCTTAACATGAATTCATAAGCTATGTTTGCTTCCAATATACCATACACAATAACAAGAAGTTTTCAGGCATACACAGGCTACATTTAACTAGAAATGATAGACAGTATTTACAAAAGGTTCTGCTTTCCTATATTAGAGTACTTATTTCACTCACCTCAACTGACTGAAGCTTTTCATCATGGAGATGAGGTGACCTTGGGTAAATATCAAGAAGATGAGGAGGGTCATCAGTATGTATTCTTCTAATGTGGTGTTTAAGAACTTCTTTATAATCAAATGAATCAAAGTTGGTTTTCCATAGTAATACCTGTAAAAAGCCACCACATCATTAACTACTTAAAGCTATACCAAACTGCTGAGAAACACAAGTCATCTCACACATGCTACTGGCTCTACAGCATGGAGTAAGAGCAGGAGAAAGGCAATGGCACTACTGCACTGAATACACATACCACCTGGTGGGCTCTGGATTCAGAGAACCTTGCTGTAAAACAGGCATTCCCAGAGTATGCCAGCATTTTGGAGGTTGTGTTAGGCTTAATAGTAAGACTCCGCTAGCATTGTATCTTAACAGATTAATCTGCTCTCATGTAATTTTATATGCTTTTCACTTCCTCTCAGGTTCAGTATAATATACTAATCCTCACAAAGCTCAAAGACAGAGCTCATGAAAATAAGGTCATCAATTCAGAATTTCCTAAGAACCAAGTTTTCTTTTGGAACAGAAAAAAATCTCACATGAAACCTTCAATATGGAAAATAAAAGATTGCACTAATGGCTCAAGGAATATACTTTTTTTCTTTCCCCTTTTCTTTCCCCTTTGACTTGCAAAATTAATATCTAAAATTAATTGCTGGCATTTCACTTTTCCAACAGTTGCAAGTCTTGGCACTGCTTCTTACTAGCTCTTTATGATACAAAGCATCTTTAAATTATTTCCTCTGAGTGCTTTAAACTCACTTCAAGAAAGACTGCTACCTGAAGCATCAACTGAAAACCAGGAACAGGTGCTTTTCTTTCTAATTACACTGAAATTGTTAGTTGAGATTCATTTACTATTTACCAAGACCATCTCTGTTACTACCTGAAACATTTTAAATTCAAGAGAAATCATTTTACTGGAATATAAACATAGTTTATAGTCACTTCAGAAGATCCTCATTTCTAAAGTATGGCTTCCTGTGTTTACATTCAGCTCTTAAGTTTTTATAAATAGGAAAAAACAAAAATGACAACAAATATTAAAGAAAATTTCAAACTGTGAAACACTAGTTGCTAGGCAACACGAATTCTTTCCTTTTGGAGAATGTAAAGACCTCATGAAGATGATTCCAGGCTTGATAGCATTACTGTAATTATGAGATAGATTACAGCAGATGAAGATTAATTGTATGGTCTTCTGTTTAATTAAAGAGAACATTTTTGCTTTAAAGATTCAAACAACTCTTCTTTGTACAAAATCCAATACTTTGTTTTATTGCCAATACAAATCAGCAAAAGTAATAAAAGATTCTTTTTCTTCTCCAATTCTACCCATAGTTTTCTCAGCAGCACACCTTAGTGTATACTAGTTGCAACAAAATTATTTTTGACACTGAATTGCAACAGTGAGGAATATTTCTATTACAAACTATTTCCTTACTATAATTAGTATAACAGAGAAGTACCTAGTATCTCTCCTCATAACATCCAATCAAAAGTGGTAAATACATTATTTAAAAACTTGATCTTAACTATTTTCCACCTTGAATTTAACTTTAGGATAACACACTATTAGACAAAATGCAAAGAATATCAGTATACTGTAATTAACTCCTATCCACCATAACAAACATTGAGAAGACATTTCATTTCAACAGACAATACCACAAACCTGGCCATCTGCTCCACCTGAGGCAAATTTTTCACCACCTTTTGAAAAAGCCACAAAAAGAACAGGACCCTGAAATAAATAAATAAATAAATAAATGATTATTAGAATAAAATACTATGACTGTAATCATGGCATTTCAATGATTTCAATGCACAGGAAAAAAAAAAAAAAAAAACTTTCTAATAGAAATATTTTTTTTAATTTCAAAAGGAACAAGGAACAAATTGGCTAGTGAAATTTTTGCAAGGCAACTTGACTGAAGGATTAACATTGCATATCTTTGTAAGATACTTCATTATGATTACTACAATCAATACTAGGAAAATATGGGCACTTTCCATAGATTTTAAGCAGAAATAAAGTAACAGAAATATCAGATATATATTACAAAACTCAAGAGAATGTGCTTAAGTTACCACAAGTAGGATTTCTTCTGCATAAGGAGGAAAGAAATAAAACATCTGCCATTCTTCACAAAAATACTTCTTCCATAAGCTTCCCCCCTTAGAAGCACTTTTTTTCAGTAGACAAAAGACTTACATTCCAAATAATTAACTCTATTTTCAAAATAAATTATTAATATAGAACACAAACTATTACTCAATATTAAGCATGCACGCAATAGTGGCAGATTGCACAGTGGCTGCTGAAATTGATATGTTGCTTTACACACTTGTTACAAGGAAAATTAACACAACACTGAAGTTTATCTGCTAGTTGCAAGACACAAGACCTCATAAATGTTACTTTCCCATTTAAAAAGATAATGAATAACCTATTAAGATCTCCACTTTAACAGGCTTATTGTGAATACCTTGTGTCCATGAAGCGTGTAAATAAGTCTTCGTTCTAAGAGGTCCAAAATCTTAAGAGTACCATCAGAAGAAGCGGTGATGAGATAGTTACCAGAAGGATGGAACGATACACAATTAACCTCTGCTCTGTGAACTAATTTACAGAAGACAATATTCAAAAACTACATACAATAGGAAATGTACACTTCATTATTTTGCTCTTTTCTACTTGCCAAAAAACCAACCTATTCCATTTAAGTGACAAAACAAAGCACTGGGGATATAAGAGATGCTCCAATCTATTTGTTTAATGTTATTCTAAAAATTGAGTAAAGTATTGCAAAGAAATAATAAGGATTAATTTTATGACGTATTTTTTAGCATTGCTGGCCTACAAAAAAACTCAGTATGACCTGTTTCTCTACTTCCCCCAGTAAAACCAAAATAAATTGAATTTTGTAGTAAAGAGACCCATTCTAAAAAAACAAAACAAAACAAAACAAACAAACAAACAAACAAAAACAATGTTGCTTTTACCTCTGTAGTGCTGTAGCAGCTTGTTCATTCGAATATCCCACAGTTTCACCGTATGGTTAGAACCTGCAGAAGCTATACATGTACCACTTGGGTTGAAATCTGCAAAATTTGCAAACCTAAACATAATTCACGAGAACAGATCGATTACTTGTTTGGGTAGAAATATTTGTATTTTAATAACAATATTAACACTGAGTTGCAGCCAGCTTGTCCACGTATATGAAAACTCAAGTAAGTTATTTCTAACAACAGAAATAAGCATGAGCAAACAAGTCTCCTTATAAATGAGACTGTATAATCAAGTAGCAAATAAATTAAGTTTGTCTAAAACCAGAAAATCTAGCTATGACAGTCTCTTAGCTCAGAAAAAAAAAAAAAAAGAGAGATGGTAGCCATAAAATTAGCAAAGCATACATACAAGATTAATATTCAGTCATTTGTTAAATAAAATTATGGTTCCAGGATGTTTAAGAAAACTGCTGATAAGTAAAAGCAAGTGTTTTCTTTATTTAGATATGGCAGATCACTGAAGCTAACAGAATACTGTCTTCATCAACAAGGAGAGAATTCTTAGTGTTATTCTTGTTGAAGCATCCAATATTAAATAGCATTATCCACGTAGAAGATAAATATGAAAACATTTAAAAACCTAGGAACAATCTGACTTCTTGCTGGGTTATTTCCCGACTACAGGAAGACACGAGTAAATGCAGTTAGTTAACTTCTTTAGAAGAATGCAAAATTAATTATTTTAGTTTATAGAAATTTTTCATTTAATGAAAAAGAATTTTTGATCTATTTTCAAATATAGCGTACAGATGTTAACAAAATGAAACATCAATTTAATCTCATTAGAATTATACATTTACATTTCTCCTTTTTTTACAGTAACACTTACCCTCCATAATCTATGAAACTATCAATACATGTTTTATTTGTTGTATCCCAGATCTTCACAGATTTATCCTCACTGCAAGATGCTATTAGTCTTCCATCAGGTGAAAATCTGGAATGTGCAAATGTACACATTGCTATTCTGAGTTGTATCAGTCATTTAGTATTATAGACATTAGTATCAAAGCACCAGAACCAAGAAAGTCCAGAATTAAAACGTATAACTTTCAAAGGATATTTAAATTTCTCATGAAGTCATAAAACTGAAAAGTTTCTCTCTACAGTGTTTCTGCCCCCCCACCTCCACAATCAACAACAATTAAAACTAGGGCCCTAAGTGAACAGTAAAAGCAGCCATAGGTTGGCATTTCAGATGCCCAGGAGAACATTACAGAAAAATATGGGCAAGAAAAAGAGGACACAGAATAGCCTTGTATTCAATTTTAGCCTACATAAACATTCTCCTGTGAGTTCTCTTTAGACTTCCAAACTGACAGGAAAATATTCAAGATTATTCCTAGATTTAGCAGACTAACCTTATTAAACAAGAAAAATGATTTGCCTATAATTTCACCAATACTTATTATTTCTCATATTGCACAACTGCACAGCAACATTCAAGAACACTGATATTGAACACTATTTTTAGATCTTCTATGTTTCTTCTCAAGTTTAGATACTTTGGAAGGTACTTTTTAGATACTTCGGAACTTTGTAGGGCTCAGTACTTCACTACTACTAAATTTCTTCACCAAGGTGTTTAAAGCAGGCCTCTCTTCGATGCAGATTTTCCATTAATATGGAAACAAATCAGCAAAGTTCAAATCTTTTCTCATCCTTGAAGAGCTCTGCCTTTAAACAGGGTGCTAATCTGAACTTTCAGTACAAAGACTTTCTTTTACCTTCTCTGATTCTGTACATTTAACTCATTTTGACTCATGACCAAGAATGGTCATAGAATATCTGAGAAAACCACTACTGTGAATAATAAAATTAGACATAAGTGAATGCTGCAAAATAAGTTGTTAATACAGCACAAAAATATACAGGATCAGGGTAGTGAACAGGATACCGAGAGAAAATAAATATGGAAAGATATACCTGTCCTTTAGAGTAAAAAAAAATAATAACAAAAAAATATATATAACAATCAGTAACAGATTTCATACGTGCACATATTAACACAAAACAAGCATCCAGACTTTGATTAGGATATACATACAAAATGTTGTGTGCATGTATATACGAGATTGGTTTATTAAAATTTTATTAGGTGTGACAGAGAAGCTTTTATTATTCACAGATTTTTCTTCTTTTAGTTCTGCTCTACGAAATAAAAATTCTTTGCAAGGAGTTCTGGACACGGAATCCACCATAACACCCTCTTCACAGAAAATAAAAACAAAGCTTACTTGGCACAGCGAACCCAATGAGTGTGTTGGAATAAGGAAAACAAAAGTCGCTGACGGTGAACACTCCATATTTTTATCGATTTATCATTGGAAGCTGAAACTAGGAATTGGCCATCATGCGAGAAGCTCACACTACGAACAGATGCTGTATGACCTTTCAGTACTGATGATTCTCCATGACTGGAAAAAAAAGAAAATCAAGCTCACAGTAATATTTAACAGAAATAGGGTTTAAAGAAAAACAACAACAAAAAAAAACAAAGAGCAACAACAACAACAAAAGTTAATCTACTTGGAAGACATCTCATTCAAACAAAAAAGCAATGTACAGTGTTGCCATTTTTTTGCCAATTTGTTGCCAATCATTGTTGCCTTTTTTGCCTCATTTATAGATTAAATGTTAGAATACAAGCAGTAATCATATTTAAAATTATGAATTTTAGAAATCATTGCAATTAAGTAGCAGTACAAGCCTTCATGCAGTATTTAGAAAACTATTAAATCTTTTGATACAGTAATCTACAAAATGCCTAAGAGTTAAAACAACACCAGTCACGCTAAGATTATTCTGAATAGCTTGCAATCACTACTACTTGAGAGTAAGTCTAAGAAGACAAATCAATTTATTTTTTTCCAAGAACATTATTTTTGTTTCACTCATCACTTGTCTCTCCAAAATGAATTGCAGTTATGCAATCCTCATAAAAGAAATATGCACTTTAAGCCAGAGAAGTACCAAGTTTAATTCTGCATACTCATGAAATTAAAACATCTAAATTGCTAAGCCTTGGAAAGGACGAAGAAATCAGCAAAGAATAAAGTAACATGGTAAAGAACCATGCTACTCGTGCACTCCCATGACTGTGTTGAAGCCCAGTCAAGAATGTGGGAAGGCAACCAAAACATTTACCAGGTAAGACCCCCAATATTCATATTACACGTTAAAGAAACATACAGCCAGCATCGCCCAATTACACTCACATGCAAGGGATCCATAGTCTGACAGTACGATCCTGGGAACTTGAAGCAAGTAGCCGCCCCTCTGGTGAGAACTGCACGCTTGTCACAGCTTCCTCATGACCCACAAATTTGTAAGCTCTGCACTGCTTCTTCAGTTTCCATATCATAAGAGACCTATCCAAAGAAGAGGTAGCTGGCAAGAAATAATTAAAAGATAATATAAGTCTGCTTGTTGTTATTAGAAAAAACAGAGCTAATTAATGTCTAGAATTTTGGATTTACCGTGAACTTACTGGGTTGCGAGAGTGTTAGGGAAGGAGGAGCTACTGAGTTTTAATGGGTAGTTTGGTCTGCTTAGCCTGACTGGAAGCCTGGCAGCCAGAAATACTGCCAGCAAACTTTTGGCAGGGACATCAGAAGACCGGGGAAGTGAAGGCTAACTCTTAACAGATAGCTCTCCCACATACTGAGCAAACTAGCCCAACATCTGGCACGTGTCCTAAGTATGAATCCAGACTCATCATTACCAAATACTAAGAGTGTCACTAAAAACAACTGACAAAGTTTTCAATGAGAAGTTCGGAATCTCACTTTGATCTCTCAGATGGATTTTTTTTTCCCTAAGCATCTATTATTTATCTCAGAAGAGAGGCCAACTTAAACTCAAGATATCATTTCTAACACTTCATTTATCTAAATGAAACCGAATATCTAAATATAATTCTGTAATCCTAATTAAGTATCAAGTTCTTAACGCTATCATTTATATTGTTCAGAACGCAATGTGAAGTTTTTGGTCTGGTAAGAGAAAAAGCACTAGAATCTTTATTTTTTGCAGTGACCTTACAAGTTGGCCACACTATCTACATTTGATAAGGGAAATACAGCTTTAACCAGAGCTTTTCAGGAAACTATATGCAGCAAAAGCAACAAGAAGCTGAACTGAAATTGTAAGTGTGATACTTCTACACCCCTATTTTCCTCATCTCTCCTAAGTGCTAGCACACAGGGCATAACTGAAAAGGGAATTGCACATCCCCCATTAAAAATAGACAAATAATTCCTACCCTTAGTACAGAAAGAGAGTGAATAGAATAGCTGGAAGCTGAAAGGAACAGAGGAGGAGGGGGGACAAGAAAACAGGGATGATCTTCGCTTTCCAGCCTGTTTCATGGCACTGACAGCAGTGGAAGGAAAGGAGTCTGATTATTAACACACGTCAAGGCAAGCCCTGAATAAAATATTAGATTTTAAACTCTCCTTTGGGACTTGGCTCAGAGATAGCATTTTCCTCCAAAAATGGCTTCTGGTAAAAGACATGGGATCAAACTATCCCTGCACCTATATCAGTAGGTGTAAATTTGACAAAAGTATAGGACATTCCCCCACCCACTTCCAGTTTTCAGACTTCTTTATTTTATAGCAGGCTCTTTCTAATTGTACTAGAATGATTTTTTTTTGGTTTTGGTTCAGAAAAAAAATGTGATCTAGAGTAGCATAAACAGAAGTAAAAGAAGTGAAATATAAGCCAAAATACAATTTGAAGGCATCATGTCGGACAAGATTGATGGTTTCTAAAATTAATAATGCATGAAGTGCCAATTACCCGTGAACATGAAGATATACCTCACAAACTGCTGACAGGCCTTGTAATGCCAGCCCTCTTTGCCTCCAGTTCTAAAACTGAAGGAAATATTTTAAAGAGATGACAGTAATAAATTTGAAGCCTGGTTTTCGGCAGCTTGCTCTCTCACAGAAGGATTACCCCATGGCTAATGAGACACGAGCAGTGATTTGAAGCTTTCCTTTCCCTGGGACACCCACAAGCATCGTCCTCACTCTCCTTTCGTATTCTCTGCTGCCCATGCTGGAAGAGAACCCTCTCTCCATCCTTAGGTAAGTTCCTCTCTTCAACCTACTTCTTCATTACCATGACACTTGAGGGCTATTACCTTTGCTGCTGCAGCCCCAGCCCAGTTTACACTACCCCAAGGTGTGAAAGAGGGGAGAGGCTCAGGACCTGGGCAGGAAAGGGACAGTAACTGGCAGGCCAGTTGCACAAGTATTTTCCCAAGGCACCCAGGCTAATGAGAATGTGGTCCATAACATATCTCATGGCCAATTTTTAGTATTAGAAATGAAACAAAGAGAAACACAGAAGTATCAGAACAGTATTTTAAGATGCGCTAATAAACAGGTGCTCCTCAGAGAAACCACAACATAACCTGAAACATGTTCAGACTTGAAAGATTAAACAATTTGGCCCTGCTGTAGTAATGGTAGTAACAGACCAATTGCAACATATAAGCAGAGAGCTGAAAATTCAGAGTTGGATTCAATATAAAACTTAGTCCAGCTTACAACCTCAGTGCTTTCTGTACACACCCAAGCATCACTGAGGTATCTCTAGAAAATATTTTCTGGTTATGAGTCAGAACAGAACGGAACAGCAAAGAATAAACACTTGGCCTCATGGAAAGGTCAGGTTTACACATCACTTTGCTGCAGGTCTCTAAAGAAATACTTGGGCTTTACATATGCCAAGAAAAATGTTTATGGGCGCTTGCAATGAAACCAAGTTCAATTTTGGCTCACAGAAGTTCTATGTATTGATGATACCCATTTTCATGCAAATGTGTGTATGTACACACATAAGCAGAGACACAAACAAGGTGCCACAATATGGAATTACCATTACACTCCTATTTCCTGGGATACCACAGTAGTGACTATGAGATGAAGTTGTGCAAAAGATCTGAAGGATATACGTGCCAGGCTTTACCAGAAAAACGCACCACCTGGTCACCTTTCCCTGCCAAATACTGAAACATCTCCAGTATAATTGCATCACCCAGTGCACGGATTACAGGTCAAATAGAGTGCAGGGACTTGTGTGTAAATGAATATTTGAACAACAAAACAAACAAAGAAATCCCCACACATAACCTTGCAAATCTCATTGTGATAAGGTGAAACGTCGCAATACAAACACTGTTAACATCAATTCTGAAGATTTCCTACTTAAAGGAAAACTTATTAATTAATTAAACCTCTGTCAAGGCAACCAATCAGGATTCTAAGCACAGCAGATACAACATTTTAACAACATTTTACAACTTTTAATATCTCCCACGAAGTTCAAAGTTCATAATTTTCATTACATACTGTATGTATTCACACAAATGGAGGAAGACTGAAAAACAAAAAGCACACAATATTTAATTATCATTCTGAATTTTATTTTTCAAGAGAAACCTCAAAGCCCTCCCACATTTATTCAGTGTTAAGTTTACATTCAGTTTCTTAAGTCACTTAAAAATCAGTAGTTTAAAATATACAGAAGTGTTCCCCAAATTTTCAAAGTCTAACAGAATAAAAAATCTTCCATAGTTTCAGATTTTCCAGAAATCTGTAGGCACTGGAAAACAACCAGATTAGAGTATTTCTGTAGAGTTGCCACAACTCAGTTCAAGCCTACTTGAACTCAGAATGGTAACTTTTTTTTCCCCTTCTCTCTTTCTCTCCTTCCCTACCTCCCCTACTTCATTCTTTTTTATTTCCTTTGGGAAAAAATAAATATAAATATATATATATATATGTATATATATATACACACACACACATAAATTTTTTTAATGTTTGAAATCCAGATTGTTTATTTTTGCCTTTTTTTTTTTTTAACCTGTATTTTTTTTTAATAACCACAAAAACAGAATGGGAGGTAGTGGGGAGAAAGAAGAAGGGTTCAAGTACATACAGTAAGAATAAGTTTTCAAACTTTAAGAGGCAGTTGCACTTAGATTTATTGCTTAAATAGATAAGGAACACTTTGAATGTCAAATTCAACAAGTAGGTATTTTTTATATGAAATATAGTTTTTGTAAAGTCCTAAAAAAAGTTAATTGTATACAAGTTGCATAGTCTATATTCACACTATTTAATTACTTTCATCTGAGGAAACATGCATTGCATATACAACTGATGCTTCTGCCATGTAGGAGAACCCAGGTCTTTTTCCTGTTGTTTCTATTGAATGTAACAGTTTATAGCAAGCTTTATACAAAAGCACATACTTGTAAGTTATTGCCCCAGTACATAATGACTGGCTGCCTTTTTAAAATTTGGTCAGTGATTCATAACTTGTAGGTCCACAGAATACTTCCTTGCTACAGTGGAATGGAATTTTTCAGGAATGCCTCCCTTAAATAGTAAAGAAGTTCCCTTTTTCCCAAAAATCGTTTTAGGGAGGAAAAAAAAAAGTCAAATTAAAGTAATCTCCTAACAATAAGTTAAAGGCATAAAACAACCCATGCCACACAGTGGCAAGCATTTTAAGCACGATTCAGCTCTACATCCCCAACTCCAGATTTTTTTCCTTTGTTCCCCTTCTATCTTAGCCTGTTTGCATACAAACCCTTCAACTCTTTAAAGTCACTTAGATTCAAGCACACAATCTTAATTTACTCTTACTTTAGTTTTGAAATATCTTCACTTACTTCAGGTCTCACTTTAACCCTTCTACCTACCAACGTCTGCAGCAAACCCACACCTACCGCATTCCTCAGGTGCCTTTATCCAGATTCTTACTGACCGCAAGTTGAAGTTCCTACCTACCAGCCCAGTGACAAGGATTACTGTAACATGGCTACCAAAAAGCATTTACCACTTCAGTGAAAGTAACCAAAAGAGCTGGAATGCCTGAAACATTAAAGTAAGTGTTTAACTTATTCATATATAGCTAAAAACACAGATACTAAGACAAGATATTTTTCTCCAACACACATCAGTCATACCTACTGCCTATAATCACACTCAAAGCAAATTAGTGACCCGATTCAAGAATCAATATTATTGAAAACTTAGCATAACAGAATACAGAAAATGATAAGATGTCCTGTGAATCACCTAACTATCAAATCTTCTTTTCTTCCAAGCTGTCCTTTGCCTTTCCAACTCCCCTCACCTCAGTAACTCCTGCTTTTCAACCTTTCCCGAGGTCTCCCACAACACGACAATGAGCAGAAAGAAGCTGTGTATGCTGCATTATTTCAGACCGCTAGTGTGGTTGCAGAGCATGCCAGCTGGTGACAAAACATGTGACACAAAATAAAACAGCCCAACTTTTCCTTTACGTTCCTCTCCCTTACCCATACCCTGACACCAGTCCAAAACCTGTAAGATTATCAAAATCCAAAAAATGGATACATGACATAGTCACACAGACTTTGTGTTCCCAGCAAGCCAGGCTTAACAAGGAAAAGTTTACACAAAGATGATGTAAATGTTAAATATATAGCAAAGAAACAGCAGTAGCTAATGCTGTTCTGTGCTTTCTCTCATTCTCCGTTACCTTTAAGCAGAACTCCCCTCTTTCTTCCCATTTGTAGTACCTCTACCTAGCATGTCCCTGGTTCCAGTGCTGCTACTCTCCTTTCCAAGTGCATGAGGTCCCAGGTCACGCTTTCCAGGTTCAGGTTTCTACAATAGGAGCAAGACTGCAAAGCAGTGCCAAAAGGCATCCACTAAAAACTCCTTCCTTCTCTTCAATGCAGTAGAGCTAGAGGTCACTTTAAAACTCTCAATAGCATGTAAATTCCCTAGAAACCTAGAAATATTCTAAGGCTTAAGATTCAACTTTCCACATCAATGTCAGTTTGATCACGTCAGTGTAGTATAACATAGGTTGCTAGATATGTATATTACGATGCATCCACAAAATAGGTCAGTAAACACTGCTGCAAGAACCTTAACTTCTACTGAAGTAAGTAAAAAAATCTTTGCTTTCATGTCACATTATTTTATAGGTTTAACATTTTTAGTTTTAAGAGAAAAAAAAAAAATCCCTCTTTAGTCCACTGAAAAGGATTTGTTTTCCCACATAATCAAGACTGACCGATATAAGAAAATAATGGATCAAAATTTTACAAAAATAGAAGGCATTAGATCTGTAATCACTGTTTTAGAAACTAAATCCCAGTATTCACTTTTGCTTTCCATACAGTTCACCACAGCAGACGTGTTTTCTATACTACTACAGGGAAGATGCATCTGAAAAGATTCCAAGGTATACAACTGAATGTTATCATCTGCTTACGCATGCAAAAACCTTGGAGACTCTATTCAATTTGATTCTTACTACTGGTGGTGACTATTTCTCAAATTTCCAGATCTGATTTTTATCTGCAGTATTACAAGTTCTCATTTCCACATCAGGACGCCCCTCAGTAGTACGATAAGCAGTAAGGCACTTTCCAGAATGAGGATGATAAATGGTCCCGTCTTCCTTGAAATGCCATATAATAATTTCTGGGATAGGAGATCCATCTTTTGGGCAGCTCCTCATACTTATGTAATCCTCTTGCTCGGGGACTTCAGCACATAGCTCAGTTACAGAGTTAAATCTAATCTCCTTATTTGATGTGTATTCAAAAAATTGGTTACCTCCCTGACCATGACATCCAAAGAGAGAAAGGTGAGCCCCGGTAGGATTATGTTCTGGTAAAACGTAGTCTAGGCACTCTGATGATATTCCTGCACTGCGGATGGCACCATGCCAGCCAGGACGATCTTCTGGGACATGCAACTCTGAAAATACGTTTTTTAAATACCAGTTAAAACTCCTGCATTTCAAACGCTCTCTTAGCAGCTTTCTTTCAGAAATATCTCCATAGTTCTCTTTTCTTGCTGGAGGATTTCTGTTATAGAAGTGTTCTTTATACTCATCCATCCACACCTCAGCAGCACGTGCTGTGTTCTGAAGGAAATTTGGTCTAGCATATGGTGCACGCTTTGGAAACACATGGCCTACGTGAGAGCACGGATGAATTTCCAGCGTGCCTCCACACTGCCAAACTCTAAATGACAGTTCTAAGTTCTCCCCTCCCCAAACATCCATTCCTGTATCATAGGTACCCAGGTACTCAAAATACTTCTTGCTGACTGCAAACAAGCCACCGGCCATCGTTGGGGATCTGATTGGGTCAGTGTCAGATTTGCGCCTCAGACGTTCGTGTTTAGGCACCGAGTGCCACTGAAATGTCAGCCGCCAGTCAAAGCCCCCAATCATGGGCTCTGCTGACTGCATGTAGTATTCGAATGTGTTCCAGTCAATGGTGTCAATGACGGGACAGATGACAACAGTCTCGTTCTCAGCAATCCTCTCGAGCAGCGGCTCTAACCAACCAGAGACACATTCGCAGTGACAGTCGAGAAATGTAAGGACATCGCCGGTCGCAAAGGTAGCTCCAATCAGGCGTGCACGAACCAATCCTTCTCGCTTGTTGGTCCGTATCAGACGAACTCTTTTCAGCCTGCTGATGTATTTTTCAAGGTCAGTCTTCAAATACACTTTGTCACTCAAGTCATCCACCAAGATAATTTCTTTTAGGAGCACCGAGGGAGAGGTTTCAAGAACGCTGTGTATCGTCCGCAGCAACGTCGACCAGGCTTCGTTGTAAAAAGCGATGACAACAGATGTTGTGGGCAGTTTTCTGTAGTTGTAAGACTTCGCTTTACAACCGCTCAGCCGGTTGTCTTCGATGTGCCGATGGAGAGAGATCTTATCGCTCACGTAGATGTTAATCGCATACTTCTCAATCAGCTCCTCTTCCTGCTTCTTCTCCTCGGGGTTCAGCTGCAGGCGGGTGGCTTTGCCCCATTCTCCCGGGGCGTAGGAATCGGGCGGGGATTTGTCATACACCGGCCGCGCCAAGTCCACCGCCTCTTCAGCTCCGCCGGAGAAGCGCCTCTCCCACCGCGCCCCGGCGGTGCTGCCCCCGCCGAGAGAGGCGCCGAAGGACGACACCGACAGCTCCACCGCCAAGTAGGCGGCCGTCAGCAGCCCGAGCAGCGCGCAGCCCCTGCGCACCCAGGGCCCCCTCCTCGCCAGGCGGATCCTCATGGCAGGCGCCGGGCAGAGCCCCTCGCTCAGGGCGGCTCCGGGGGCTGCTGCCGGGCTCCCCCCGCGCCGCCAGCACGGCGGGGGACGCCGGCTCCGGGATCGGGCCGCCGGCGGGGCTGGCTGCGGGCACCGGGGGGGGGAAACACGGCACGGAGCGGCCCCCCGCCCCTGCAGCCTCGGCGCTCCCCTCGCTTACTTCCTCCTCTACCTCCTCCTCCTCCTCCTCCTCCTCCTCCTCCCCGCTCGCCGCGGGACAAACCCCTCCCTCTCCCCGCCTCGTGGTTTGCTCAAAAAGTTGTCGCTTAAGGAAGGGGCAGAGACTCCGCGGCCCGCCCGGGGGAGCCCGCCCCGCCTCCGCTCCCGGACCCGGACCCGGACCCGGAACGGCCCTGCCCGGCCCCGGGCACTCACCCAGCCCCGCCGTGTCCGCGCTGAAGCTGACGCCCGTCACCGCCGCCCGGTGGCCTCGCAGGGGACGGAGCAGCACCGGGTCCTCCTGGGGGACAAGGGGCGCACCGTCAGCCGCTGTTATCCACCTCCCCCCCCGGCAGCCCCTCGCCCTCCTCCCCCGGCTGCCGGCCCCTTCCTTACCAGCGCGGAGGCCATGGGCGCAGCGGGCCCTCCGCACCCCCCCCCCCCTCGGCCTCCCGAGCGCCGCCGGTTCGAGCCCCGCGTCCCTCGGTCCGCCCATTGCCGGCCGGGGCGGGGCCGCCCCCCGGCAGCGCGGCCAGGCTCGGGCCCGCCTGCACCAACGGCTGCGGGGAGGCGCCGCCAGCCCACGGCGGTGTCGGAGGGGCAGGGAGGCGGCTGGCGACCGGGGGATGGGGCCCAAGGCCGGGGGTTTGGCCAGCCCCATGCTCCGTCTGGCTCAGGGAGCAGGGTGCTGCAGCCCCGAAGTGCGAGGGGCAGGGTGTCGCATTTGGGGGCTTACTGCCAGGGAGCACGCACAGTTGTTTTTCAACAAAATCCCAGTTTATCCTCGCTCTAAGAGTGCCGTCCCTGGGCACCAGCCAGGAGCACAAGGGGAGGTGTCAAGAGGCAGGTTTTCTTGAGTAGCCACGCCGCTTTTTGTAGATTTCTGTCTAAATCTGCCAGTGCTTTTGTTTGCCTCTTCTTGAGGGCCCTTCAGGTGAGCTGGGGAGGAGGCAAAATCTTCAAAGTTAGTGGAAGGTGATGCCCCATCTTGCCTGGATCTCCTGACTTAAATTGATACACGACAACAGTGACTTTGAATTAAGCAGTCTTAAGTACTGTGGGCCTTGTCAGTTTCCTGTGCTTTCCTAACCTGTTAGTGCTTTCCAGATTTCCAAGTCAGGACTCATGGTTGTATCATACCCACTTTATACTTAAGCAGTCATTTAATGCTTTAAAAAAAGTACAGCTAGATTTTGTGTCGGTTTTTAAACTTAAAGTTTAGTGTTACTGTAGTGCTGTGAATGTTCATTCAGCCTCACAGAAAGCTGGGTAAGGGAACCAACCTCACTCAAAAGATAATGCTCCAAGAGCTATGTTAGGAGAAACTGACGTGACGATAATTAGCAAAAGGGAGGGCTCTACTAATAAAACTGTCATTCAATATGCAAGTGTTCACGAAGAGAGAATTTATGCTGCAATTACTTTTTTTTTTTTTTCTATCTAGGCTGCATTTTACAGAGTTTCATTTGACATTGAACTCAAACATCTATAGAATCAGGTTACTAATTAGGCCAACATGTAAGATTGGTCAGTTACAGAACACTTCTAAATCAATTGGGTTTAATCGTAAAATGCAGATTTAAAACAGTAATTTAAAAATGCTGAAGAAAGCAATATTATCACAAGATTATAAAAAGTTTCCATGAAGATCTTCTAACCAGTCCTTACATTGATATGCAGACTAATGATTTGCCTGTAGAGCTTCAGAATTAACAATTATTATTATTTTATTTTTTTTCAAAGAATAAGTGCTGGACAAGACACATTGACTTTAACTCAGACCTCCAGTTGTATGTCATTACTTGTTTCTGGTTTGGCATTGTTTTTTCCACACAGCTCACTCATCTCTCCCTTTGTGTTAGCTTCTATGACTGGTTATTGCAAAGTAAAAATGTAGCATTAAAAAAGTTTGTAATGATAAGACCTAAACATCCCATGTCCTACCATGTTGTAGGAACAGTGACTAAACTTTAGTTCACTTGATCTCCTTACCACTGTTGAACTCTTCCTGCCATTTTTCAATGTTTTTCCAACTATCCTGTTTCCTACGGTTTATTGACTATGAATAATGCCTCTCAGAAGGTATCAAATAGCTGAGCTACCTTTGGGAAGCAGTTTTTGTATCAGTTCAAATTGCTGTGTTCTGTTCTCTGAGAGAAATGACCTTCTGCTTCTGTTATTGTGTATTACAAGATCTCAGTTCTTCTGGTATCTTGTGTTCCTAAAGTGCCTTAAAACCCAATGGACAGGAGCACTTATTCATTTATTTACAACCTGAGATAAATGAGATTTCTTAGTCATACTGAATTGTTCTCCTTTTGCTGCCTTCACAGCTGGTACGTTTCCAGCAACTTAATATCCTTTACTCATTTTGGGGTGTTGTCAATAAACTGAAATCTGTACCTGCCCATAAAATTTCTGAAACAGTGCCAAGTGCTAGTCCGTTTGCTTTGTGGCTATGATTACTGAAAGGTGGGTGGGTATCACTATTTCTACAAAGCTCTGGAAGAATATTTCTCAAATTGTAGGGTTTACAAAGTTAATCTCTTCCTTGCTGCTTTCCCTCACGTGATGGCATTTTGAGGACTCACAGATGATTGTACGAAGCAAAGCAGTCCCTTGCTGCTGTTATATAATTAGCTATAATAATTGTAGTCGTAAGGCTGGCAGGTAATAGTTTTTATGCTGATTTCTTTTTTTTTTTTTCTTTTTCTCATTAGTATGCATAGATTTTATTTCTAGAATGATTTAGATTCTTGAAAGTTATTCCTCATAACTTAATATGAGTCGGCATTGTCTTTTTAAGGTTGAAAGTAACTGTTCTGTGATACACAAATGCAATCTGCGATAGTGGGTTGTTGCACGCTGTGATGGCAATGATAAATGGTGCATCAGAAAATATCTTCCAAACATAATGAACGCCTCAGCAGGCTGTTGTTTCAGCATCTGCAATATTTTTCTCAGATACTGAGTTAAGGTAACATGGATTTAAGCAGAAATTATATATATGGAGGAATATTTTAAGATTGCAACTCAAGGTTTGTGCGGGTTGTATGGTCACAGTAGGAAAAGAACTCATTAAAGTTCAGGGTGAATTCTAGGGCATGTAGACAAACTGAGTAACTCTTGTGTGTGTGTGTTACAATGCGTGCATAAATTACACCGATATATTATTTCTTAATGAAATAATTGAGGTAAGATAGCACATGTGCGCAGGGGACAGATTTAACATAGCAGCCCACCTAAAATTCAGTCATATCTAATAGGAGGACTTTATAACTTTAATGTTAATACAGAATTGGAATCTTATATCCTACTTTAAAATAGATCTGAACCCCCCAACTTTTATTCTGTGGAGTTGCATTGGCGGCAGCTGCATTAGCAGCAGAACCTTTGGGATGCTAGGAGAAGACCTTGGTCTTGGGTCTTTGGAAGAGGGGGGACACGAGGCCGTGGTGCGCCCTGGACACTAGAGGGGAGTGTGCGATCCATTTTGCCAGCGGGGTCGGTTCGTTGTTCAGCTGCTTGAAGGAGGAGAATGTGGTCTCAGGACGTGTAGATTTAATTATGCGCTGTCTTGCAGTTGCAGAACTGTTACACGTTCTGCCCCCTGCATGTTTCCAACCTCTAATACTGCCTTGTTTTCTGCTACCTTTTGAAATAAACATTGAGACTGTAAGTGACTTGTGGAGTACTGTTGGTTTGGAGGAATATTCTTACCAAAGTCTGTTTACCAACAACAGCTAGAATGGGGGAGAGGGGGAAGGACAGCAAGCCTGTATGTACACATTTGAAATGCAAGTATGATTCAAAAAATATGATTTAATCTAAGAAATGCAGACTTGAGGGACAACAGGAAGATACATGTTCAGGATGATGGAACAATTTATTTGAAGAAAGTCACATGAAAGTCTCAAAAATGTTTGTTGTTGTTGTTGTTATTGTTTGTTTGTTTGTTTTTCCTTTTTTTTTTTTTTTTCTTTTAGTGAGAAAACTTGGGTTTAGGTATATTTGGTTTGTATTCTTAGGCCCTGTACAAAAATAGCTATATTGTATTATTTCCATAGCCTTATGTATCAAATCAGTTGAATCTAAAAGAAATTAAGGTTTTATAAGTGACCCACAAGTGGGCCAAAAGTAAGTTGTGCAGTGTGTTTTAAGTATCAAAACGTGTACATGTATGAGAAGTTGAAGGAAAGTTCAGGAAGACTTCATGTTTTCACAACCACTGGAAAGGAGACATAAAAAATAGCTACACTTTATGCATTCATTGTTCTTCTGTCTGTTAACTCTTCCTAGGACTGCGTATCAGTGGAAATTAAGAGGTGCCTGAGTAGCACAAGATCTGTTTCCAGCCAGCATGCTTTCAGCTAGGAGGTAGCTGCAGCTCTTTCAAAATGCAGTACTCCTGGCAGACTGTTAGTCAGCTGGACTAAAAAGCTGAGGAACAAACACTACAGCTACAGAAACTGTAAGTTTTCTTTTCGTGAAAACGGATTGCTTTTTTTTTTTTTTTTGCTAGTAAATGCAAAAGGACTTATAGTCAGATGCATCAATTTTATGTCACAGCTTTCTCCTATTTGCAAAAAGAAGGTACTGAAGGAGAGGAGAAATGAGTGAAGTCCACATAACATAGTTCAATACACAGTAAAAAGCCTGATGAGGCTCTTATCAAAGCAGGGCACACATGGCAAATTACCCGGCACTTAAATATTACCAGCTTAAGAACATTTTGAAGAAATATTTTACATCCAATTCTGCTAATGAAGTACCTCAAGAATCCTATTAAGTTATTGAATATTGAATAGTCTGTATTCACTATAATCGGTGGCAGCCTCACATAGAGAGTTATGGAGTATTTTATATTTGTTAAGTCTATAATATATTTCACTGCTCTATTTCCAAATGCCTTACATAATCTCCAACATTAGTCTTTTTTAATGCAAAGGATTTTCAGCTTTCTGAATTGCACTGATTATAGCTATTGTCTTCACCAAAACACTGGTTGGATTCTTTTATTTTAGCAAATAGACAAGATGGATATTACATGCAAATCACATGTATTTCTAATTAGAAATTTAAAGAGATTTATATTTCTGGAACTATATAGTGGGATGGATTAAAATGTTAAAAGGCTTGCTTCCTTAAATAATTAGTTTTATGTCTGTGTAGATTGATGAAAATTGGCAACAAATTTATATTTAGTCAAATGGCTTTGTGGAATGTCATTGACTCTTCAAGCATGGCAAGAGGGCAAGAACATGTAATAGTGACTTGCTTAGGCACAGTATAGATATACAGTAATATAGAAGCGATTTTAAATATTGGGCACTAGCTTGCAGCTGATAGATTTTTAAGATTTTTGCTTTTCCGGCAAACATAGTATTCCTACTGAAGGATAATTAACAGAACTTAAGGTGCCTGAAGGGAGATGTGTAAAGGCAAATAGTATAATTTTAAAACAGTACTGTAAATAAAATAGCTATGTAGATCAAAAGCTGAGTGACAGTTGCTGGGCCAAAGAATTTGTCTTAAAGTCATTAGAATTTGCATAAAAATGGGCATGTTATTCAGTGAGTTCTTTGGTTTGTCCCTTTTAATTAGACACTTTTGTATAAAGGATATGTATTTTTGTAATGACTTCAGGGATTAAATTCCTTAATTGGAGAGAACCCTTAGAGAATTCCTTAATAGGGAGAATCCTAAGTACCCAAAAGCACAGTAAAGATAACTCACGAAATAATATGCAGTTGAAGCATGCAGTGAGCTGCATGTAAACCTGCCTTAGTATTATCTTCAATGTTAGATTACAAGTCATAGACTCTATAGTGTATGTATATTGTTTGGATTTATGAGAATGTTTGCAGCAACTGATTATTTTCTGATAATGAGATTGTTCTGACTAGAGGAATTTTCTGGGCTAATCCTATTATGGTGCTTTATTGCAATGACATCATTACCTGTATACCGCACGCAATTCTAAATTTAAAGAAAATCTCCCTCTGTCTTTTCTTTTTGTAATATTTTAGGATGATCAATACCAGTAATGTCTGCTGTGCTGCCATTAACATTGGTATGTTGGTAAATAGATTTTTGATTGCATTTACCTTTCCTAAAAATAAGTAAAGCAGCTATTTTTTAAATTGATGCGTGGTATGATAGTCGTTTGCCATTGCATACAATGCCTGAGAAACTGGCTTATTCCAAAATTCAATGTGTTGGAACCAAATTAGCTTAGCAAACTGTCTGGTATGGGGTGTTTCAAATCAGCAGCTATTAATGTGTGTTATTAGGTTCTTGTGGGCATTGATATTTTGAAGAAGTTAGTATAATGCAGCAAAGGTTAGAACAAATTTATTGATGCTTTGGCAGATGCTGCATAGAGCGGTGTTTGCAGAGTATCTCCATTTAGTACAGCTTGACAATAGCATCATCTAGTGTAACATGGATATTAACTGCAAGAGTGAGTTGACGATAACTGATGAACTGTTGTGTGGAGATACCTAGCTTGGTGAAGTGTCTGCTTATTTATGCATCACAAGGCAACAATATACCTAAAGAAACTAATAAGGAGAATAAACTAGGAAATGGAATACACAGGACAAAGAGAAACTACAATAAATTTAACTGAAGATAAGCTTTTTGATCTGTCACTTACTCAATTGTAGTAGCTTTTGTTGAAGTCCAAACTCTCTGAAACCAAATTCTGATCTAGCTGCCTAATTTTTGAATAACAGACAGCAATAAATTTATTTTCTGGGTGCTAAGGATGAACTTGTAACGTAACAGAATTCATATTAGCAGGTTGTTCATGGGGTTTATTTTAAACCAGACTTTGCTAAAACAAGATGGGTGAAGTTTTCAACATTTAAAATGAAGACATAAAGAATATAAGGAGTGATAAAACCTTAATGCACCATGCTTGACTAATTATTTCAAAAGGAAAGAATTCTGTATGCATTGGATTTAACCAGAAAATGTAGAAAAGCACCTGTTCTTGACACCTACAATTGCAAATGATCAGAGTATTTCATGAACCCAGAAAGTTGTTAGAAACATTTTTTTAAACATACAATTTTCCCCTTGTACATAGATGAACAACTAAGTTATGAGACAAACATAAGGAATTGAATGCAAGATGTTCAGATCTGAAGGCTGTGTAAAAATCCAGAGAGCCAGTGAGGGTGGCTAGCTGATGATATGTCAGTGAAGACCAAAGACAAGCATGTGGTGGTGTTTTTTTTTTCCTAAACTTGAAGGAACAAAACAAAAGGGTGGTAATCTGGTGCTGGTACATAGGTGGTACTTTAGGCTTTGGGGAACTTATGTGGGACTGTATGAAAAAATAGTAGATGTGTATATTATAGCTAAGGTAATCAGATACTTCATATTAATTTGGTGCTTTTTATTCAGAGATTGCCAAATATTTTTCTAGTTCTACTAGTCATTTATTCTATAAGTAGAAATCTACTTGCTTTTGAATTTTTCCAGAGTTGCACACAGTGGTGAACACTTTAAAAACTGCTGTTAGAAAGGCACATTCCAAGGAAGCTAATTTTATGGGAAATTGTCATAGAATCAGAGACAGAATTAATGTCTGACTCCAGATTCTTATTTCAGTGCTCCAAGAAATTGTGCCCCTAGGGAATAGAAATAAAATTTTAAGAGCCATTTTTAATTAAGGCTACTGGTTAAAATTACCTGTATCAGAGCATAACATGATCTTACTTAGCTAATGGCATTTTCTGTTCAATAACCCTGATGTTATTTCCAATTTGACCTCTGTTTTGTGTCATATCTTCTTCAGATGTTATTTCTTGTTGCTTATTCTTTACATTTTGTTAAGTTTAAGACAGAAATAATCACTTCTGGCATGTTAGGTGGTTAAATTTTGCATCAGTAGGACTATATTTGAGAATGTCTGTAGCTTTTGTTTTCCACTAGCCACTTATTTTTTGTTTTGTGTTATCAGAGTTATATGGAAGAACAAGGGAACGGCTGTTTCTGCGTTTCTTGCATTGGCTTGGATATTTGCCTGAAATATACAAGGTCAAAATAATTGAACCCTATATTATAGTCAGTTTATAGCAAGAGACATGAGGTATGTATACAGTACTTGGATTCACAGTATGTTTTAGTACTGAGTCAGAACTCACAATTTGTTTTAAATACTTCTTGCTTACGTTGGTAAGTTCTAAATTTGGTTTAAGTGTCTCTTAGCTGAGGCTGAAGCTTAATGCACAGTCCAGTATCATCAAGGTATGTCAAGGTTTGTGAAAATTTCTTCATCTGATGAAACTGCCTTCTATTCAATATGTGCAATAGACAGTGTGGAATTTGCCCAATAACCTTGAATTAGCCCTTTTTATTTCATTTACTTCCTGTCATGTTGTGCCAAAATATGATCTTTTCATAAAGGTTCTCCCTGCCCTCCCTGCATTTTGACTGGGTAAGAACACCTCTGAAATACCAGGTTCCACCATCTCCACAAATTTTTTCTTCATCTGATGTTCTTATTCTATCTGAGGTTGAGGACAGGCTCTGCTTTCTTTTCTGAGATGAAATTACTTTTTTATTTATATGGTTATTTTCACAGTTGCATTTAATAGCTTGCAGTTAATAAAGCACACTTTCTCCCTTTTTACTTACTGAATTTTACAGAAGTGACTCCTGCATTCATATTAGGGTGCTCGTCTGTGAAGGTGACTCTCTGTAGCATGCTTACAAAGGCAATTGCAGGTGTCTGTGCTGGCAAGTACTAGCATTTCAAAAAAAATCAATTCCTTGTTTCCCATGGGTAGATTATTTAGGTTGTAGATAATTATATCACAAGAGTAGAGATAGTTGAGCTAATTCTACACACGTCACCATTAGTTCATGTGCAAATCCCAGCAGGATCATTTTTGATAGTGTAATACTGGCAGTGCTCTGCTGCTTCTAAAACCAGCTTTGACTTGAAGAATTATAATCTTGCTGATTTTGTGATGAGTCAGACATCATGAAGTAGTAGAAGAAGCAGGTGAAGTGCTATACTATGATTGCTTTGCATCTTTTTTCCTCCAACTTACCTTCCATGTGGTTTGCGGGACACAGGCCTGTTGCACTGGAATGTCTATAGATGACGGTTCTGCTTCTATTCTTTTGTCAGAACCTGCATTGGAACCTGGCGCTTCTGGGTCTGACACAGGCAGCCAGAGTGTGACAGACCTGGCTTCACTCCTCTTGTTCTGCTGTGTAAATTTGCAAGTAATATCAGTAGCTTCAAAGTTCTCCTTCTTGTGTCATATCTGCCAGGTGGTGCTATATGCCTGGATTGTTACTCAGGTGAGTTTTACTGATGGCCTCACCTTTGACTGTGCTATCCATCCTGCATACAGCCTGAGTGTATAAGAAACAGTGAGTACCAGTAGAAGTGGGTGGCACAACAGGGAGACAAGGAAACACATGACTGTCTGTAGAGGAAGAAGGAAGGCAGTTTTAACATAGCTACATGCATAGACAAAGATGGAGTGAAGAAAGTCAAAGCTTAGCTTAGAACAAAGGATGGGTGTGAAAAGCAACAGGAAGGTCTTCTTTAAATATGTGGCAGCAAAAGGAAAAATAAGGAAATGTGTCCACAGCTCACTGGGACAAGGGACTCACTTACTGACAAAGGACATGAAAAGGTTTGAGGGACTTGATGCTTTTTATGGCAGTTTTCAGTCATGTTTTTCCTCCAGTTTCCCAAATCCTTAGCCTACTAGTAGTTTCTGGGGCAAAACATTATGCACAGAAGAGGATGGTACAGTTTGAGGGCACTTAAACTAATCAAAAATTAAGTCCATGGGACCAGACAAGATGCATCAGAGGGGGCTAAGGGAGCTGACTGATACTGTTGCCAGGCTGCTCACTCTCACCTTTGAAAGGCTGTGGTGGTCAAGGGATGTTGCTTTTGATCGGAGAAAAGCAAATGTCCCACCCAACTTCACAAGAGCAAAAAGAAGGTCTGGGGAATTACGGGCTGGTGAGTGAGACTGGAGCTGGTGAGGTTGTGGAGCTAGTCATCCTCAAGGCTGTTCCCAAGCGTCTGAAGGACAAGAAAGTGAGAACAGCCATCATGGATTTAGCAAGGGCAGATAACACCTGACTAACCTGATAGCCTTCTGTGGTTAAATGAGTGGCTATGCAGATGAAGGGAGAACAGCCGATGTGGCATACCTTGGCTTCAGCAAGATCATGTTCTTTTGACATGATCTCCTGTAGTATCCTTACACTCAGTAAGGCATGGTTTGATTAAGTAGATAATAAGGCACGTGGAAAACTGGTTGGACCATGAGGCTGAAAGTATGTTGATCACCAACAGTAAGTCCATCTGACAGCACGTTTGTAGACAATATCAAATTGAGTTGAGCAGTTAGTATGTTGAAAGACTGCAGAAACTTCAACAGACTGGGAAAGATGGGCAGATTGCACTTGACTTCACTGAACTTTGTGAGGTTGCTAAGACCTGCATCTGGGATGGTAGGACATGGAGTATCAGAACAAGTCCAGAGGAGGGCCACAACAAAGATGATCAAGGGGCTGGAGCACCTCTCCTACAAAGACAAGCTGAGGGAGACATATCAGTTGAGGTGTTAGCTAGGTTACAGCAGCAGTATGGGTAGTGTTTGGTCCATGCCATCTCTGTCTGATAGACGCACAAAATGGCCTTTGCCAGCTTTCTAACAGTACTGCAGGTGTGCACACTGGCTGGTTTAGGTAGGTACATAGTGCCTGTGTTGTGCATTTCAGCTTGGTCAAAAGATATGGTGTACTTTGTGTGGGAACCATAACACCTTTTCTGCTTGCCAGATGTCTTCTCTGTTCCTGCCCCTGTGAAAGTGATGACTATTTCGCTAGGAATCTGACCCATCACCTTAGGATCTTTAGTTATTGCTTCAGTAGCTGCTGCGCATCACATATTTGGACCTGTCTTCCTTTCAGCCACCCAAACAGCCCAGGCTTCTGGTCAGACTAACTGGTCCTGTCTGTTTACGAGAACTGTATGAATCTAGAAGAGCATGTGGTACCCCTTCTTGCTTCATTTGGTTTAACCAGTTGTGGCTATGAGGAAGGCTCATGTTATAAAGGAAGTCTGATTGAATTATTAAATACATAACTTACTATGATGTACTCATCTGTTTTAATAGCCCATGGTTATTTTTTTTTTTCTGCTGTTGATGGGGGGGGGGAGGGCAGGAAATGGTACTTACTTTACCTCCTGCCTTTTATAAGCTTGCTTATGTGCACTTACCAAGCAGGACTAGGGAAAAACACACATGAACATATATGAGTAAGCAGTAAAAGTACAACAGAAAAATGAATGTGAGTGCTTGAATCCAGTGACCAGAACTGCCAGGTACAAAGTATGAGAAATTATAATTAATGTTACTACAGAAACAAATGAGAAGAACCAGTATGCCCCTCTTGTTGGAAACTAAGGAACCGAATGGTGACTAAACACCTGCAGCTACAAGTGGAGAAAGGGAAGATAAAAAATAATAAGGAGAGATCACTGGGCCAATTGATTTTCTGAGTCCTTTACTACAGCTTAAAGTTCAACAGGTCTGTTTATAAGGGCAGAGATCAAGGAAAGTGGTATCCAGAGACATGGAAATGGAAACAAGAGAACACTCAGTTGGAGGGGTGGTGGTCTGCTGCACAGCTTGGTTCACATACCATATTTTATCAGTGGCATTGGTTTCTGAATTAGGAGAACTTGGTTCCACCCTTCCCTTGGGTTAGTCTCCTCTCATTAGAGGGATGGGAGTAAAGCAAAGTGTTTCTGACTAGCAGTGGCAACTGCTTGTTTTGGAACTGTTTCAGAGAAGATTGGGTCACATGAGAAAGAAGAAACCTTACATATTGTATTTTTGCCACTTCAGAGACAACCCTGAATGCTAACTGATCTGCCACTCTTTGTTGCTATCTCAGAACAGGCAAGGGACTTCTTAGTCTGGAGAAGGAAATGCTGCATCTTTACTTCCCTCCCCCAACCCCCCTTCTGTTGCAGCACTGGCTGCTTTGGCAGGCAGAACTTTCCAGCACGTCAGTTGGAAAAACCACAAGTAGTGACAGAACCACAGATGCTTCCTACTACAACCATTTAGATTTTCTCTAGAATATTACTTGCATGGCTGATGCATACAGAAAGATGCAGGGGAATACTAGTAGCTTATGATTAAACACTGTTCTATTTGCATTCCTGCATCAAGCATAAAAGCTTCCACCTTAAATGAAACATCTAGACACTAGTGTGATTCAAAGAGAGAGTGGTGTAATGATAGCTTGATAAATGCTGCTTATGAAATTATAAGTCTAACCCACAGGCCCTATTCCACTGATGAGGCATGTAAGTCTCATGAGTTATTCTGGGGGTAGAAAGTCCAAACTATAAATATCCCCTTCTACCCATTTTTAAAAAAAAAATCTCCCTTTCGTCTCCTGCAGGAAGGCTGTATAAATACCTGGTTTGATGTGTCAGATTGCTCTAAGACTTCTTGCAGGGGTACTAATAAAGTAAGACTTTTTTTGCTGATCTCAGCATAATGAATGCTTTTGTTTTAGAAAGACTTGAATAACTGAACAATCCCTGTACTCTGCAGAGGAGAAGAACAGAAGGTAGTATTTGCATAATATCACACAGAGAATGGAATCAGATAAAAATGTCCTTTGTTAAAACATGTTTGAGAGAAGTGGTCAGGTTCCCTGTAGCATTGTCATATTTAAAAAAAAAAAAAAAAGCCATTACTTGTGTTTTTATTAATCACTTTGAACACTTCTAATCACAAGGCATATAGACACAGCATACCCCAACTCCCCACCATAATACAGTTAGGCTTCTGTAAGGTGTTTTTCCATGGAAGTTAGTTTGCAGGTGTTGTGGAGGCTGGTCACAGCTGTGGGGCGGGTAAATAGGGCCTGTCAGTAGCAGACCAGATATGTAGCACATCAGTATCATCACAACCACCAAGCACTAAAGAGAAAACAGAAGTCAAATGGCCTTCCCTTTTGAAGTTAGAAAGGTTATCTCAGCATAGCAGCTTTTGCAGATTAAGTAGCAGGAATTGCACACACGTGGTATTTACTTAAATTGTCTGGTATTCCAGTCCTGTTACAGTCCCTCCAACCAATCATCACTTATGTGAAATCATACTGTGATCCACGTTGGTTGTCAAATTTCAGCATTCAGATTCACAGCATAGATCCAAATAGGTTCTCCTGTAAACCAAAATAAGATATAAAGGTACCTAAATGCTTAAGCAAAATTATGAACTGAAAGAGGGACACAGTTCATAACCCTCCTGGTGGTGGCCAGAGCTGGAGGAACTTATGTTACTTGCTATGCCTTTTCCAACCTGAATATTCATTCCTCTTGTTCCTCGCAAGCCTACCCTGTTATATAGAAGCATATGCTATCAGCTCGCTGCTTTGCCTCCCTTGGAAGTTTCTGCAGCCTTCTCACTGCTCATAATTTTCTTTCCCCTCACCTCTCCCATTTCCTCCACCTTTATGTTACTGGGGTATTAACCACAGAAGGAGCAGCCCCCATACAGCTGATAACATGAAAAGCATTTTTTGCAGCAGCAGTACAAGCTTCAGCAGCAGAAATTTAACCAAAAGACATTCTGGTGTGGTTCACCATGCTGTCACAGAAAGATGAAATAGCCCAACTGACAGGATACTGCAGGAAGAGAGGAACAGAGCAGAGAAGGTAACCCAAGCCAGCATCGTGGATTATGATCATTATCACCGCAGCGTTAAAGGATCGATTGCAACTTGATCAGCATCCCTCAGAAAAGGTAGAGAGCAGTTTGCTCAGAACAAGTAGAATTTCCAGAGAATGGTGCTGGGCAATGAATAAGGCTGGTTGTACAGGTATTTAGCAGGTTGCAACTTGTCCACACTTTCCAATGGAACAGCAAGAAATCCTCAACACCCAGACATCCTCCTCAATGAGTTTCTAAGCTAGTTTAAAAACTTGGAGATGTTAGAATAGCAACAAGCACTAACATGAAAAATAACATATATGCCTCCACCTTCATTCTTGTAAGTGGCTAAACCATTTTATTTGGCCAAACCATCTTATTTCACATCATTACTCTTCTGACTCAGAACAAACATCTTGAGCTGTGTAATTTTATTAGGGCAGTCAATAGTTGAATGCATTTCTCAATGAAAAAACAGATCATTGAGGACATTTAAGTTATAGTACAAATATCAGGCTTTGTATTACAGTGTCTGACATTACTCTGTCCCAGGTGCAGCACCCAGCACTTACATTTGTTGAAATTTATGCCACTGATGATTGTCCAATGTGCCAGTCTATCTAGATCCCTATGCAAGGCCTTTTATGTCTCCAGAGAGTCAGCAGCCCCTCCCAGTTTAGTACTGTCAGCAAACGTGCTAAGGGTACAGTCCACTCCTGCATCCAGATCATTGATAAAAATGTTGAACAGAACTGACTCTAATGTTTCAAGCTGGTTTATGAAAGCATACACAACTGTTTCAGTGGCTTGGTCTTCTGACAACAGTTAACCAGGATCAAGCATGGCTTTGGAAAACCCACACTGAGAGATCTAATGGCTGTGCTGATTGTCTTTGGGGACAGTAATAAAGCAAGTTGGTATGAAGTAGTATTCTCAGGTAGTATTTTATCAGCTCATGATCTTCATCCAATGGTTAGAAGTTTGCAGCACTTCTTCATTCCAGCAGAGAAAATGTTGATCTTAGCGATTAGTAGCAAGCTAACAATACGGTTGATATTCAGACTTGCACTGTCTTTAGTCATTTCATAGAGTTGAATCAATGAAGTTTAAAGCTGTAGCAAATGTATTCAGGTACTGACATGCCTGCAGAATGCTTGGCAACCGCTCCTAAGCTCAAAATAGTAATTCAGAATACTTTTAACCTCTCGTTATAGCATTTAGTTCATCTTTTATTGAAACACTAATACCTTTGAAATGAAATGCATAGCAATATACTGGCCTTACAGAAGAAAATTTAAGTGATTTCTGCACCATTGGAGAGCCAGAACACAGTATATTCAGATTTGGTGTTATAGGCAGTCCTCCCACATCTGCTAAACACATTCATTTTAAATCTTTTTTGGTTTCAGAAGCCTTTTCTTTTGTTATAAATAACACATTGCCATAGCAACTGTTTTGCAGAAACTCATCTATTTTTTCAATAGCTAGAATGTCAAATTTCTATTTGAATCATCTCACAACATTTGGTCAGTCAGCTAGTTTTACTATATGCCTTATACTTGGAAGATTTGACAGCATTTTTTCCTGTTCGTTCTTTAAGACCAGAACAGCAGCTTTGTAACATCAGGCATCCTACACATCCTACATTAGCATAAGATTATCTTCAGACTGCACTCATTTAAAATTTTGCATGTAAAGAGATGCACCAAGTTGATAAAACATTGAATTCTGCAATGGTGACAATGCATTTTTGTAATTTGAGGCAAAAGAGGGAGTATTTATATTCAGTCACGAAACTGATACTGCATTCTGTTTCACTTAGTTTCATAAAAACCTGTAAGAGAACCACCCTATGAACTAAGGAAAGGATGAGAGTCAGCTTCTCAATTCCATTTAAATTACAAACTTCTATTACTGAAAATGTATTTTTCAGTGTTCTCAATCCTTTCTTGTTGTTAAACAATAATATAGATTTTGTTAACTTTATGCAACTGCAGAAGAACCTTCTTTTTGAGAAACCAACATTTGAAATCAAAAAAGTAGCACAGCATCTTTGAGAAAAAGGAGCAACTTCTTGCAAGTATCCTGAGTAGACAGCAGTGAAACTACACAAATCAGTAAATAAAGCAGCTCTTTGTTTTCCTTAGAAGTAGGTACAGTTTTTATTCTTTATACACTTGGAAGATTTGAAAGAGCCAAATAACTGAGTGACAAATTATCTTCTTCCTTGAGAAACAGCTGCTTTCCACACAACTGCACAGTAGAGCTTTCTGGATATCACTTTTGAATCTGTGGGCTTTCCTACATATCACAGACTCATACCTCAAAGTATACCAAAGCATGTCTTGTTAGTATTTTGAAAAAAAAAAAAAAAAAAAAGGGCATAAGAGAAATTTAACAGATACCTACTGAAGACCATTTAAAAGTTGGATCATAGGACAATTCAGAGTGGAAGAAACCTCAGGAAGTCATCTAATCCAAACCCCTACTTAGAACAGTAGAACTTCTTGAAGTTTCATTCTTATTATTTCATGAAGCATCTTTCCTTTAATAATTGACAAGAAGAAAAGGCAATTTTCTTTTTTGACAAAAATTTTCTTTTTTGACAAAAAGAAAATTTTCCCTATTTAAGAGCTATTTTCTGCTGAATAGTCTTCTGACTGCATATATATATTAAAAAAAGGAATAAGTATTTAAATATCTAAAACAAAATATTATTTAACAACTACCCCTTTTCACAGCTCAGAATATTTTCCCAGACAACTGTCTGCAGAGCTGCATTGCAAACTAAGGAAGTGTGTGTGTGTGTGTGTGGGGGGGGGGGGGAAGAAGCAGGGATTAAACACCACACAAAGTCTACGTTGTTCAGCACTGAACTAACAACTAAGCTGTGTTATTTCTCATACAGATTTCTCTCTTAACACGAGGGGAAAACATCTTCAAGTCCTCTTTAAATTTCACTGGTCTTTGCTAAAATTCATTAGAAAGAAAAAAAACACAATGTATTTGAAGTTTCTTACAAGGAATCTTCACTCAAAACCGGTAACTTAAATCCTATCTATGACATTTAAAAACATCACTGCTGAAATCCTCAAGATCAGATGTTAGACTATATTCAGCTTGCTGGAGAACAACTCTAAAAACATGTCAGTAATATTATTTGCAGCAAGCTTTGTGTATACCTGCACTAGTCATAGATCAAAATTATTTTTATTTCATTTGGAAATAATAAAAAGATTATGAGAAAGAGCTGCTAGAAGAAAGGAAAAAAGTGCATGCTTCTATTTACTAAAAGGTGTTTCTGCAGAGGAAATAGTAACTACAAAACTACAAGGCTTTTTTTTTTTTTTCCCTAATGCACATATGCAATCCCATTTATTGTGCACATAATGCTCCTATCTTCCTATCTTTCCAAAAAAATACCAAAGCCACTTATATTCTAGACAATCTGGTTGCCTCGCCTGTAAAAAATCCTCTAGGATACCCAGCAGCCTGGCAAACATAACATATCGCTTCACATGGAGTAACTTAAAAGTCTGAAAGTCGTAGCATTTTAGATGAAAAGCAGAAGCAAGGTGGAGTTCCTTATACTTAATGATATCATTTTAGAAATACTTTTAAAATGGCATTGTCTTCCAGTACTGTAATCTGGAATTAATATATATATTTTTTTTTTAAAGGTAGAGGGATAGCTTTTTTCCCCATTAGAAAAACAACAACATAAATTTCATTTCAAAGTTTCAAAGCCCAGAAGACCAACCACCAGAATGGTTTAACTGGTTACTTAATGGATCAGGATTCCAAGATTCCCCTCTTGTCTTCACGTTTTAAGACATTAATTTTTGACCCTCCCAGTCAGTCATCCTTCAGAACATTTACAATAGCAGAGGATAGCAGAGGTGTCCAGAGCTCTTGCTACCACAGTAAGCATTACAGCAGGAAAACACTAGGAAGCCCATTTGTCATGTCAGTTTAGGGTACAAGCAGCAGTTCCTTTCTTGTTGTGGCTCAGCTCGGATAGTTCCAGTGACTGTTCTCTGATGGTTCCAGTGACTGTTTTCTTTGTTGAATTCCATCTGTTTACAAATAACATCCATGAGGCTAATGGGGAAACTTTGTAGAATTACACTTCTTGGTGATTGCATCAGTTGACAAGGGAAGACAGACTGATGTCATCTACTTGGACTTCTGTAAGGTTTTTGCCATGGTCCCACATGACATCCCAATCTCTAAATGGGAAAGATGGATTTGAAGGGTGGACCATCCAGTAGATAGGGAATTGGCTCAATGGTCGCACCCAGAGAGTGGTGGCCAATGGCTCCGTGTCCAGGTGGAGGCCAGTGACAAGTGGTGTCCCTCAGGGGTCTGTTGTGGGACCAGTGCTTTTCAATACCTTCATCAATGACATACACGATGGGGACTGAGTGCACCCTCAGCCAGTTTGCAGATGACACCAAACTGAGTGGTGCATTTGATGCCGAAGAAGGAAGGAACGTCATCCAAAGGGACTTGGACAGGCTGGAGGAGTGGGCCCATGTGAACTACATGAGATTCAACAAGTCCAAGTGCAAGATGCTGTACCTGGGTCAGGGCAATCCCAGACATAAGTACAGACTGAGAGAACTTGTTGAGAGCCGCCCTGTGGAGAGAGGCTTGTGGATTCTGGTGGATGAAAAACCTGGCATGAGCCAGCAGCGCATGCTTGCAGCCCAGAAGGTCAACTGCATCCTGGGCTAAATCAACAAAGGAGTGGCCAGTGGGCCGAGGGAGGTGATTGTTCTCCTCTATTCTGCCCTCAGGAGGCCCTACCTGGAGTTCTCTGTCGAGGTTTGGGGCCCCCAGCAAAAGAAAGATGTGGACCTGTTAGTGTGAATCCAGAGGAGGGCCATGAAAGGGGAGCAGGAGAAAGGGATAAGATACCAGGTTTTAGGTCTTGTCCACATTACTACTAGATGAATCAAAACGGTCCAGATGATTTGGTAAAAGGAAAAAAAGCTAGGAATTACTAATCGTTTTGGAAATTAAGATACTACAGAAAATGTTCTGGGGTATTTATTTTTTTTTTTTTATTTTTAACTATGATTTTAAAATGCTAGTTTAATAGCAGTGATTGTTATTCTAGTCCTTAATTAATTAGACTGTCATATGTCAGAAAAGACGTCAGAAAGAATACTGAGGCCCATGCACATGGCCAGGGAGTAAAGATATACCATCTCATCTAAAAAAGTGTTTTTCAGAAACTAAGTCCTAAAATAGCAATTCCAAGCTCCTTATTTTAAGCAATCTATGTATTCATGTATCCTTTGACAAGTCTTATGACAAGAATCTGCATGTTTTCATTTGATAATTTTGCAAGTTACCCCTAAAGTATGTTGCACAAAACTATATGCAATATCTGGTTAGCACAGACATCAGCCACATAGCTGCTTACCTTCAGGAGATGTTGAGACAAACTTAGGTTAAAACTAAAGATGCTTTATACCTACAAAGAGAAACCAATTTGGAGAAGAGGGGAAATGTCAATTTAAAGCTGTATTTGTAAAACTGAAATTGTTAAAAATAACTGATGCATCTTCTGGTGTTTATTTGTAGGGTTTTGTTTTTTTTTGTGTGTGTTTTTTTTTTGTTTTTTTTTTTTTTAACTATAATCAGAAGTTTTAGGAGGCTATTCACACAAAATTTAGAAGCATTTGAGCTATATGCTCTGTTTCTGTAAAAATCCTTAATACTATTAACAACCAAAAAATAAAAATAAAAAAACACTCCCATTTTCTATTTTTAGTTGTTCTGCAACAAAATTTGTCTACATTTCCAGTAAGTCTAGAAATACAGTAGACTAGAATAACTGAACTAGAGGGAATGAATGCTGCCTGAAGGAAACTTCACTTTAATTTTGAACTCAAGTTTGCTGACTAGGTTAAAGGCATGTCTCTTTTCCTAAGCTTAGGATTTATCATAGTTTTCAGTTTGTTTATAATGTGCTATATCCAAGTAAAAAAGGATGCGATTATTTTGAATACTTGGGTAGGCTAACTGTTTAATACTTACTTAATTTGGCTTGCATACAGAAAGGCAGTAAACTCAGTGGAATTTGATTCTTTTGAAGTCATTACATCCTTTTAAAGTGACACAAGCTCCTTTAAGCAAATAACTTCAGTGCTTTTGAACAACGTGCATATTCAGATACAGTACATCTATAATGATCTCACAGATTCTGCAAAGGGTTTTTGCCCAGGAAGTTAGATCATTCTGTTCACTTTCGTATAGTGAAAAAAAATACCTACTCATTCCCATGTCCTCCTTTTTAGACAAGGATGGAAAAAACATCCTCTCAGTGTGTATTCCAAAACCATGCTAATGCCAAGTATCACTCATGGTCACTCAAAGCTTTAAATAGGAAACACTAGTACTCACTTTGTGCCTTATCAACTATCAAAGCAAAGTTAAGATCGTGCCTTTGATGAGGAGGAGGAAGCCATAGAAGGCTTTTCTGTAAGACTATGATTGTACTTGCAGCCTTTCAGCATACTTCAGCTTCGTACCCTGGAAGAGAGGCATCTTAGGGAAGCAGATGAAAATATCAGAATACTGTTAAGATACTGCTAGCTTTGTGATGAATCAAAGGGTTACAGAATACATACTTGCATTTCAGTGAACAACTGCTGTTTTCTGGTTGGACTGTCCCTTGTCAGAACACCAGAATTTGATATGTCAGGTGATGTTTCAGTATTCTTAAGCACACACTTAAATCAAAAGTTCATTTTCCAGAAATCCCTTTGCTAGTATCCTACCAAGCTTGAATTCCTACCATCTTCCAGCAGGGGCATGCCAAAGAACCTTTTTCAGTTTAACGTTTTAAAATTATATATTTTTTTTAATATAAAAGGAGTCTTGTTGGATGAGTTTTACAGTGGAGTAGGGGATTAGAGGAATTCAGTAAATCTTGAATGGCTGAAAACAAATTATCATCTATCTTCTACAATACTGGGCATCCTTATGCACACTTTCTACAAATATATCCATAAGATTAACAAGCTATGAAGTGGCCATAAAATTGTACAGAGACACAGAACATAGTACACTGTTTCCTCCACAGAGGGCAACAGAAGTCTGCTTGCTTCCTTGCAGTTCTTAGTATTTTGAACAAACCATGTCACCCTTCTTGTTATTATATGATAATATATATTAATGCTACAAAGGTACTAAAAGCATAGGAGGCATATCTAATTTGCTTACCCTACTGAGGAATAGTCCCTGCTTTGCCAAATTTGCAGCATAAGTATCTCTTACTGTATTCTTATGCATTGCAACTAGAATGGTGTTGTCACTCCTAGTGAGTTACCTATTTCATGCTGCATTCTTTCAGGTATTTAAACCCATCCCATAAGCAAATCCTCATCTTAGGTCTTACTTTGAACAAAAAGGGCAAGTAGTACCTGTAGGAGGCTTTTGGATTAGACACCGTATAAGCCAACTCCTGGACAGATGCTGCAGTCTCCTGAAGAAGCTGGTTAGTTCTGTATACAGTCCAGGGGAGAAGGTAAGCAGGAGCAGCGCTCAGGCTCTTGGCTCTGACCCAGGTATTTTCATGACATGGCCCTGAATAAGCAGACCAGATCCATCTGAAGATAACTTTAAGTCGGAGCTAGACTCTCCATGCTGGTCAGGCTCATCCAACAAAGTTAAGGTATTTCAGTGAGGGCTTGGAATCTGTAGGATCAGAAGATATGCACTGCTTGGGGAAGGGGTGGAAAAAGCAGCTCTTTAGAACCAAGCATTTTGCATCATAAAAGCAGAACTGACGTTAAAACATTCTACTTTAATTTCTACAGGGCTTAATGTGATCTGGACCCTGCAGAAGCTGAACATATAAGGCCTCTGCAACAACTTCCCAATACAGTCAGACATACATTAGTTAACCTTTTATATTACATGTGCTTGTTCACTTTGAAACACACTGGAAAGCATCCTATTGTTCAAAAAAAGAAAAATAATCCCTGGGAGTGTCAGTTCATTTTTGGATGCTCACATTTGCTACAGACCCCAATCATTGGTTTGGCATTATGGCATTTGTATCCATTATTTTCTTCAGAATATTCCATGATGCAGCGCTTTCCTCTTCCTGTTAAGACCAATACAGAAAAAATGAATCCTCTTTATAACAGTTAAATTTTCATTCCCCTTCCCCCAAAACCAAGATTAGGTGTCCTACTTTTTGTCTTATACAGAAGTGTATTAGATATCCTACCCAAGGCACAGAATTCAAACAGAAGTCAGCCTAGAACTGTACTTAGATTAATGCTGGTATTTAGGTTAATGCTGGTATTGCTTGATCATAATACCATGTATACTGTAACTTCTTGAAAAGGAACAAGCTTAAAGTCATTGCTGTAAGAGCTGTTTTTATAGAATTAGCACGCATTTCAGGTTTAAATTAGTATTGTACTGACATTCAAGAATTTCAGTCCCCATACAGACTGAGATGAACAGCACATTTATTTATTTCAGTTACAAGAAAGACAAGTAAGTAAACCTTACAACCAGAAAGGCAATGACGGCCTCATTAGCTTAGTGATAACCATTTCATAATCTAGGCAACATGTTATGATTTCTTGAGATCACAAAGAAAGCATACTCCCCCCCCAACAACTTTTCCTTATTTAGTTTTCACTTACACTTCCTATAAGAACAGCACACTGATATTAACAGAATCAAGAGGGACCACTGATGTACAAAGCCTACATTCAACTCCCCTGTCCCTCCAAAAGGCTTAAGTGTAGAGTTTATTCCAAAAAAATGATACAATGCAGTCATGAACACAACTAGAAGATATAAAAAATAAAGTATGTTTTCAAATGAAGTTATGATGCATTGAATCGTCTCACATGGTAGTGTACTTTATGGATAAACTTCCCGCATTTTAAGCCAATGCTTGTCTGACTTTTGTAATAGGGGAAGAAAAAAAAACAGCTTACATAAAAAAGAATTACTCCACCAAGCATGCTGAAGAAATCTGAAGTGAGGGAAGTGCTCTAGAAAGGTGGGAGAAGTTATTATACAAAGTGTCAAGTGCAATCCCCCCCCTACCCCTTCTGCCTAGAATTCAGTGTATTCACCTAGGTACAATAGAAAAGACTGAATTCAGAGTGGTTGACAGTGGGATACAGTGCTCTATGTCCAATATTAGCCATTGAAGAACAAACCCAAACATGAAGGTATCCCACCACAAGGGGAAAGATGCTCAAGCTCATCTTCCTAACCTGCTCATTTCTGCAGTTTGCTCTAGTGTTATCTCTTCCCTAATTACCAACTTAATTCCTTTCAAGGGACCCATTTAAAAATTTTCCAAATTTCTGAATTATTCTGGAAAAAAAAAACCACCTATAAGTGTTATGTTTAAGACAGAGCTGTCAAAAGAAAAATAGTATGAAATTCATGCTCTTCTGAACAGTAATGGACCTAGAAGACATGGGAAGTACCAGCTCAAGTACTGCTCCACCATCCTTAACTGTTTCAAGAATCCAGATGAGGCAGACCATGGCTTTTTTCAGTCTATCACTAATAGGTCCGTTTTGGTACATGAACGTGAGAAATATACTTTCACTGGTGCTATCAGTCAGTTCTTCATTTAGATGGTCAGGAATATAGTCCTTATGCAGTACTCAGAGTGCATCTTAGAATTCCAGCCAGACCTGTTCATTTCCAAGTACTTTTGGGACTCATTGAAGACTTTTGAGTACCTTAAGCTTACATTCATTATGAGGCAGCCACCATGATTCCATTTACCCAAAGTACTGCTTTAGTGGGGCTGTTACCATCTTGAAATTGTAATTTAAAGTTAACCAGTAATACAAAAGAGTACTTTTCAATGTTTCCTGTGAAGGAGCTGAGGAAAAAAAAATCTGTAATAAACCATTGCTGCAATTTTATTTTAACAAAAGGGCAGATTTATTCATGTTTACAAACAAGTTTCAAAAACAAAAAGGAGAACATGTATGCTACCCACTAACAACCTTTCAAAATGCCAACAGCCCTCATGCCGCATGAAGGATTCTATAGATTAGAAAAAAATCACAGTTCCACTCACAGTTCACCAAGACAGCACTAAACTAACATGTTTAGACAAAAACAAAGGACTAAGATTCTGATGTATTTCGATTTAATCCATTTTGCCCGAGATAACAGAAATATTTCAAGCAAGTTCCATCACATATTGATGTCCTGCATTAAACAATCCTACTAAGTTCTGAACAAAAGTTATTCAGTAAGTTTCTCAAAATTTTTAAAAATTAAACAGTTGTTTCAAAACCATTAAGTAGTAAATGTATTTAAGAAACTAATTAGGACAGAGGCCATAACTTCATTAGAACACCACTGCTCATGTTTTTACAAAGCATTAGTGTTATCTATTTGGCTATTAGTATTAGCAATTTATCTACAATATTTAACAAGGTAAATTGCAGGCAAAATTTAGTACAGTTTCAATAGAAACACCCTTTTCCTGAAAATACAGCAGTATTTGAAGGACTAGTTTTTTTTTTTTTCGTTTTTTTTTTTTTTCTTTTTTCTCTTCTCTGCATCATTTATAAGGAAGCTTCCCATCTATGAACAGGAACAAAAAAGTATCTACAAACCTTGTAAACAGATCTGTATCATTTATAAACATAAATAATCCAAATTATTAACAGCCAACAGCAGAAATTAAAGTATCAATTCAACAATCCAGGGCCTCCTTGCCCTTCCCAGCCTTCCCCTCAAAAAAGGATCAAGATAAACTAAAGCTCTGCTAACACACTGTTCAGGACCATTCTTAAGTACAACAGATGATCCACAGGTCACTTATGCTGAGTTACTCTTCATCTGTCAGAGTTCATTATTACTCCCACCCCCAGAAAAGCACCCTCCAGTCTGGCAGAAAGCTTTTTTTTTTAAAAAAATAAATCTACATTCGTACAAGTGTGTCTTCTGTTGAAGTCCAAGACAAGAATATCATCTTGTCCATCATAATGTGTGAAGAGACCCAGTTTCAATTTCTTTACAATGCAGCTAGTGTATTAACATTCAGCTTACAATCAGAGTGATGTTTCCAAACTATGTAGCGGGCTCCCTGGGGATGAAGAGGTAGCAGACTTGTTCATGTCTGTTGTAAGGTGAATTCCACTGTCAACCGCATTGTTATTTTTATTGGGAGAGGGTGGGGGAGTAGAGTTGCGTTTTGTTGGAGCATCATCTTCAGCATCAGTATCATCAATAAGGGGAATATGAGGCTCGGAGTCTTCTATTCTAAACTCAGGATGCGTCATAAAATTGTGAATTGAGCTTCGTGTCTCAGGTTTCTCTAGTCCCTCATACAAGGAACTACGAAATGCATTCACCACTCGGATCTGTAAACAAAGAAAAAGGTGGTTAAAACGCTGCGATTTACTGGTAATGGTATGGTTCTTATGAGTTTGAATCCACAAACAGCTAGACATGAGTGAATCGAATTTATATGTGATGCAGTGGAACTTGCAATAAACTGTAAAATGAAGAGCATTTCAGTAGAGCACTGCCAGTCTACACAATAGGAATAAAAATTGTGAATGTACTGCAAGAAGCTGAAGGGCCTAAAAATTCAGACATGGCACTAGAATTGTTCAATTACTTAACATGGGCTAAGCATTTTTCAAGTGAGGCCAACGATTATTTATTTATTCACAAATTAAATAAATTTCAGTGAGTTTTATTGAATATTGGGGGGGTGGGGGGGAGAGATGGCGGGCAGAAAGGGAGAATGGGGCTGAAAATAAGTTAGAGGGTAAAAGGGTTACTAATTCTCATGCTAGGAATTAGGATGTCAACTGACTATGAAAAAGCCAAGCATGTGTAAGCCAATGTCACAATGACCAGACGTTTATGAAGTCATGCAAAAAAGGATACCACTGTAACAGCTGTAAATATTCGAGTATATACCCATCTATCACACTAGAGAAAGTTTCTTACTTAGTAATGATTTGGAAACTTAATACCAGAACTAGGAACCTGAATATTGTATTGTACACTTAAAATGCAGAAATGACAGGTTCTAACTTTGAAGACACTACTGAAGTAGCACAAAGTATGAGAGAAGCAGGTGATCAGCCTTAGCTTACTTGAGTTTTCAATTTCCATTGAATTCATGGACAAAATTCCCAGGCTGAAGTCTTTTCACTGCTTAACTAACATTTTTCAAATTAGAATACCGAGTTTACAGAATTCATAAATAAACATTTCAGAATAGAATTGGATATGAAATTGGATACAGGGAAGTACAATTTCATTTTGCAAATTGTGCATGTCCAAGTTGACTTCAACTTATGCTTTTCAAATTTTGATTTGAAGGATGAAATCACCTGCCACACACCTCTTTCTCCTATGTTCCAAGTTTCCCTGACCAACTAATTGATATAAATATAGTTAATCAGAAGTCAATGAGCCCTTTGTCTAACACTGTAATCAAAATACAGTTCAGCATCCCCTTCCGTTAGTAGTCTATTCAATGCTCAACATCTCTAAGCAATCCAAGTAAGTCTTCAGGGAAGTAGTTTCAATCCAAAAGCTCCTGTGTTGTACAATAAGAAACAGAGCAAAACTTTCTAGTAAACAAGAATAGCTTACTGTTACAAAACAGTAAGTCATAATTTAAGAGGACTTTTAAATTAAGACAACTCTTTTTTGCACATCCAAGATGACTTGTTGCAAGCACTGAAGTTTATCAGGACTACTGCTTCCATACAGGATGCACTGAGTTCCTTTATAGTAAACATAAAGCAATTCCAGGTGAAGGAATGAAGCTGGAAGGTTGAGCAGGTCAGGAACATTGGTGTATCTTAACTCCTTTGAAGTCAAACACCCTTGTAGTAAACAGAAAAGGACTCCCCAAAAGCAGTGTGTCAAGTTTGTTACCAGAGAAGCACTACACGTGACAGGTTCTGACCACTTTCTTTGATCTCTAGAAATAACATTGTTCCCCCCACCCCAACCCCCATTTCCACTAAGAATTTTACTAAAAACCTATAAAGTCCCCATTTTTATACTGTAGGTATACAGCTGAGACCCAATGACAGTGGAAATCACTGGGAGGTGACAGGGAGGACATGCAACTTTCAATAAAGGGATGACAAGAAATAGTGTTGATGTGCTTGAGAAGTAAAATGTTTCAGCAGCATCTAATACTTTACTATTCATCAAATAAAAAAAAAAAAAAAATTGAGCATGCTCCTAAGGAGTTTGCATGTTACATGAGCTTTAAACAAGTCCAGCATGCTGCATAAGCTGTCTTGGCACTTTCCAAGAGAGTCAGCAGTGACAATGCCAAACTGAAAGTTTGCAATTCCTTTATTTGGCATGTTGCATCCCACCACCAATTTGTGGCAAAATGAAATATGATTGCCTCATGGGAATAGTTTTTCATTGCTTACAGATGGTAAGTTAGAACATAAGCAGTAATGGAAAACAGTTTTTAAGCTTAACAGGACAGCTGTAATTATCATAGGAATATAAACATATCCACAATAAAGTTATTTCCGTGCATGTGAATCAAGACTAATCTGGACACTCCTGTGAACCCAGGACCCTTAGAAAGTCAGCCATGAAGGCAGAAATCAGATAAACAGCATTTTAAGTAATAAAAGGTAAAAAGTAGAATTTTTAAAGCTTTATTTTTAGCTATTAAAGATAATTAGACAAGAGAGCTAACTATAAATAAATATCATAAGTGAGGAGCAAACAAGACAATTTGTTATGTATAATTTATACTGTCATCAGGCCTTTCTCATATTAGTACCAGAATAGTAAGGAATGCAGTAAGCACTCCAAATCCTCCTGGCCAGATGGCTGCTTAGAGCAGCAACCTCGCTTCACAGGAACATCTGAACTGTCTTCCAGCAAACAGCTCCAAAAAAAGAGAAAAATGAAGTAACACATCTGCTTCCCATTAATATACATTACTTATCAAAAGATGTTCTCCTGGAGGGTGTAGCAGAAAGCTGTACTTCTCAGTGAGACTCAAAAACTATTTCTGCACTACTGTAGCTTTGTACCGGCATTGGTCATTTGATGTAATGAGATGCTGCAGTGCCCATTAGATTCTGCTCAAATGACAGCATGGCATGAAGTTGCTCTCTAGAGAATTCTGAATGTCTAATTAATTTTCTTGAGTGTAGTTAGGGATACAGGTTACTCATTAGCATTTTAAGTAGGAGATGCAATTCTGCACATCCTTACTGGTAAATCTACTTTTCATTTTGTGTTCTTCAGGCATGCAAATCTGTGAGCTGAGCTTCTCAATAATGCTGCAAGGTAGGAAAATATCTGTGTCACCAATGGAGAACAGGTTAGCTTGTGCAAACTAGCACAAATTCTGGCCAAGCCGGAAAAAAATCAGAAGAGAACAATTAAGGCAGCTCCTTAAATTAAGGGTCTTCGTCCACCTGGTAATCTGAAATCTTAAAAAGCAGGAAGGGGAAAAAAGAGGCCTTCTCAAAGTTATTTTAAAAAACAATTATTTAACCATTCTATAGGAAATTAGAGAAGGAAGTTAAATGCATAATATATTACTAAGATAGAAAACTTTCAACAATAGTTGAATACTGATAGCTAATATCTAACTGTTACACATCTTCAGAATCCATAATTTAAGCCTACATACATGAGCAGTTAAATTTTTAGCCTCTACAGACAAAGGCTGAAACTAAAATGCCACTTAGATCACAATATCAAGAGGGCAGTTAGAGACAAGAACTGTACTGTCACTGATGGCTTATGAACTGCTGCCAGAAGAACCTAGAAAGGAAAAGAAATCCTTCAAACGTGAAAGTTTTACCACTGAGTGCTTAAATATTTTTTCCTTTTTAGATTAGCTAAATAAATATTTCTTCTGACTTGTACGCACTTAAGAAGCCTTGTTTCGCCACCTGAATCCTGATGTTGAGAAAGTTGTGTTATTCAGTAAAAAAGTCCAACGAAAGCAGAGATTCATAAGTTCCTCACAGGCTACAAAGAAAATGCATTTAGTGCTCCATGTTCTAACTACATTCATATTTTCAAAATACCATTGCTTTTCCATCAGTTTGTTTACCTTTTAATGTATTCTTTGTGCTATATAGAGTGAAGACAACTACTTAGTAGACCTAGTTCTACAATTATACACTTAATTCATTTATTTAACATAAGTCACCCTAAGAGGCATATACTCGAAAATTTACAACAGTTTTCCTGTTTTTATCTTAAATAACCCTCTGTACACAAATGGATGAAGGCACAGGATGTGCAGGCTCACAGCTTTAACGTGAAACTCTTTTGTTGCAATTGTTCCACCTGTTCTCAGCCCTCTAAGAAAAAAAAGTCTTGAGGACTCCACTTTGTGGAAAAGCTCTATGAAAAGCCTGAACGATGATTTTAAGTACTAAGGAGAAAATGAGAAACGTTAGGTATGTGAATCAGGAAATGTTAATTTCATGCACTTTAGGAACACACACTCACACCCCACAGTAGTAGAAGCAGTAGTAGAGGAAAACACTACATGTGTAGGGGTAGAAATATTTGTTACATCATGGTGCTGGCTGGCGATGGAGGGTTGCCGCCTTAGAGCCCCCTGAATGGTACTTCCACTCTGGAAAGCATTCACTACATCCATCTGCAAGGAATCAGAGATTGTGACAGCTTGCTCAGAGAAAGAGAGAGAATGAGAGAGAGAGAATGAGAGAGAGAAAGAGAGAGAGAGAGAAGGACTATCCCATCTATAACACACAAGAAGTAAAGAAAAAAGGCACTTTTCTTTTTAATACAGCAGAAACACAGGTAAGAGTTGCATTTAGAGCTGAAGAAAACAGAGAACCCTGAGGGATTATACATTCATCCATATCCCCTCTTGAGAGTCTCAGCCACACCATTTAGAATTGCCACTCAAAGGACTGAGGATGGAGAGGAGTGATCTCCCTCATAACACCCACTGTGTCCTACCTTCTCCAAGACCATACCTGAGTTTGTATCCTGTTTAGGCCCCTAAACCACAAGATCTGACCACGACGTAATTCTCTCTCAGCATGATCAATCTCCTCCACATCTTCTGCTAGCTCTTCCTCAGGAATCTCTTCCTTTTGTGTTCCATGACCAGCTTCCTTAAGGAATTTCAGGCGGCTGGTTGGAATTGTTGAAATCAACTAACAGTGAATGAAAATCATGAAACAGGATTATTATTTTAAGGGGGAAAAAAGAATAAACATACTAACAGATGCAAGCCTTAACGTACAATCCTGCATACAATCATCAAAGTTGGAAAAAAGATAAAGATATACACGGGTTAAGTGCATCAACGTAAAGCCATCACTCCATCTGAATAGTTGCAAAGCTGTGTGTTTCCATAGCACCTCAACTGAGATGTGAAATTAAACTTGGACTACAAACCTCGAAAACTTCATCCTTAGTAGGGAAAAAGATTCTGCTTTATAATTACTTGACCATGCCATGAAGGAACAGTACCTCAATTCTCTCTTCTAGGCTACCTGTAAACCTCAGAGTGACTATGTGATTTTAACTTTTTTTTTTTTTAAAAAGATACATTTTCCAAGAGCCTTCTTTATAGTCTTATAGCCACTTTTAAAATACGCATTTCTGTATGTATTCACAAGTAAAATTAATCCTGCCACTTTCATACAAAAATTGAAGTGTTCTTTACAAAATGGAATGGAAGAAACTATACTGAAAACCTTTTCAAGTGGTATAAAAAACTTAGACAACTATGTCATTAAATAATGACAAACTATGTAGCTCTGAAGTTTTGTGTAGATAAGCTTGCTGCTTACAATTATTGTGCATGCAATAGTATTGAAATACAAAAAAAAAAAAGATGCAGTAGCTTAGTTATGCTTCATAATTGTGCAACTGGAAAAGATTAAAGAGAAAACTGTTTTGAGTTTTGCTGTGTTTTGCTATTCCAGAAAGTCCTAAAATACCAAAATACTAGCACGTATTGCTACAGTCCTGATTCGTAAAGAAAACCATTCAACACCAAGTTAAATATATAGAAACATTAGCATTGCATCTGTATTCTTACAGAAGTTCTTCTAGTACTTATCTGGCTGAAGACAATTTCTTGTTTAATTTCAATTTAATTTCAGGTACTCCTAGTTAAAAGTTGCTGAGCATAAACTGGACATAGCATCTAGTTACGAATTATAACTACTCAGCCTAGTCAGTGTAAGGAATAACCAACTATGGACTTGCTAGCTATTGACCTAGACTATTTTATGCAGTATTTACTGTTAATCTCCACAAATTCATGTAGGCCCATTGAAAGACATGAGTACTTAAGATAAAATACTTTACATGGAAAACACAAGCACACACAAAGAAATAGTTGACATTTTGAAAAAAAGCTAGTTTACCTGGCCCCAAAGTAGTGTTCCCATGCCCAGGAAAACAGACCACAGCCACTGTTCAATTGAGAGTTCTGAGCAACTAAAAGGCTTTCCACCAAACTGCACAATAATTATCTGTGAAAAGCAGTATTATTGAGCATACATCAGTGATCCGTTATTACAAAATTCCATAGTAAAAAGATTGTTACAGAAAATGTTACTTTAGCACATAGGATTTACCATCCCATTAAGAAAGTATTTATTCCATCTCAGCTGTTGGAACTGTTTCCAAACATGAGCAATCTTCTCTTGCTTTTCAGTTTTTCCAATAATTATTTAGTTATTCTTCAAATGGTACACTCAAGAAAACCCTGTTGGTTACTTCTTCGTGCTTAGTCTTCCCTCTTCATATGACATTTACAGCATATATTTGATGCTACAAATTTACGGTGTTTATTTATTATACTAACAACCATCTGAAAGTTGAATGAACTGATCTAAATGAATTTCTGTCAACACAAATCTTAGATCTGCAAGACGTGAACATTTCAGAAGTCATTCAGACTATTACTATGTATCTCAGTGTTAAATGTCAATTTAGATGTCGCATTATGATGACTTATGTAGTAAAACCCTGGGGGAAGAGTGGTCAAGACCTCAAAAAAAAAAAAGAGTTAAAATGAGCTCCTTCTGACTAACTTATTACAACAATCTGTGCAGGCCCTAATAAGCAAGGTATCCCTACTGCATAGGAATAATATGCATGGAACTCTGCCTTGGAGAATAAACATTCAAGTAGCAGGGCAAACATCAAAAGGAAACAGTACTGACCACTAAGTAAGACTCCTGACAACTGGAAGGTCCAAGAATAATTTATTTTATTAACATGGAATAAAACGCTAAGACAACTCAAGAGTTGCTTATTTGGGAAGGCATCTGTCCATTAGATTTATGAAAGGAACACAGTTGTAGGCAGGAGTAATTTCTACATATTTGGATTTGTTGGAAAATAATAGTCTGCTGCATTTGCCAGCCTAAAAAAAAAAAAGTAACTTCTGGGAAACTGCCACCTGAAGAAGTCTAAAACTGGGAAAGTAAGTGAATCAATTTTACATGAAGTAGAGATGCATACACTTGCACTGCTTGAACTGCTATGTATTTGGTCAGTCTTTTGAAATTCAAAGGCTAAGTAGTTTAAGTTGTGTGATGTATCTTAAGTCTAAAATAATGTAAGTCAAAATGATATTTTGTTAATCATTAAAGTGTAATATTGTTTTGTCGGTTATTTCACTACATTCACTGGTACGAATGAATTAAAGGTTAATGCTAATGAGGTGAAACTATCTTGTGTAAACTATTTCTTTAATTTAAACTTTGTGTTTCTCAGTGTGTTGACCTGATCAATTTCAGATAATAATTCATCTTGTTAGTAGAGAGAGATTTAACTAACCAGCTCTAACAAATCTGCCTAGATACACCAACTAAAGGTCACTAGTCATCAGTGTAAATAAGACCTAAAGCAATATTACCCGTACAGACAATAGATTTCTATTGAGAAAGACACAGCTTCTTCACATTTTAAGAGACTAAAAGACCAAGATCAAAATGAATGACTAGAAAACGCAAACACTAAATACAAGTAATTTTGACTTCAATTTTGACAATTTCAAATAGGTCTTACCTGAAGACCCTGTCAAGCAGGACTTCGAAGTGTTTTATAGTGTGTTTGACTGGTGATTTTTCACATTGTAGAAATGAAATGCCTAGATGGCTAGCATTTCCAAGGTAAGCAAGAAGTTACTTACCTGTACAACAAACGTCCCCAAAACAATAGCACAGAAGATAGCATTGTTAAAGATCCCTTCAAAAACATTTCTTTCGCCATGAATTTTTCGGGCATTAATTTCATTAAACAGCTGCATCATCACAAATGTATTAAATACAATAGTATAATGTTCTGAAGGAGGGGCATGCAGAGGTGCATTTCTTCCACTATCGATATCAAAAATTCTCTCACCTGTGTATAAAAGACATTTATCAGCAGCTTAAGTTGGTGACTTTACACACACACAGACAGAACATTCAATAGAATTAAAAAACTAGGTTTAAAGACTTCGTCTCTATAGACTTACAGAGTTATGATAAAGTTCTAAGTATCCTTACCAGCAAACAGGAGTGTAAAGACCACTACGAGTTGATAGAATGCATGACCCAAGATATTCTTCATCATTGTGCGGGAAATCAGAGGTTTGTTTCTACCATAAGGCTTTCGCAGCAGAAGAGCTTCAGTTGGTGGCTCTGTTGCCAGGGCAAGAGAAGCTAGTGTGTCCATTATGAGATTTACCCACAGCATCTGCACAGCTTTAAGTGGAGAATCCTATAAAGATAGATATGTAAACCTTCCAGTTTAATTGAACAAACTGCAGCTATTAAAGGTGTTTATTATAAGACATTGCCATGTTTTAAAGAGCATTACATTCTTTGGACTATTAGACAACTGAGTTTGAATTCATTTGAGTCAGTCGTGACATTTGCAACATTTTTAGTTGAAACTACCCATCACCAGTACATACCTGTGTTATGCATGCTCCTGTAAAAGCAACAATTACTGCTACTACATTGACTGTAAGCTGGAACTGAAGAAATTTGGAAATGCTGTCATACACGTTTCGTCCCCACATAACTGCTTTAACAATACTTGTGAAGTTGTCATCCGTAAGGATAATATCAGAAGCTTCTTTAGCTACATCTGTTCCAGCAATTCCCTGGTAGAAAAAGAGAAACATTATGAAATGTAACAGGATGCACTGTTGTATACAGTAGAAGCAATTATATCTTTGGTCAGCATTTTAGCATTCACTTTGATGCACCATGTCTTTTGGATTACTTTAATGTAAGCAACCCAAAGCTCTACTGAAGCAAGATTTGCTTCTAAGTTCTACTGCAGAATGAAAAATTATAAAGTCATTTAAAGTATACACACCTTAGTAATAAACAAATCTGACAATAAAAAGACACTGTGCAAGTTCCCCCTGTTCAAGTTAAAGACCACCAGATGGTGCAGCACTCCAGGTTAGTCCGTCTCCCAAGTTTGCTATATGGATTCCAAGCAATAGGGCAATACATGTGTACGTGGTGGAGCAATACACATTGCCAAAAAACCTTTTGCAGAAACATATTAATGTTGAACAGCAAGACGTGTTATCATTGCATGTAACATTGCAGTGCAAGGACATTGTTAGGTTTTGAGCAACTGGAATTTGCTGAGACTATTTAAAAAGTTTAGGTTGTGTATTATATGTAACACTTACTTCAAGGGTGGCTTTTTGAAACACCATAGACAGTAACTCAACAAGAAATTGAATGATCATTATTTTGCTAAGTTACCCGTACAACTATGTGTACAATTTAAAAGATACCTTCAAATAGTATGTAGTAGGTATTTTAAGTGATATTTAGATAATCAGTTAGAGATGATGTGTTGGTATATGTTTTTTTTTCTGGTGGCATTTTTTGTTTTTCTTATAAAAAGAAAAGAGATGAACATAGATAGCATCCCCAACAGCACCAACTACAGCAGCGGTCTACAACAGCAGAAATAGCAGAAAACACATTTATCCTAACAAGACTGTTACGGTATAGAGAACATTTCATACATAAATTTGTAATGTATGCTTTTGAAAATACTCTGAAAACAGCATGGAAGCCTTTCCTTCTCTTGATAGTAATCTATTGGGAAACAATCTAATTCAATACATCTGCATGTTGTAGTAAAAGTGTGGTCTTCAGGTATCCGTCCCATCCCACCACTACACCACCAACCACCCCCCCCGGTTCAAAAGGTTAATGATGAGCCTTTAAAGACTAGCACCAGATTGTACTTTGTCAGCTTAAGGCTGAAGAGGAATCTTGAGGCAAGAAGAAGCTTGAAGTATTCGTCTTAAAGTGCTTTGAAATAGTTAGAGAGCTGAAACCTACAATATTTAAGGTATGAGCCTGTCTAGTATTAGCACTTAAAGGGTTTTTAATCAATAGGCTAAATCTACTCTAATTGATAGGCAAGCAAGTATTCTAAGGCTCTATATATAATGGAAGATCAATTTTCATAAATGTTAATCCAGATTTATAAGGGAGAATAAGGAATTTTAAGTCAAATTTGATGCTGAAAGTCACTTGGAGCCTGACTTTTTACTCAGGTAGATAACAACAGGACAAGGGGGAATGGTTTTAAACTAAAAGGGGAGATTTGGTTTAGATGTTAAGAGGCTACATTTTTTTTTTTTATTTATTTTTTTTATTTTTTTTTTTTTTTTTACCACTGAGGGTGGTGAGGCACTGGCACAGGATGACCAGAGAAGTTGTGGATGCCCCACCCCTGGAAGTGCTCAAGGCTGCGCTGGATGGGGCTTTGGGCAGCCTGGTCTGGTGTGAGGTGTTCTTGCCCATGCTGGGGGGCTGGGGAGTGGAATTAGATGGTCTTTAAGGTCCCTTCCAACCCAAGCTGTTCTGTGACTTTTTGATTCCATTCTATGGTTGACAATGATAAGGTTTTGCAGGGACTACTTTTATAGCTGTAGTTTCTCAAATATTTAATACCATGTAGACAATTGCATCAGCAAGAACAAATACCTAAGCCACAACAAGTCAAAAAACAAACAAACAACTAATCAAACTAAAACACAACAACCCCTGCCTCTGGGGACACATTCAAGTATTAACATTTTTGTGTTTTAAAGATCATTTATTATCTGATAGAGAACTGATGTGTTGTCTCCTAATTCCTTCAGGTCATCCCAGGAACAGCAAAATGACAATGCAATTTCCTTAGCCACCATAGACTGCTTAGGACTCTGTACCAAGTGTTTAACACAAGGTAAATATAGGCTAATACATTCTGCTTAATTTTCATGAGCTCTGTTTAAGACTTGGTTTGGCTCCCATATCAAAGAGTGTTTGAGAATTTAAATTGAGAAAGCAGGGTAGTCTGAGGAGCCATTCAGACAAATGTAGATTTGTCTGAATCTAGGCTACCACAAAATGCTGTTATTTCAGTTGTACTAGAGATATCATAGTACAGCCTCCAAAGTAATTTTAAACATCAGCTAGGACTCTCTTTCATCCTAATTTCCCTGTTCTTCTGCATCACTTTATGGAAAACAGACGAATAAGCTCATTTCATATCATGTATAAGCTTTACTGAACATCAACACAGTATGCTATTTACCAGCTAAAGTCATTCCGCCATATGCTGAACAGAACTCATTGCAGGAATCTTCAGTATCAGTAATTTTAGTGCTACATTTTGCAACAAGTCTTTGCTTTAAAAAAGGTTTTGATTTACAAATGACAGGGGATTTGCAGCGTATGCTTTATTCAATGGCAAATGCCACAAAGACATTTTTAATCAAATAAAAAGATGGCTATGTTGGAAGAGTGAGAAACAAGAAAAACTAATCAGTATTAAACGTGAGAAGTCACCCTTAACTTAGTTGCATATTAGCTCAGGAAGTAAGCCAGGTTATTCAATCTTCTTCAAGTGATTAGATAAACTGCTTTATCAAAATAGTACTCAAAATACTGAAGGAAAAGAAGTCATACCATGGCAAATCCAACATCTGCCTTTTTCAGAGCTGGACCATCATTGGTACCATCACCAGTTACTGCTACAACTTGCCTCTGATCAAAGACAGTGCTGTCAATTATACCTAAAATAAAATGACATTTCAGTGTTAATAGTTCAAAACAGACAACAAAAAATTGAAGTCGAAAGAGAAAACCATTACCTTCCTCAGAAGTCAAAAACACTAGAACTGTCTGTGATTGTGTTGGTTACCCCACTCCCCCCCTTGCTTAGGAAATAGATCAGCTGGCAAATGAATATACAGTCATTTGCATTTCCCAATACTCCTATATTATTCTTTCTATAAACAGAACTTTCCTTAGAAGCTCAAATGGTTTTTATTTACCTTTTACTAGAGTGTGTTTGTCAGTAGGAGATGATCTTGCAAGAACACGAAGCTTTGGCCAGATTTTATCTATTCGCTCTTGCTCTATCTACAAAAAGATAGATATTTTGCAGTTATGTGCCTTAACAAAAGAGCTGCTGATTTAACTTACGTAGTTATTGTGCTTACCTCTCCTTTTTCATTGCGTATTCTCCTGTTAAAGTCTTTGCCCTCCAAACACAGGAAGTCTTCACCAGGATTCAGAATACCACATTTTAATGCAATAGCACGAGCAGTGTTAATGTTATCACCAGTGACCATACGCACAGTTATGCCTGCACGCTGACATTTTTTTATTGCATCTGGTACCTATATGCAAAAAAAAAAAAAAAAAGACAGACTATACAGTTGCTAAAAAAAAATATAGACATGTGAATGAATTGTCTTTAGCTCAAACAAGGATAATTCTTATTTTAAAATCAATACTGTTGTTATGGAACATTTGAAAAAGTTTAGTCACCTTAATTCTTTTCCTGAAAAACATATAAATGGCTATTCTGGCAAAGGGTGATTCTTTTTTGTTTTGTTGCCTTTCCCCCACCCTGCTCCCCTGTTTATTTACCCTCTTCATTTTTCAACTACTGCAGCCTTCAAAAATATCATACGCAAACCCCATAATACACTATAGGGTGTAGTAGTAACTAAAAGGTACCAAATACTGGTTTTACATTTATGATTATGTAAAATAAAATACAATTCACACAATACTCATCAGCCCATAGCTTCTCATGTTAAGTGACAGTAATGTGGATCAAAAAGGAGTCCCATTTACATGCAGCATTATAGGTTTCACTGTTGAGAATTACTGCCCTCCATGGACCTCAACAACAAGCAGAGTTCCTTAGCTCACTTCTTAGATCACAAACCCTCCTTCCCATGAGAAGCTGGCAGCAAGCACAATGGCTAAATATGATCCTAACCCATATTCCTAATATTCCTAGTGGTTAAAAAAACACTAGCTGTTCCATCTACCGACACACTGCTTAGTAAGCGCCTTAAGTCATTAGTTTGTACAGAGCTTCAGTAACACAGCATAAGTGACATTAAGAAGTTTTAATCTGCTTTTGTAGCTCCATTAACTTTTCCCCCCAAAGAAATTAGATTTTCATCTATTAACTATTCTTAAGACATACAATAGTAATTCAGTTTCTTGTACTCTTTGCATGAATCAGGATCTGCTTTAATAGTCACTGCAGTTCACTCAGTGATCCTACCTCAGGTCTCACTGGATCTTCAATCCCAACAACAGCAATGCACGTCAGACCAGTAACAATGTCGTTTTCATTGTCCCATTCCGGCTCTGGTTCCCCAGCTGGGAAGTCTCTGAATGCCAGACAAATGGTTCTGAGACCTTCAGAAGCCATTGGCTCAATTACAGTTTTTACGATATCATCTCGGTCCCTAGGTCTGAATACCTTTGGTTCTCCATTAGCACTCAGTATTTTGAAGCACCTGAAAAGGAAAGTTTAAGTAGTTATCAGATGTTTACCAAAGTTCAGCCTGTTGTGGAAAATGGCTTGTTAGCCAGCTCCAGTAAGTTTCCACAAGTTTTGTTTTCACTAGACTCTCTCACACACACAAGAAAAAAAATACACAATAGCAGCAACTCTAAGGTAATCATCTCCATATGCACTTAATCTCTTCCTAATTGTAAAACATACCATCTGCAGAATGTTAACTGAGATGGCTGTCTGTCCTCGGATGAAAATAATGCCCCCTGAATTGAGGAAACAATCACTAGTTGCTTCCTAGAAGTAACCGTTTCTCTACTGTACATCAATGCAGTGCTTACACTGTTAGAGTCAGTTCATCTAGTTTCATGTTGTCCCAACCAATTGTCCCACCTTGCTAGCAGCTGCAATCATTGCAGAAGTACAATAAACTTCCAGAAGATGCACATGGTGCTTCAACAGCTTTAAGCACTAAGCTTACAGCGCTAAAACCAAACTCTGATGGATTGATGAACCAATCCTATCATTGTGTATAAACCTTACTAGTCTAAAAAAAAAAAAAATAAAAAAAATCAAAATGTACATTTAACATTCAGGCTATTTGGCATAGAGTTTTTAATGTGGAGCATTAAATTAAAATCAAATGCTTAAAACTGACTGAAAAGTTTAAGAGGTTATATTCAAAATAACATATTCAAGCATTTTAACTCACGCTTTTAGTTTATTTCTTCATGCCATAGATGCCACTGCTTTCATAGAGAGTATATATTGATGCCACGAATATAACAGTAACAAGTGCATTTAACAATAAATGTAATTTTGTTCATCTGTATCCTTACTAAAGTTTTGCCATAATGCAATGCCATAAGCACTTGTTTCACCAATCAGTACTGATGTGGCACTGAAAAAAGTAAGAATTTATGACACTTTAAAAACATCTGGCAGATCTGACAGACAACTAGTGTTAAATACAAATATTTTAGTCCAGTGGTTTAGGAAATTCTCAGGTGCAATACATACAAAGTTTCCACTGCAGCCAGGAAACAAAGATGAAGCAGTTCCTTTACACTTCTTGCTATTTATCAAAACTGAAATTTGAAGTCTGTCCTTCATTTTAGTCATCTGTTCTAATGTCAGCAACCACTAAGTATATCTTGCATTAATTCTAATCATAGGGCTTGTAATGATTTCAAAGCATTCCAAGATGGAAACGCATGGAAACCAGTAAGTTTCATGTAAAGGTTTAATTGAAACTTACTTCAGAGTATTTACTTGAGACGATTGTAAGGCAAGACGAAAAAACTGTTCTGCTTTAAATTTTTTGCAGCATTTCTTCTACCCTTACTAGAGATTTCTTTGTATCTTTTAATACATATTATATATGTATTATATATATATATGTATATATATTATATATATATTTATATATATATATTTATATTATATATATATATATATATATCCCTATGTAAACTTTCTGTGCTCAGTAGTCATACATGTGATAGTAAAGAATGAACAGCACAGCTGACAAACCATGTTACCAGCTCTGTGATTAACTTCTTGCACAGCATAGGCAGAAGGTAAAGAAAATGGCTTAGGATGCTAAGACTTTCTTAGACAGTGCTGCTCAAATAGCTTTGGGATTACAGTATACCAATAGTATCTAAATCAGTCTAGGTTTTCTTGTTCTTTCCTAGGTACCATTATTATTTATATCTCAATTGTGAACCTAAATGGACCACAGGAGTCGGACTGAATGAGTTCTAGCATCTACAGTTTGGTTATTCAACAAAGTAGAAATAAGGCAAAAACATGCAGTTACTCACTGATGAAGACTGGTTTAAAATTTAGCTATATAGTAATTCACATCTAAATCTAAATTCTGTATCAAAAGGAACTGAAGTCCCTGAAAGACTGACTTTTTGTTGTCAGCACTAAGTTGATGAAGAAGGAAAAATTTCATCTTTTCTCTTTAGTGTATTAGTACATCCCTAAGCAGTGATTTTGGGGGCTGGCAGCAAGCAAAAAATTAAGCTGAACTACGCTCACACAAATAGTATGAAGTTAAGACTGAAAACAGACTGGCTACAACTGCTGTTTCTAGACTACAGGATGCATGCATGCCTTCTCTCCTCACCTGATTAGGAGTTACCACAGCCTTTTCACACTTTAAGGTTTGTCCCAATGGTGATACATTGCTCACTAATAGTCTAATCGCTAGAACAAAAAGCCTCTACAGATGCATAAGGAAACAACTTGCTTTGTCACATTAGAAAAAAAAACTCTTGGTAAAGTTCAATCTTCTGTTAAAGTAATCAACTTTGGCACGAATTTACACACTCTTCTCAATCTCAAAGTCATCCTAAAGTGATCACTTTTGCAAAGTCACAAATCCTACCCAGATTTTAAGTGGATCAGCTGTCAGGACTTTCCTGGAACATGGGTATTTTTACCAACTTAAAACTAAAATGGTTTAGTAACTAGAGAATAGTGCTAATCAAACACTTTCCTTTATCTGTGCAGAGTTTACATGTTAAAATTAAAAATGACCAGCTGTACTTCTGCTTTACATTTTTTAGTGGGCTAGAATTAAAATAACCCAAATGCTACCAGCCCACCTCACTGTATAAAGTCAAATAACAGAGAGAAGCCAGGGAGCTATCCCAGGGGTACAGAACTGTTGTACTTGTTCATGAACAGAGCTACAGAAATGATTTGCAGTCTATGGCATAATGTTGTTTAGCAGTTTACAGACTCTTAGCCTATCACAACATTTAGCCGAATTACAAGTGCCAAAGTACAATAGTAGTTGTTCTTACTTTTTAAGAACTATCTCAGAGGCACCTTTACTGAATATCCGGAAACTGCCATCAGAGTTTTTTAACACAGTACTCATAGATTTTCTAACAGAGTTGAAGGTGTACACTTTGTGCAACTTCTCTTCTGGTATCTCATTTCTTACATCCTGATAATCACGTTTTAAATCCAAGAGCAATCCCAGCAAGGCACATTCAGTTTTATTTCCAACATGACGTGGTAGGCCACCTTCTTTCTCAGGAGGCTGCAAGAAGAACAAGAACCTTCACTGATGAGGAGGTTAACTTATGAACCACTGGAGTACAGCATTTAGAAAACAAGGAAGGTTAAGTCCAAGCTTAGCTCTGGGATGTAGAGGTTTCACTCTTGCAACAATTAATCTATAAATTCGTAAGTCACAAGATCATACTGCTGACCTTTATAAGTGACTTCTGCAATCTATTTCTTAGGCTCAAAAATCACCATGAAGTTTGTATCAAATCCAGAGATGACCTTTCTTTTTAGAGTTTCCCATTGCTTGAAATATCTGCCTGGATCACTTGAGTGTAGTAGATCCCTGAATAATTGTTTTGCAAAATAAACACATAGATAAGTTTAAGGAAACTGATTAAAACATACTAAATGCCATTATTTCTGCTAAATTAAAGTGTCCTCTCTTGTAACAGCTCTTACTCAATGTCTCAGAATACAATCAAATCACCTGTTAGCCTTCTACTGGAGAAACTAAGTCTTTAAGCTTCTTAAGTCTCACTACAAGTTCCATTTTCCAGGCCATGGCCTATTTAACTTGTTTCTGAACTCTTTTCAGTATCCAGCCCTTTTATACCAGAACAAGTTTTTATCTCAGTAATGTGGGATATGCACAGACTAGTGCTACAAGGAGTATTTTTCTGAAGATATTTCTGAGCTTATAGAGCTATAACATTGCATTGTAGTTTGTAGCGAAAAAGGCTGAAGTACTTAGCCTGACAGGCCTCAAATAACTATATCACAACTACATTAATCATAAGGCAGTGATCCATTTTCATTGTTCAGATCTGCAAGATCTTATATTTTGACAGTACTAAAAACTCACACTTCTAAATTGTTCAATTTAACATGCTCCCCAGTACAAGAACGATGAACATACTTGGGGCAAGTCCAGCAACAGGCCACAAATATGAATGGACTGCAATACCCGACTAAGGGACTGGGTGAGCTTACAAACGGCTACTTTTTCTTCCTATAAAAGGTTCTTTAAGAATTAGACTATGAAACTTTCCACATGCTACAACTGATTAGTATTTCAGCCTCATTTCAGAGAAGTAGGTGCTTGTTATATTGATGTATCCCCTTGCATACTGCTAGCAAGAAAAATTCTTGTGGAGTTACCATCTTTATAGGCTGAAAAGTGACTTCTGTCACTTGGTTTTACTTCTCTTCAAGTATAAAGCATTCCTAGTGGGAATTCTACTAAGTCTTGAAGTGTAATTATTTCAAAAAATAAAACCTACTTAGTATTTTTATTGCCTTGAAACAAACTAAATTATGTAACATGTTGGAATGACTTCAGCATGGAAGCTGAAGTGTTTTCTGGTGTTGCAGAAAATATGATGCACACAAGGGAGATTTGAGTATTGTCTATGTATCAGAGGGATTTGTGAAGAGACAGTAACAGTATTAAGTATTATTTGAGTCCCTGTAATGCATAACAGTCCATTATTCTGTTTATTCCAAAATATTTTGGACGTCTCAAGCTATGAGGAGAGGTGTTACTATTAATGCAAATTTGTAGGCTTTGGAATTGTATCTGAAAAAAAATCCATTAACTGCATCATCCGTACTTGTATTTTTGCATTACTTTCTACATAAGCTTATGCTACCCTTACATGTCTGCTTTGAAGTAGCTCCCAAATCAAACTATTTGTTCTCCAAATATGGTAAACTGCCCTCCTTATAAAAACAAATTTAGACACACTTATGAACTTACAAGGAAATTAATTTCCTGAGATTGTATCTTTGAATCATCAGCAGAAAATCATTTTTGAAGTTCAGCCTCAAATGAACTGTTGAGCTATTCACCCTGCGCACAAAACACTTTACACAGCTTTCTGCCACAAACATTTAAATTACTGACTATCATGTGGGCACCACTTTTCATCTTTTGAGGAAGATGTTTAGTTATTTAGTCAGAGTGAAAAAAATCTACTTACCAGTATTTTGGAAGTATAAGCACAATTAACAGAAATCCCTGTGACAAGGTAACCCATAATCTTCTCTGGAATAGCTTCTGGTTCTGGAATTTTTTTGTAATGTTTTTCATTGATGTAGGCTTGGACCACTGTCATCCTGTTCATGGTCAATGTTCCTGTTTTATCTGAGCAAATAGCTGTTGCATTACCCATTGTTTCACATGCATCCAGATGTCTCACCAAGTTATTATCCTTCATCATTTTCTACAGAAATAAAAGCAGTTCAGTTATCCTTAACTATCAGTTCATGTTTCAGAAATTTTCATTTAGGGTGTCCAGACTCAGAGAGCAGTTGCAGAACACACTCAGCTTTATCCGGATGGCTGCTGTAAGGATTCCCCTCCATTTTGAACAAGGTTCCTAAACGTAGGAACCATTCTTCCACATCTGCATGGCAGACTGACTGATACTAGTCACAGACTTATAAGGAAGTATTTTATGTTTATATTTAGAAATATAGTAGAGGTACAGACTGAGCATTACCAATACAATATTAAAATATATTTTCCAAGGGAGGCTCTGTTCACTGGCTCAAATCTGTTGTTTTTTGCTTATTAGAAGGAACAAGTAAATTATGCCACAGACTTTTAATGTCATATGACATTTTCAAGGATGCTAGTGTCAAACTTCACATTACATACAAACTAAGAGCCTAATTTTTCAGCAAAGAGAGTGAGGACTACACAAGTTTCACAGGTATAGCATTGCTTAAATATCTTTACTTAACAGGTTTGGGGAGTGTTTTAACCTTTAAGGTGCAGAGTAATTTCAAGTAACACAATTACAAAGACACGAGTAATTAGTACTTTATGTTACTCAATTTTAGAACACATCCTACATAGTTATTGTCTCTACAATGAGATTTTCTGATCAATAACCAGGCCCAGCTTGCTGAAGCAGTAATAAATGTTAAAGAACAAAAACCATGAGTTTAAAAAAACAACAAAAAAAACACAGGTAGCCATTTATTATACAGCTTATTTTCTACAATATTCATCCCTCAAGGAGACTCAATCTGGAAGCTTTTGCAGTTGTTGCTTAACATGCTGGTGAGGTCTAAGTACAAGTTGACATAAGAATTTGTAAATAACAAACTAACTTATCCAACTCTAACATGCTAATGCTAGAATGTTAACAGCTAAAAGCACTTATCATTAGTTGGCAACAACAGGCCATCACTGCTCAGCATTCATGTTAGTACATTTGGAGGTTAAGAAAAATACTGCGAAAGACTTCTTACGCAGTTCAGTGAAGCAAGAAAAGCAAGTTTCTCCTCAGTCTGTTGGGTGTACCTGATGCAGCATATCTTAAGTGAGATTTCACAGCTGATGACTACACCCACCTATCTCTAAAATCTGCTCCCTATCTATCCACTTACCTTAACAGAATAAGCCAGCGATATAGTGACTGCAAGTGGAAGACCTTCTGGTACTGCCACCACCAGGACTGTAACTCCAATAATGAAGAACTTCACAAAGTACTGAATATAAATTGGTGTACATTCAGCAAGCCAAGGACGCTTCTGAACCCAGAAGGTATCAATTACGAAATACAACACAAGGATAATGACCGTGATTGCAGACATCAACAAACCTTTTTAAGAAGAGAACAAACGGTTTTTAGAAATTATTTTTTAAATATTTGACCATACATATTCAGGCTAAGTGCAAATACTCCTGCCTTTGCAGAAGTTACAGTTCAGAGGTAGTTCTCAGAGAGATACCAACTTTCAGCGCAAGTATTTCCTCATGAATTTCACTTAAAAGCCTCTAAAATCTTGCTTTTCTTTTCACTTGATTGAAAAGCGTAGATCTAATTGTGAACGGGAGAGACCCGTATGTAAAGTAAATTGACTAAGCAGCAAAATAATTGAAGGAACTCAATAGGCCTTCCATGGCTATACTGATAACTTACTCAGCAGAGAGAGATGGTAACTGGGTAACTGTTCATACCTTACTTCCTGTTGAAGCTGGAATTAAATATAGCAGGCAAGCAGTGTTCAGTGAAATAAGAATAATTGGAAAGACAACTTCAAACTACTGCTAACAAGTTCTGTGGCACATTTAAGACACCACAGCAGAATGGAGGAAAAAAAATGGACCTGGATGAAATAAAGCAACAGAAATCACAGAAGTGTCCGCTTTTTATACACAAATATGTCAGTGTGTGCACCACCCCTAAGAAATAGCACAGAAAATGCATGCATGAAGTTGATGAGCATTAAGGGTATGTGAGGAATTAGAATCGGTTAAGGGCTACAAAAAAGGAAGAGAGCTCTTTCAAAAACAAAATAACGTCAAGAAGTTATTTGAGAAGAATAATGTATTACACTAAACATTATGGAAGTTTTATTCGGCTTTCAATGAAAAATTATCATTGCTATACAAACTGTGAAGTGCTAAAGCTAAAAATTTTTAATTGCTCTTTGCTCCATAGCTATCATATGACATAGATGCTTTAAATTGCTCTTTTGAGCTGGGGCTGGACTACAGGACTTCCAGAAGTTGCTTTTAACTTAACTCTTTCAACAACTCAGCATAGAATCATAGAATGGGTTAGGTTGGAAGAGACCTTAAAGACCACCCAGTTCCAACCCCCCTGCCATGGGCAGGGATGCCACCCACCAGACCAGGTTGCTGGGGGCCCCGTCCAGCCTGGCCTTGAACATCTCCAGGGATGGGGCATCCACAGCTTCTCTGGGCAGCTTGTGCCTCACCACCTTCTGAATGAAAAATTTCCTCCTAACCTCTGATCTAAATCTGCCCTCTTTTATTTTAAAACCCTTCCTCCTTGTCCTGTCATTATCTGACTGAGCAAAAAGTTGCTGCCAACTTTTTCTATAAGCCTCCTTTAAGTACTGAAAAGCTGCAATAAAGTCTCTTTGGAGCTCTTTCTTCTCCAAGCTGAACAGCCCCAGCTATCTAAGCCTTTCTTCATAGGAGAGTGCTCTATGCCCCTGATCATCTTTGTGACCCTTCTCCAGACCCATTCTAACACATCATCTTTCTTGCATAGGTGGCCCCAGACCTGGACTCAGCACTCCCATGGGGGGGTCTCACAAGGGCAGAGCAGAGGGGGACAATCACCTCCCTTGACCTGCTGGCCACTCAACTGGTGATACAGCCCAGGATGCAGTTGGCCTTCTGGGCTGCAAGCACGCACTGCTGGCTCACGTCAAGCTTTCCATCCACCAGAGCCCCTAAGTCCTTCTCTGCAGGGCTGCTCTCAGAGTGTTCTCCCAGTCTGTACTCATGTCTGGGATTGCCCCAACCCATGTGCAGCACCTTGCTCTTAGACATGTTGAACCTCATTAGGTTCACATGCACCAAAATAAATCCTGAAATTAAAGTTCTACATGCTAGATAACAAAGCCTAAAATTCACACTGAGCTTCATTGTTATTAGCTTATCTTTTACAAGCAACAGTTTATCAAATATTTGATGAAACAGCTGAAAGAAAAGTAACAGAAGCTAAAGGATAGCAGGAAGTCAATAAAATTTTTATTACTTAGCAGTCAAGTATGTGCTAAGTGGAAATTCCTAAGCCTTTTGAAATACCAGCGATAGTCTAGTCATCGCTACCACATTTTCCACAGACTTATGCCAACTTGTTTTTCTCTATGTGCATCACTAAAAGCTATGTTTACCTAAAAACATCTCTTATAACAGTTGTCCAGTGTTATGAAGTTGGAATTGTCTGTCCTAGGAGCTGATACTTTAAAGCTTGAATATATTTGAAAGACAAAATTAAAAAAGGTCACCAACATTACGCAGTCTCAGAAGCCATCAACACACTTACGCATGATGGCACACTTACATGCATTGGAATTTTATACTTCAGCAGCTAGCCTTGACTAGCTTATCTCCTCATGAACTATGCATGTTGCTACTTTATTCAGAAGTGTGACATCAGCAAAAAGAGGACAGTGGTAAGGCATACCTGCTTTGCCAATCTGAACAGCTAGCTTTGTAAGTTTGCCTTGAAGAACAGATTTTTCTTTCTTTGGCAAATTTGCTCTCTTTTTGTCTTTCTCATCTCCATCCACACCATCCTCGCTCTTCAGTGGTTGCATTTCCATGGCTGCACCATCCTGGGCTTTAGCTTGAAGTTAGAAGCAAATAAAATTTAGCCATTCTGGAGTCCCTGAAATCAATAGTACTTACAAAGCTTGATTACATATCAGGTCCAGCTGAACATAAGTATTGTGTAGTACCTCTTACCCAGAGATGCCATACTATCCTTGAATATTTAAACAAGATATCTAGATACTAGAGAAGGAGACTTCAGCTATGTTTACTTAAGACTACCAAGTTCATTTAAGCATTTGTTTTTGGAAGATTCATTTATGCTATGTTTAGCATAATTACTTTGAATATCAGGACACAATAAGCATTTTCATAGTAAAGTATGTATTCATTGTATATACTCCGAAAATAAGGACATAAGAGAAAGCATCGTAGAAACTGCATTTACCTTTGTTACGGTTCTCAACAGCTCCATCTTGTTTTTTACCTGTCAAAGAGGGAAAGTTGTTTTAAATTGGCTGTGCAGAGTCCAACTCAGTGTTAAGGTTTATATAATAGATACAATAAAATCTGTTGAGACAAGTGACTGCATTTCAGAAAGTGTAAAACAACCTGGGAGACAGAAGGCTGACATAACTTACCCTTAAAGTCTTAATTAACTCACAAAAGCAACTTAATCACTCTTTTGGACTTCACTTTTCCCATACAAGACTGCTGTAGTATTATCCTACCATAGTCAAATTTGCACAAATTACTGATATAGACATTTATAAGCAAGTAAATAGAAACACAGCGGAAGGCCTTGCCTGGCCAGACAGCTGTCCTATGGGAGTGTATTTAGTTGAAGCAGGTAGTGAGGAAAGATTTTTAAACCTTTTCTGAGAAAGAGATTTGTAACACTAAAGAGATTCTGGTGGCCTCAGTCTTGCTCTGTTCTTTCAGCACTGTCAACTGTACCTGACTACTGTAATGAACTGTAAGATCAGATTCCACTTCCAGAGTCAGTGCTTTTGCACAACATTGCAGAAGTTACTGTAATATAAAATATTTATAAATCCACACCAAAGCTTAATGGAGGCACAGCGCTGGATTACTGGATCTATGCTAACCCTATTTACGCAAGCATGAACATAATCTGTTGGCAACATACCAACATTAAAGCACAAGGAGAATATTTTACGTTCCTGACAAAATATCATTCCTACCTCTGTTCAGAAATGGAGATCAGAAAAAGAGCAGGAAGAAGAACAATAGAATAATGAAATTCATGAATGAAATTTATGAATTGAACAGTAAATGCAACTAAAACTATGCATCACATGTAGCTTATTATAAGGTCACTACCTTTTCTTTTTTGATTGGGTTTTCAGGTAAGGAGGTTTAGATATTATCTAGGCAAAAAACAAACTGACAGCTTTTCTCCTACCTAAAGAAAGCTAAAGCTAAGCTATAATTACTACTAGCAATATCTTGAAATGAAAGAACAAAATGGAAGAACATAGAACAAAACAGTTTTTTTCAGTCTCATTGCTATTTCATTTTATCTTCTGCCTTAAGAGTATGTAGACTGAAGTATATGACAGCTAGAAAAATTCAGAACAGAACTTAGCTAGAAGAAAATCAAGTTGTCAAGCAGTCTGTCTTGCATGACATTTAATACCTCCAATGCACTATTACTGTAGACACAGTCTGATTTGATATATATAAAATTTTTCCCCCAAGCATCCTCAGAACAGCTGAGGAGAAAATAAAAAGTACGTTAATCTTCTCCAGAAGATGTCACTTCAGACTTCTTAAGAAGTCATCATTATCTGCTAATTTAGTATTTGTTCTTTCCTAGTTCTCATCTCCTACAAGAACAAAGTTCTACACTTGAGTTACTTCTAACTCTCTGCATATACGTATGCTTTCACTCTGAACCAAGCCATATACAGACAACTAAAAATAGCCACTTTAATCTCCTTAACGTTCAGAGAAGCTAATTTAGTTTAACCTGAATTTTAACAAGGAGAATCTTATCAGGCACATAACTTAAGGGAAAAGAGGAAGTTGCTTATCTCAAGAGGCAAAGGGAAAAAGTAAAACAAGTTTTCAGGCCCAAGGATACACCAGAATACTACTTGTCAACAGGACTTCTGCTTACATACTAGCAGAATATTTAAAAAGCTGATTGTCACCGTATCTCCTGTAGTAGCTAGTACTTCTGCTTGTTTCCTTTTCCTTCCAAGTCAGCTTCTACTCTTAAGCTATCCCACTTGATCTTGAATTAAATGCTGAACTCAAAGCAAGTTTCTAGAAGGGCTAGAAATGTCTGTAGGTTAGGCCAACAAGCCAAAAAGAACAATTCAATCTCAACCCCTGAACAGAGCACACACATTCCAACTGCCACTTGAAGGCCACAGATTCCAAAGCACATTTCTGCATGGCTTCCCATTACTCTTTTCCTGTTCCTTTGGTGAAATGGTACATTTTCCCACCAGGAACCTTCACAGACCCTGTCCCATCCAGTTAATATCACAACAATTTCAACAAAAATTCAGTAGTGATCAAGTTCAGTTCTGAACACGCCATGGGAGAGCTAACATCAAAACATCACCAGTTAACATTTCTAAGCTTTGATTCTTAAGCAGGATAAAGGTTATGGCTTAGATAAGTGACTATAATTCTAGCTGCTCAAATGCTTCAAAATACAAAAGATATCCTGTTTCACACTTCAATGAAAGACTCTAAAATGCTCTGAGTTACAATGTTCTCATTCTTCCAAATAGAAAGTTTACAGGAAAGCACCACTAGGTTTTTGTCTTAAGTACAGCTTTCAGATCTTCAACTCTGGAAGAAAAGGGCTCGCACAAACAACTGCCTGCTCACCTTTATAGGTCATATACGTTTCAGATACCCACAAGCTCAGTGCTATCAATGATACAAACTTTTCCGCTTCAAGTAGGACTTTTTCCATTCAAGAACTCACCAGACCTAACACTGTCAAAATCAGAACTAGATGCTCATTAAGTTGGTTTATTGTTGATAACCTCTTTGCTGTAAACAAGTATTTGTTATGAAACACAAGTGTACTTTGAAGGTACCATGTATAAATTATTAAACTGCCTTCTCAAGTAAGGGTGGCTAAGAGTTATAAACTTTCCAACCTCTAATTTATCAATAAGATCTGAAATTTAATTAAAAACCCATATGGCAAGACTTTTTAGTAGTGGTATACATTTCAGGTTACTGAACCTTTCTTCTGTAAAACCTACTGAAAGATAATGAGTTTTAAGATTTCTGGCTCCAGATGACTAAAACACTTTTGCATCTAATAATATTTAGGATTCCACCCCTCGTTTTCCAGCAAATTAAGATTATTATGCCTACTTTTCTTGTCCTTCTTCTCTTTTTCTTTCTCCTTCTCTTCTTCATCTCCTCCAGCCCCGAGTAAGGTAAAGATGATTCCAGTCTGAGAGTTCACACCTACAGCAGTAACAACCATCCTCCCAGAGCCTTCCATCACATGTGTACCTGGAAGAAGGCATCAGGTTTTCCACTGAAACTTAAACAGTTCTGTGCAGACCACAAAGGAAATCCATTCTCAAACTTCACATTTACAGAATCATAAGATTATACATATAGAGCTCTTAAAACATAGTAACATACGTGCCAAAGCTATCTGGAAAACAAAGCCATAAGCAAACACACAAAATGTTGTTCAACTGTTACTTCACTTCAAACAAGTTTTGATGAAGTTGCGCTGTTTCGGAATACTTCTAGGAACCAGCCTAGATATGGTCCAGTTCACTAGATTTTAATCTCGCAATTTAAAATAACCAGTCCCCATAGAAAACTAACCATTTTCTTCAAGAATTGCCAAATGCTACACACCTGAAAGCATCATAGGATCCCTGTCCAGAGACTTCTTAACATGATCGGATTCTCCAGTCAGCGAGCTTTCATCAATTTTGAGGTCATTTCCTTGAATGAGTATACCATCAGCTGGCAAAAGATCACCTACAAAAGATGATTAGGCATGTTGACTTCAAATCCTTCTTTACAAATAAAATAAAACTTCAACTTTAAAAGTATGTTTACCGTATTTCACTTGTGCAATATCTCCAACAATTATGTCAGCTACTGGTATCTGGATGACTTGGCCACCTCTGATGACCGTGAATTTCTGTTCTTGTTCAATACGGCTCTGCAATCCCCGAAACTGTTTTTCTTTACTCCAATCATTAAAAGCTGTTACTAATACCACACAAACTACGGACAGGAGGATTGCTGCTCCTTCAATCCAGCCTGCTTCAGATTCTTCCTCCTCTTCACCAACATTTACTGATCCACATACTGTAGAAAACAAGTTTTAGAGATTTTTTAGAGATTTAAGTTTACATAGTTATTTCACTAAAAAATATTTTCCCAAACAGAAGAAACTACTAGAGATTGCTAAACATTCTCTTTGCTAGCCTTTGTCACAATTTTACATTCATTTTCAGTAATGGTAATACACAAAGAGGCTACAGAACCTGAAAGATAAAACAGCTCAATGATGTAAAAGTACCTAGAATTTACAGCCCTGCTTCCTTGAGCATAAGAGAAATTGATACAAAGTTATCTGGTCCATATTATCTTGTTAAATGATGGATGATAAAATGGCCAGATTGAACAACTGGTTATCTACCTTCTCCTTTGTCAACATTTCCTACTTTATCTTTCTTTGAACAAACCACATACAACTGTAAAAGTTTAGTTTAACAAAGGCCAGATCCCTTAACCTTCAGTTTCAGACTATAAACATAGCTTTGTTTCTTAAACTGGAAAGTTACCAGTGTCATAATGCAAATCAAGGAGAAGGTAAGACATGCTGACTCCCCAGAGAAAGCACTGACAATTCCTAAATTGCCTAAATATTTGAGGCAAAGATACCAAGATAGTTGCTTGCACAGAAACTTGACGAATCTAAAACAGGACTTAGGACCTGCTGCTTGCACTTCACCCTTATCATTGCTTTGGGTAGAATCAGCCCAAATCATGAATGGTAGAATCAAGCCACATCATGAGCAAGGAAGTCTTGCCTTTTTAAGTCAAGGTAGAATTCTAGCATTGTTGTCTTAATAAGAAACAATCGGCTGCATTTCCAGACTTATCTCACATCAAATTTACAGTGTAAGCATGCTGGACCATTGAAATAGTAAGTGTAACACAGGTAGATAACTACTTTTTCAAATATTTACTTACATGCTTCATTTCCTCCTGGAGGCTGGTAAAAAGAAAGGCCCAAGGATACTACGGCTGCAAGTTCTAATATAATTAGTGTAACATCCTGTAGTGCTTCCCATACTAACTGAAGAAAAGTTTTTGGCTTTTTAGGAGGTATAAAGTTCTTCCCAAAAACTGCTTCTCTCCTTTCTATATCTGCTGGATTTCCACTTAAACCTATTTAATAAGAAGACAAAGTTAGCAACACTTATTTGCATTTCACCTTCATGCAAGAAGTGATTGATATTCCCCATTCACAGGGTCAAGTGCCACTCCATATTTTTGGAAACAATACAGAAGAGACATCTATCGAGTATAATTACATAAGAATCATCCTTAAACAAGACTTGCTATATTTCATAATTCACAGTTTGCCAATATAAATTAAAATTAAGGCCTACCGACTTGAACGCAACATTGCATAGCAGCAGAGTAACAGTAACAGACATTCTTGTACAAAGCAAACAGGTTTACAAGGTGAGATTGCAGTCACTGCTGTAGAGGATGAGCAGCACCACGCAGATTTGGGATGGCCGCTGGCTGTGATGCCAGCTCTGGTTTCTCCTGGTAGGGGTTGGATATTCAGAGACAGCACCCTATGTTCCCACAATTCTAATTCTAATCCAATGCATCTAATTAATAAAATATTGTGTGATAAATACAGCACCCGTAGTATTTATATTATGTACTATTTAATTATGATATAAAACACTGTGAAAGTCTGGCAAAGCTCTCTGGGCACAATGAGGAGAGAGGAGCCACCTCACAATGCTGCCTCTGCCTGGGCAGCAGCCGATGGCTGTTCTGAAGCTTCAGTCTCTTGACAACCCTTCTCACACAGACAGAGTCTGTCTTGGGCACTGCACAAGTGGTGCTTGTGGTTTCTTTCCACAAGCAGAAGCTTTCCTTCTGCCTTTCTTTCAGCTGCCTTCTTTGTAAGTTGGTGTATTTCTTTCTGAATTCTCTTCACTACCTCAACTCTTGCACTGCGCCCTTAAGGGACACCAGTGGTTAAGAGTGAGGGGCATTCGCTAGAAAACGCTTCACGTGTTTCAACAGTTAGCTAAGTCCTTAAAAATAAAGGAATACCAAGTCCAAGTATATTCAGTGCAAGGTCATGGACTCAAGGTCTTTAATAAGTACACCTTTACTTCAACAATTTCCAGCTGCCTAACCCTCCACAACAAGTTTAAATATCCACCACTAGCTTCCTTTTAAAGGCAATTTGGCCAAATTTCTGAATGTGTTCAGAGCAGAACTCCAGACACTTCAACCCTATCATCCCAAGCTTTCTTATTATCAGTACCTAAAGACAACTACTGAAAAACTGCTCTTCAGAAAACTGTATACCCAGCTGTTTAGGAATAACAAGGGATTAAAACATCTAAGTATGAAACTGGTTTTCATATTAAGTGAAGTATTAACGTTTCTAACTGAACCATTACATGGTATTCCAAGATACTTTGCAAAGACTACTCAACTGCAAAGCTCAGTTTTAAATGCAAGAACTACTACATAATCACCTAACTGAAAAGCAGAAATATCATTTGTGGATCATTTCAAAATCAAACAGAATTAAACATGTCCTTGGTTTATATAGTAAGTTAGGTTTATTCTATCATAACGTTCACCTTGAACTCACAGCTTTGGAGGTTTAACACAGGAACAATTTTACTGGTCAGCTGTAACACTATGCTTCTTTAAGTTCAAGCTTTGAGCTGCTTACCTTCTCTCTCAAACTAAGAGGACACAGCAAGACCGTTTTCAAAATTAATCTATGAGGGTATCTGGAGAAACCCTAGACAGTTTGGCCATTCCAAAAAGGTTGCACCATATTTCTGTTTTACCAGAGATACAATTTGTCTCTTCTTTGTTTACTATGGCAGTGTTTGGAAGATCATTTACATGATCTCAGTGATACCATTTCCCTCCTCCCTTCACAGGAGGCAGAATATCAGAAGTATACAGTAGAAGTCTCCTAAGAAGGAAAAGCATTTTCTAACAAAGCTAAAGTTAAGCTACTATCAGCATCACTAAACAAAGACTAGTAAACACACCTAACAAAGGTAAATAGCATTTGGATTTTTAGTATTCACCATTAGGAACTGCGAACAGCTACTGAACCTGCTATATTTACCACACGTTAGTAATTTCATAGCTCACAATCTACAGGCCCACTACTGCACTACATTATTCGTTACGTATTTTAACTAGGATAATTTCTTTTATTTGGGTTTAGGTTTGAAAAATATTGGGGAAGGGCCTAGCTGAAGCTTTATGAAAAAAATATTAGAAATCTAGAAGCAGGAACTACTAGAAAATCAAAATGATGTAGACCTATGGAAAAACCAATGGTAGTCCGCCTCCCCAGAACACACGGAATTTTGCTATTACAGATATGTCAAACATTCATTTATCCACGTTTATATGAACTTGTACACATACAAAAGATATAAGTGTTAAATACTAAGCAGTAAAAAAGTGTCTTTTCTAATAATACTGGCAAAGGACAGTTCCCATTTCTCATTTTATGCCACGCATGTCTGAAAGGAGATACTGTCTTACATTGTCAAGAACTCCAAAGCAAGAAATTACACAAACTGAACCTGTTCACTGTGTAATATTTCAAAACTACATGTACTTTAGCTGTGAAGCTACTAGCAGTTATGCAAGTCAGCACTTCCTATCATACAGGGACCTTCTGAATGGGAAGAAATGCCATAGGGCCTTGCAGATATACACTCAAGACTTCCTCCGAGAATTAGAACAGAATCAGAATATCCTGAGTTGGAAGGGACCAACAAAGATTACTGGGTCCATCTCCTAAGCAGCCTTCATAGTCCTGCATAGATTTTCTCCATTAGAAATTTCTGTTTCTATATTTACACCTTGAATTTGACAAAAGAAGAGACATAGTTCTCCTACATTAATTCTACACCAACACCTCTGTGAGAAATTAATTTGCCTTAAAAACATTGTTCTCTAAAAATTCATGTAGTAATTTAGAACAAAAACAGCATCTTTGCAGAAGACACTATTCTATAACTCATCTTAATCTTTTCTGAGCTAATTATCAAGTTTGACTATTGAAGCCTTGCTGCATTTATGAGCTGCACTCACACGTCAAAAAAGGCTTTTATCTTTTATCAAGTTAGCAATTGTACTGTACCGTAATCAGTTAAAAACATCTAAATGTCAAGATCTTAAAAAGGAAAGGCCTTGATCACACAGTCCTCAGGTAAAGCAGAATCAGTCTGTGGGAAAGGGCATCTAACTATTCTGTTTTCAATATATTCTCACTCATGATTCCCATGCATTAATCTGACAGTTACTTTATGGGACACGAACAAAGTGAACCCTGCAGTACGCTAGGCATGTGGTGCTTGGTTCATCCTGGTTGTCTACAATCACATGCTCCTCTAGCTCGCAGTAATAATGGGCCTTAAACCTCACAGACCACTGCAGAACTGGATTTCACCCTCAGTTCAGGCCCTCTTTGTAGAGTACTATGGATTTTTTCCACGGAGAAGAGAAATTGCCTTTCAATGCTATTCAGCAGGTCAATGGGGTGCTGAATAGAAGACTGCTGCTCTTACCCAAGCCATGTTATGCTGCTTGCACATAGCAGCGCTTCGTGCATGTGCTCTAGCTTTAAAACAGATGAAGCCAAGAAATGAAGTTCAAACTCCTCAGGTTTTACAGGTTTCTTCTTCAACCTAGAACTGGTCTACTGGCAGGTCAGGCATACAAGCTGGCTACCTGCTCTTTGGCAAGAGAAAGCCAGCTGACCTTCTGAAATCATTTCACGAGTCTGAATGTAAGGTGTCTGGTTTCAAAAGCAGATCAAGCCAAAACATGCTACATGCTGATGTACCAAGAGGTACCGTATAGCATTAGTAGGCTGTGCTTGAGCCAAGGAGGCAAACATTTCCATAGCATTTCTGAAGAACAGAAAGAACAGCTCTCAAGGTACTTCACTGCCACCAACATGAAGCTGGTTAAGAGCTAGGGAAGCACTTAAATGCTGAGACACCAGAATTTGCCAGTATCTTGACTTTGGTACTTGGTATCAACCACAAGCAACAGCAGGACTTCACATTAACTCAAGCAAATATAACTTGAACCTATTATGTCACAAATCAAAGCTCACAGCTTTTATTTCACCAGGAAGAGATGACTAGATCTTAAGGAAAACTTCTGGAAGGCTCTCAGGAAGGAGACCTGTTACATTTATAGTCACATTCCGAGGCCAACACTGAGCCTGAAATGGCAAATACTTCTCTGAAGATGCTTATTTCTGGAGATTGCATGATCACTTTGCATACCTTCTCCCAATGCTCACAGTACATCTTAGTGCCTAGAGCTGCATTGACAGTTGTGTATTTCTGCAATTCCTACTTGATCTAAGGTAGACTTTTAAGTTAGATATGGCTATTATGAGTTCATTGCAGTACAGTAACAAAACAGATGACACCAGTTTGAAAATTGCTGCATTAAGGAACGCAAGAAATGGGTAGCAACACACAATTAACAACATATTAATAAGCTCTCCATTTCCATTAGATTATAAAAACCTTGTGTTCTACAACAGCATAATCTAAATTCTGATCTACAGGTCACATGAACAATTCACAAAACATTCACACCAAGTTAAAAAAAACATTGCTATGTTGTTTTGCTATTTCATTTCATATCTGGATTCCTACATCGAAGTTCTTTCCTACGTGCAATTTTGCCACTAGTTCAAAATGGTGCATGCAGTTAGGCAAGCTGAAAACCCTTGCTTATTTATTATCACTGAAGTATCATCCTGTCTTACAGGAGTAAGAGACAGTATTTCAGGTACTATAATATTAATAAATCTTTATAAGCTATTTCTGAAAAATAAAGATTACTTGACTCAAGTTTTTCATAAGTGGAATTTCCTCAATAGTAACATGAAAATTGACTTACCTTCATTTGGTGAAGTTTTCAATTTTGTACAGATGCCCTGTACATCTCCGTAGCATTCCTGTATTTTATGCAGTGCATCTGTAGCTCGAAGTTCCATAAGAGAACGGAGCTCTGCAAGAGTGACTCCAAAATCTCCATGATTAGCTTCTTTGACAGCATTTTTTACACCAGTATATGCAACCGAGTTGTTTGCCATATCACCCATGATGCTTGCAGTCTTTAGTGTACACAGTTTCCAGTAAGGAACAAGATTTCAATTTAAAATATTTCCAAAAGGAAAATAAATCCTTTGGGTATGAAGACAGTCAGGACAGCAGACACATCACCCAAGTAAGAGACCCCTTCTGGAGAGATATCGTTGAGGCCGTCCCATGGCGAGCTGTGCTCTCCAAGCCAAGCGACAGGTACAATCTGGGGAAAGAATAAACACACATTCAGTTACATAGTACATTGTAAGACAATCCTTTTTGTATTGAGATTACAAAATATTTTTCTGCCCAACAACAAGTTCTTCATATTTCCTATCATATTTTTAGTCCGTATTCAACTGGCAAAGTGACAAGGCATAAAATGGATGTTTCCAGTCCGAAAATAACCTTGCATTATTATACTTCAGAACTTCTAAGAAGAATTGTAGCCTTTAAGTCTTAAATTCTACTTGGTACATCCCTATGGTTCATCATCAACAGGAAACCTTTACAAACACCTGGAAGTAAGCCAGTTACCAGGAAAATGGAGTTTGGAAAATCCACCATGGGCACCACATGTGGTAAGAATATGCTCAAATGAAAAATTATTTCCAACATACCAGGAAGCCTTGGCGTTCAAGATGAGCAAGCTTTTTGTGCATTTGCTTAAACTCATTTCTGCAGTCCTCAAGGAAAACATTTTCAACGCAAAGCTAACCGGTGCAGGAACTACATTTGCAGTGTAACTAAGCATATTATATCGTCAGACAGACCTAGGTCTTAATACGTTTTCACATCCAGTTTTAGCACCCCACTCCAGCCCATTTCATCAGCTGAAGCCTCCCACAGCATCTGCATTTTATTATCTGCATAGAGCAAAAAATTGCACAATACCATCCTCCTACAGAAGGGATATAGGAGACTAAGGCCAGCTCTTCTATCTGATTATGAGAGCACTGTAGCTGAGAAATTAACCCCAACCCACAGGATTCTCAACCTGCACAGGCACTCTGTTTTTTCCCCCCACTCAGCTGATGCTTCTTTAACAAACACATGTATCCACTTAACAGAACAGTGAATGCACAAACTCTTCATGTCTATATAAAGATCTGCTGTGTGCAGAAAAGACAGGAGTCTGATCACATAGGCCAGCTTTATCAACATGGCAGGGTGAGCACAAGTAACCATACATTCACCTGCGAAACATTAAGGCTGCCAGCTTCAAACGAAAAAAAATAACCTGAGCACTTCCAGGTCAACAAGACCCCAAGGTGCAATATGCCCCTTTGCCACCCCCATCAGGCCATAAGAAGCACTCAAATTTAGTCGAACTCATCTAGAAACTGGTATTGTTGTATTGAATACTCATGGCATCAAGTAGTCATTGCCTAGCAAAGGCAAGCAGTTACCAGACTATGTTGATTTGCAAAGGCAGAATCACATAAGAAAAAATAATTCTGGCTATTACCCTGCCAGGTCAGAGTACTGTTTGGCTCAACAACTGTGTCCATGTCTAGGTGTAAGCACCTGATAACCAAAAATTTAAGGTCAGTGTTGCAGGAAAGTCTCAGTTGTCTGCTCTGGAAACAATTGACTGCATCTGTAGCTGATCTACCACTTTGAGCACCCGGGCACAGTACTGCATTTGCACTGAAGACAACCATTGATACTAAAAGATGCAGGAGTGATTGTGTCACTACTACAGCTGTTCTTCTAGTCCTATCACTGGAAAATTCTGAGAAAAGAAAAGATATGTCTGCTTTCTGGAAAGAGATAAAGAGCATAAAGCAATCAATATTCATATGCATAAAACTTCCACATCCTACAAAACCAAAAAAAAAAAAAAAAGATTAAAGTAGTTTAAGAGCCCATTTCAGTGGTGTTAAGCTGCATTCTAGGATGCACTCATTTGATTAACAACTATTCTTCAGCTGACTCTATCAAGTTCTGCGACAGTACCCTGTAAGTGAAGAAACTCACGTAAGCTCATGTATGAAAGAGTGCTCTTTAAAGCCACACTGCATCTTTAACTAAAGGCCAAAAGCTAGATGCTGTTGGTCAACTGGGAGCCTAGGATTTATCAGTTGGCATCTGATCACAAGCTGTGACAGGGTAATAAGAAGCAGATCAGGCAAATGAGTTTGTATAGCTACGGAGTGGATGCAGCAGCTGCTAATTGTGCAAGAATAGACCAAACAGAATGCCCCATGACTAATTATAATCAAAATTAATTCAAATTTAATTAAGGCTGGCCAACCTTAATAAAAGCTCAGCTCAAGCCTCTCACAGTAGCTCTGCACTTTAGGCCCAAATACTCCCAAATCCAAGTACAGATATGAGGTTAGGAAAAGCTACAGCTGCAGTCATTGCTAACTTCCTACTGAAAAGCTTTGCAATGGAGTACTGATGAGCCATGCCAAGACTTGTTTTCATGCATAGTCATCAGAAGAGCAATAATATCTCTTAATCAGTAGCTCATACTATGCTTCATACTCCTCTCTATCATTTTTATGCCATCTAGATCCATTTTCACTAAGACGTAATAATGTAGTGATTACATATTGCTAACAGGTTACACCTGAGAAGCCCTTTCGGTATTCTGAAGTACCTCAGTGATATTCTAACATACCAACAGATCCAATACTTAGGGTTCCCAGACAGCTTCAACAATTTACATTAACAGTACAAAAATGGCACAGTTCTGCAAACCAATTCTAGTAATGTTACGGGCTATTCTGTGTGTCCCTGCTCAGAAACAGCTCTGGAAAATTCAGAGGAACAGAATCTTCAAATCCTGAATACTGAGCAAGACCTGTTCTGCTCCAAATCATGAAACCTTGTTTAAACATCAGCAACTGTTACACCAAATCAGATCAGAAAGAATCTGCTGCAGTAGCCCATTTTTACCAGATATTTCAGACAGTATAAAAGCATATGAGTACATATTGGATGTGTATCTTAACCTAGTTTCTTCACTGATTTGTACTGAAAAAAAAAAATCACTACAAATGTCTTTTAAGAAATACCCTTTATGAGGCTCAATGCCAAGCCTTGCAACATTCAATCATTTCCTGTTACAGCAAGTTCCAACAGTCCACTGTAACAAGAAAGTGGCAATGCATAATGAAACTGTAAACACTGAAACTCAGTACCAAAAGAAAGTGTATTTCTTAAGCCACACAGGTCATCTAATAATATTTATCTTTCCCAGTATCAGATTATTTTGTTTTGATCAGTGTTTCAGTTCTAAACTCAATTCTTGCAGCAGCCATTTGAGACATTATTTTAGCAGCAAGAGCTCCAAAGCATTATAGAGTTATAGCTCTGAAGCAATTCACCTTAAACTTCCAATCTGCTAATATCCCAATTTTTAAAATCAGGTAACAGTTATCAGAACTACCAGTCACTTGCAAGCCATTACTGAAGTTGCAGTTTATTTAAAGTTTAATTCAGCTGAAGGTATGTCACTGTTCAACTGAAAGCTGTGCACCTGGTGATCACCAGGAAGAAGTCAGTCTTCCATTCAACACATCAACCTTGTTTCCTTATCACTTGGACTACCAGTAACTGTAGAGGTATTGTCTGTCACACTCAAGTGACTAAAACTCCTGCACTGAAGAGGCACCTGATGGAAAAAGTCGATACTGTTGTAGGCAGGATTCAGATACTCGTGCAAGTCTGAAAGGACTCCACGGTTCTCCGACTTTAACAGCTTCGCTGATACGTAATGTCATTGTGGGTGCCTACCACAAGTACTGCATCCTGAACTCCATACCCAAATCAAACTGATGTTGAAAAACATCAGTGTGCTTTGTTATGAGATGAAGACAATAATTCAAAAATCACTCAACCAAAGGTTTGATATTTCCACCAGTGCTGGAGGTTGTATCACCTCACGAGCTTCTGCAGTTGGAACTGAAAAGGCAAACTCAAAAGCCTGCATGGGGAGATGTTTACCAAAGCATGAGCCTGTAGCCTATAACTCTATCTGGTGTCACCAGAACACAGTGCGTTGACCAAGCTAGAAAAAGCTGTAATGTTACATGCACTGTTCTAACACCCTAAACAGAAATAGGAAAAACAAAACAAAACTGCTATCAAGACAGCCCTGAAAGTTGAGCATGTTTCAGAAAGGGTCTCTACAAGTAGTCCTTGACAGGCAGAAGCAATACTAAACCCTGTATTTGAAAGCAAGCAATAATCTTTCTTCTACATTTGTTAAAATTAAAACCACCTTGCAGTAATAGTTTGAAGTGGAAACACACAATAAAAATGTGAATAGCAGAAGTCTGACGTAGCATAATCACAATTGCCAGGACACACAGGACCCAAGATACCAATAAAGACCTACCCAGACCTTTCCAGTTATTTAATTCACATTTAATACTGGCTTCACCAAGGAGTAACCAATCTCCAGGAAATATTTTAATATGCATTAAGAAAAATTAAATCTTAAGAACTCCAGCAAAATCTCAAGAGTCAAAGCTTTGACAATTACATATCCTGTGCTACTCTATTTATTCATCTGCTTGAACACTATGCATTCAGACTTTTAAGCATTAGCTGGTACTAGCATTTGACCTTCAACAACACAGCAAAGCTGGTTGCTGTAATATAGGAAAAGGCTTGCAAAGTGATTATCTCAGGAAAGCCTTTGTTTAATCTAATTAGTTCAACGAAGACCGGACAGATCTACATACCAACAGGCTGCAGTGATAAGAACTGTCCCCATATGTTTCAGTTGTCATGTCATTTTAATCTGTTTTTAACATTTTATAAAAGCACTTTCTAAACACTGAAAAATATAATATGCCTTTGCATACGTTAGGTTGAAATCCACAGTACTGGGTATGTTCCATAGCCTCAAGCTATTGCATGATTAGAGAGGGGAGGAAAAAGTTGTCCATAATATTATTATACTGGAAATTAATTGTAATAAATTGACCTGGAGAGCATGCTGAAGAAGTCTGAGGTCTTCTGCTCTGGAGAGTCAGTTTTCTGTTTTAAAGAGACAGACCTTCCCACCAGTTTGGAATACTACAGAAATTCACTGCTTCGCAGTAAATGAGAGCAACTGCAAATTAAACGAGAGCCTCATAAAGAACAGCAGGCAGTTACAGGTCACGATCCCGCAGGTTAAAACATGCGTAAGTGAACATGTAGAGGAGTCAAGTCGCTTCATGGCATGCTGCTGCCATTCTGGCGTAGGTGTCTCAGAGCCTGGCTTCTGAAGGGGCAGCTGAAGGAAGATGGAAGAGCTAAGCATGATTGCACAGTCACAGGAGATGCTCAGCAACACGGAGTTTTTAAACACATCTTCCAGCCCTACGTGTGCCTAGCAGCATTGTTCTGACAAGTTTTGTTTATTACAGCTCCTGTCTTCTAGGTAGTAAATTAATCAAGGGTTCTGAATTTTGCTGAGTTTTCTAAGAGAAATTTTATTTTGTTCTGAAGCTTAATCTCCTGGGAGGCAGATGTACTTAGCTGAAATAAAACTGGCTGCCATTCCATACTCTGCAGTGGATGTAAACACTGGAATTTACCATTTACCTAAAGGATTGCTGGTGACTACTGTGACCGTGATCTCTGTAGCAGCCATTTCATCTAATACAGTTTGATTTGCTTTAAGACCCCAAACTAGTTCTTATTGAAATGACACCTAGCAAATTAGGTCTTCAGTAGCCTGATATAAATTCAGCAGGACAAATTAGCAATGTTCATGCAAAGGACTCCCACATCATTCCCTCCCTGTTTACAGGGCAGTAAGAGAAACTTGTAGCAGTCATAAAGGTGAGCAATTAGGCAACTAGTAATAGTGGATTTCGATCCCTTTACCATGAACATGAGCTGCTGAGAAGTTTTAACTTGTATTAGTGGTCATGCACAGCACAAAGAACATGACCTTCTCCTACAAAGCAGCTTGCTCTGCAGCCTCTGCAAGGAGCCCAGCAAGCAAGCAGACATGGTTTTATACCACCAGGCCAATCTGCACTGCCATGCCTCTTCCAAGCCCTGGCACTTCCGCAGTCATGAAGCAAGTCATCTCCAGCTACAATGACAGCTGGATTAAGAAACGAGTCTGGAAAGTACTGCATAGAGTAATCTTAGCAGATGAGCTGTTTTATCAAAAGCCTAAACTAATCACTAGCTTTCTGAAGGTATTTTGACTTTAACAAGAAAACTAAATAGAAGAAAGAAGAGACCGGTCAAACAAGCAGGGCTTTAGAAAAACATACAGACATTTCCAAGGAACAACAGACAGACATACTGGGAAGCCCTAGAGAATAAAGTCAATGCCATCATCAGCCTGTCAAATTACAGAAAGCATCCAGTGTTCCAGGTATTTAAAACACTAGGTGTTCCTATTTTCCTACTTCATGTTACGATGCTGAGTCATCCACAAGATGCCAAATACTTCTTTCCACACTGGTAACACTTCATGCCCCTAACACATTCAGAAGAGTTGAGTTTTTAACTACTCAATTGCTTTTTCTAAAAACAGAAATTGTTCCAAATACGTCAAGGGGCCTCCTGCAGTCCACCACCCTGACCAACACTCAAAGGGCTTTTTCCCTGTTCTACCCACAGGGTCTGAAATACGATTGTCAGTACTGTCTTCTACTGATCTCAGCTCCTTTTTGCTCTGCAGTGACATGAAACGAAAAGAAAAAGGCTACATTTGACAGGACTGCTTATAATGCCACATAATTCCAAGACTATAATCCCACATGAAATAAGTTTTAACCTCTAGATATGCCTTTGTCCCATTAGGCATTATTTCTAGTGTGTTCAAGTACCTAAGATGCATTTACTGCATGCGTTAGCTTCCTCAGATAACTCGAGATGAGCAGAGCTGCCAAAATCTGGACTAAGGCAGCTGATGGCTGAAAGCAGACGTGGGATATCACAGGATTCCCATCTACTGGAGTTTAAAAATGAAATTGAAAAAAAAAAGAAAAAAAAAGTTTGCTTGCCTAATGCCCAATCTCTTACTTTAGTTCAGATCCATCAGGCCCTGAATAGATGACTGAGGATTTAAAGTCTCTTAATCCTGCACAGTCCAGGCTGAAAATGTTTATTCAGGATAATTGTGCTGTCATCTAAGTTCTATTAACAGGTCTGTCATATTAATAATTTAATATATAGCCCTAAAAGTCAGGGGGGAGGGATAGTGAGGGCCCAGGGAAGTCATTCACTGACACATATACACATTAATAAGCTCAAGAACAACTTACGACACTTTTCTGGATTTACCCAGATATCATTGGCAAAAATTACAGCACAAGAAGCTGAACTTTTTCTATAAAAGAGAAGGTAACATATGACATAGTGCTAATTAAAATTAGGCATCATTAGATTACAACAGAGCCTGCTTGCTTTCCCAAATTACAAGATGCATTCCAGTCACAAAACCTGTCAGGCATGTGTTAAATGAGGCATATCCTGAGCCCATGACACTGCTATACACAGCCAAGTTTCAAGTAAAAGGAAAGTGAGATGGAAACTGTGCCAAACTTCATCCAACAGAGCTGGAACTGGAGTCCTGGATTTTAGTTACTTGTTGTATTTAAAGGTTAGCACATGTCTGTAGGAAACGCATCCAGCTGGTCCATTTTGACAATAATCATGACTCAGAGCAAAACAGGCTGTGAATTCCTCATACTAGTTATTCCCGCAGGTATATTACTTTTCTTGAGCAATTTTTATTTATTTTAACCCCCTTCTCCGAGTCTCTATTTTTTGCTGCCTAAACCTACTTCTAATACATTCTCAGCTAAACACACAATTCTGACGTTACCTCCATTTTTACTTCCATCTTTTATCTCCCACAATACTATACATGCATACCACTGTGTTTACTCCACTTGAGCAATGATTTTCTTCCCTTCTCATAAGACAGTAAGCAGCAAAGGTAAAAACTGCTCTGCTCTGAAGCTAAAATCATCTTGGAGGAGTTCCTAACACCAGAAATTATAATTCCTCATTTCAGAGCACGATGCCCCCGTTTATATTAAAACATGGGCAATTTAAATTGTATATAGCATTTCAGCCAGAACAAGACGTTTCTCCTATCACCTTGATATGCACACCCCTTTTCTTCTTCTAGAAGAATATTAAATCCACTTAAGCAGAGCTGTGGCTTTTTGATTATAAACATGCTTCCTGGTAACAAAGAGGGGCCAAAAGCCCTGAGCTACCCCCCTGATTGCTTCTATGTTCAGGAAACCTAGAGAGAAATTTCAGATTAGTCCTAGGAGTACTGGGAAATATTTATGCCTAATGAGATTAAACCTAATTACTCCCATAAAGTCACTCTGTATATGACTGACTCCTTTCAATTAGGGCAGTAAAATTAATCTGGAAAAGTCTGAAGACTTTTTTGCTACCTTGGGCTAGCTTACTGCTATATAAAAACAGTAGAAATAAATATTCTTCTATATGATAATTGAACTCTAAGAACAATATAGAACTGGACAGATTTATGTAGCAAATGGCCATTCATAATCCTCAAAACCATCATTCTCCCACACCCCTCTTAAGTGATGGTTTGGAACTAAAAATATAAAAGCACAAACAAAACACAAAGCCCAGCTCTGGTGACCTATCTCAATGAGCAGACACTAATGCCAAGTGGAATATTTGTTTTGTTCTCTTGCAGCCCACATTTAAGCAGCTTTCCTGTTGTCCTGTAATATGCCAGTTCAAGAGCTTTCATCTTGAGATTTTTCAAAAGCCTTTTGGAAATACAAGAACATCCTTACCCTTACTCTTAAAGCTTGCTTCTTGAAAAATGCTAGCTTTCCCTGTATGCCATATTAATCCCTGCCTGCCAGAAATACACCAGACAAACTGGCTGAAGAGTTGTGAGAAAACCCCTTTCAAAAGCCATTACATTTGCCATCTTCTATTGCCAAGGAGACAAAGTTCGTTAATTCAAGGGTAGACCAGTTATGATTTTTATGTAGCTCTTCCTGAATTACTGCACAAGTTTGCTGCTCCTGATGGAGGAGCATCCACCCCCTCCCCCTTTTTTTCCCCTCCAACATTTGAATGAGAATCCACTTCATGGCTTTGCAGAAACCATGTTGTGGAATCTTTTGCAAACTTCATTATGGTTATACTGAGCATCCCTTTAGCTATTTGGATAAATTTTGAGAGCTTAGTTCACTAAGCTGTGCTAGCAGGCTTTCCCCTTCTGGTACAGTTTAAGAAGTAGCTTTAGTAAGTTAAGTCTCATTGCATTACCTGGTATGTTTTACCATTCAGTGACATTGCATACTGCTTTATCCTTAGGGCACTTCTCCAGTTTCAGAACTGCTCTTTTCTCACGACTATACTTTTTGGTCTTTCTGGAGCCTGACAGCTATTTAAAGGCTAAATTCTCATTCTGCCTGCACTATCCTGCTCTCACCTACTTTTAAACAGCTCTCTCATTTTTCCAGATTGGCTTCACCACCACTACCCCATCCCCTCCATGCAATGAAGCGTTACTGCAATATAGCTATTGGTATGTGTCCACAGAACAATGATGAATTAAATGTTTTGCGATCTCTAAGAGCTATGTGACAATTAATGGTCCATCATTAAATATAAGGAAAGAAGTTCTTTTGGAAGAGTTTATTTCTTCAACGTGGGCAGGGGGTGTGTAAGAACTGTTGGTAAACAAGGTGCTCAAAGCTGCAATTCCCATCAGAGCAATTTATGACGTCTAACAAGCCAAGTAGCAAGCCTGTCACCATCCTCAGATGACCAAAGGTACAGCTGTGCTACAACACCGAGGGTAAGGCTTACACCCACAGAGACAGCTCTCCTTTGGCACTAAAAGCTCTACCAACTTTCACCCTCTGACATATTATTTCTGCTATCTTTATCCTTTCGCACAAGGAAAGGCAACCTACATTTGCTGGCAACACCATTAATGAGTAATAGGCTATGCAAAATCCTGCCACCACATCAATGCAGGGCTTCGCACGGCAACTTCTTGTGCACCTTTTCACTCCTCCTTCCACTGTCTCAGCCTTGTTTTGGTCCTGTACTAAATCCACCTGCCATGGGGCACCCACCACTTCAAGCAGTTTTGGCACCTCTTCCTTTACCACTCTTGACTTCTCTCCACTCTAGTGCCACCGTTTCCATGAACTTTAAGATTTATTTTTATTTTTCATTTTTGCCAGCAACAGGATCATTTCCTCTGGATGAAAAGAGAAAGAAAAAAAAAAAATCCCAAAAAAGCACCATGCATTTTCCCAAGCCTCCATCCTCACACGAACTTACTGTAGGCATACATTACAGTCCTTTTCAGTCTAAATTTGGGATATTTGCAGCCTGCAGAAAGCAGCTGTCCAAAAAGCATTTTTTCCACAGCAACAAAACAAAGCCAAAAATATTTAAAGTTTCTACTACTAGCCAAACAAGTTACCACAACAGATTCCTCAGAAGTGTTTCCAGCAGATGATTTATTTGTAGAAATCATAAAGGCCACATAGATACACTAACCTTAAGGGATGGACATACAAATCAGCTACTATTGGGAGCAGCTCCTTCATAGAATTATTATGTTGCTGCCACCTTTAAGATAACATTTATCTCCATTAAAGAAAGGTCGGTTTTCCCTCTGTTATTTGAGACAAAGTGACATGCCACTAAACAAATCATGTAATACATCACTTTGCTACCAAGGCCAGACACTGCTTGAAGTACATAGCTACTGTCAAACAGCAGCTCGTATAGATTAGTAAATAAGAGCAGGCATTCAGATGAAGAAGTGAATGGTACCTGCTTAGCTCCAGTACAATGCATACAATGCTTCAAGCAGGGAAAGGTCATACCTTGAAACGCTTCTGAACAACCAGCAGGGCCTCTTCAGCGCTGAGGACTGGACATTCACTTCCCTCGCTCCCACCCCAACTGCAGCACAAGGCCTTCAGAAACAGGGCAGAGAGTGGCAGCGCTCTCAGTGCTTAGAGCGTAGCTGCCCATCGATGTCCACACTGAAGCACCAGTCTCACGCTAAGGCTGCTCTGAACCTGCAGCAGTAACTCCTAGGTGTAGGTATATGGGTAATATAACTCTCACCAAAAGAGGACATCTGAATCAGAAGCCTAGCGTGATTAGCTCAGCTGCAGCTTACCCTAAGGGCCAAGAGCCTACTCATCTATAAAGGCTACAGATCATCACTGACTCAGCTGCGTCAGACCTGTTTTGTTCCTTCTACATACAGCTACTTCCCACAAGGGCTTAGTTTGCAGTGGTGCACAGTAATATTCTGCAACTTTTGCAGTCAGATTATTTCCAGCAACAGCATAAGAGTGTATCTGAAGAAAGGGAATTGGGACGGACAGTATCAGTCCTCCAAGTGATTTACTTCTAGCAACCTGCAAAAGTTTACATGTTAGACTAACTCCAGCTGGCCACTGCTGACGGCACAAATGCTTCCAAGAACCACATCTGTATGTCCAGCTCATGGATTCCAGTGAACTTCCTTGGCAAGCCACCGCAGCACACCTCAGCTCACCAAGTTTCTTTCCCCATACAACCAGCTGTGGCTCACAGACCAGCTCTGAAAATCCAGAAGCTAAATTATATTTTTATCTAACCCTCGCAGCTCCTAAGCTTCCCTTACCGCAGCACACAGGTGTGGAGAAGCTGAGCACTGCCCCCAGCCTGCAGTGAGACACAGGGAAATGACTGCTTCCCCATGGGAGGGAAACGATTGAGGAGGGCACCAAAGTATCACAAAACAAGAATGATACAGCACCACAACACAGGAGTTGTAACATGAGTTGCCATAAGCTCCTGCCCTTAGGGAGCTGGTACTTCTAGAGGTAATTTTGGAAGATGCATGTAAGTCTCCCCACTGCTGCCTGGTGTTCCACTACATTTCCCAAGCAGCCTCCTGTGTTCCTGCCTTCCTCCCAGGACACCACTGGCTTCTCAGCACCTTCAACAGCCTCTAACTTGAAGGACATAGGGCAGTGTCTCCATGTGCAATGGAGAAGAGAAAACAGGTTGCTAGGAAGCAGTCATGCTAAGACCGTTTTCCAAAAAAATAAATTACTTCAGTCCATTAAGAGCAATTTTTTTTTTTTTTGAAATAGAGTTAATGAAAGCACAAGAAGCAGCCATGTCTGAAAACCTAATTAAGAATCATTCTAGAAGTGCTTCCTCATTTTGAAGTTATGCTATGACTTAGCTCATTTAAGTTACATGCACATTCAGGTATGTACATTGTATCAAGCAGGTTTGAAACCTAACTTCTACATTGGCATCTATATTTAGTTTAATTCCTAGCTTCAGTCTACTTCCAATATTTTAAAATACTGCTGTTTCCTCCTTTTCTGAAGCAAAGGGGTACTTTAAAACAGGCCTCTGTTTATACCAACAAGATCATGAATATCCTTCATGTTGAGCATTCACAGCTATAGCAGCACAACCTATAAAAAAATTCTTCCAGCTCACCTTCAGAACAAGCCTGTTTACACTGAACACTTAAGTGCACTTCTGTACGTTGCACTAGTAGACTCATGCCAACAGCAAACATGCAGGTCTTTCTCTAGCCTATCTAATAGCAAGTCATTCTCAGTGTGCTACAGAGCTATTCCTGCTACAGGAGGCAGTTTTGCATGTGTATCCGTTCCTACTGGAATCCTTCCCTCTCAGCAAAGCAGCATGAAATTATTTGGTGGTTCGGGGTTTTTGACGGCGTTTTGTTGTTGTTGTCGTTGTTGGTTTTGTTTTTTGGAGAGTGGGGGGAGCAAGGGTGGAAAAATATCGTATTTTACTGCTATTTGTACACAGTTCAGAGCAGTTATCCAAGTAAAGGAACTGGGCAATGTTCTCAAACACTATACAGTTAGAGAACAGACTCAAATTAAATGCAAAGGAACAATTTTAGACAGATACACAGCTGCCTGTCAAGACCAGAACCTAGTTTGATGCATGGTGCCTCATGCATGCGATTAACACAGCCTAGCTTTTGAGACAGCTTTCTTCCTTAGAACTCAATAAAGCAGGTGCTTACTAAAACATTACCATTTTGTTGAGCAACTATAATTAAAATAAGACATTCGCTGTCAACAACAACAACAACAAAAACATTTTCCACAGAGCAACTATTTTTAATTATTTCATTTCCTCACAGTAAAATTGCTGAAAAAAAAATCCTAAACCAAGCTATTTTAAGATAATTTATTATTTTAAGTCATTTTGAGAAGTCTCAGATTCCTCCAAGTTAAGGAGTCAAAACCATGCTAGGCTTTCGTAGAAAAACAAAGCATTTCCTTGTGCACTTAGACTTCTCAGCTGCTCTTGCTTGACAAGACTTGGGTTCAAGGCAAAGCATTCAGTTAAACTTTATGGCCTGTATTATGCAGGTCAGCAAGTTGTGGTTTACTTGTTAACATGAACATTATTAAAACACATCTTCATATAATAAACCAAAGGTGACTCAGCATGAGCATGAAACTAAATTCTGATCATAAGTGGAGGATATCCAAGTCATAGGGCTAAATTCCAGGACCTATGCCCACAACTGCATGCCCAAAGGGAAAAACTGGAAGAGCAGGATATTATATGGTAGGGTGAACAGTCACTACTAGAAGATTTGCTCTAACTGTGTGAAAGCCGAAGAAATCGCCTGCTGTCACAGAGCCAAGCAGTCCCTTTCAAGTATAACAGTGCCTAAAGGTACCTGCAGACAGCCCCAGGTATACCAAAAGAGATGTCTAACTGGAAGAGCTAGAACGTTTGACTGCAATGAATTCTTAAATCAGGTTTGCACAGTAGTCTCACAGCTCTGAAGCATTTGACAGTCATGAATTACACTACCAAACGCCTGGACAAAAGACTCTGTACTTTCCAGGAAATGTACCTTGCAGGCATGAAAAGCCAGATTATATCCTCAGACTCAGCAACAAGAAGCCAGACTCTCCACATTATAAGGCTAAGGGGTTCTTGTTCAGAGATATCCTGAACTAATAAATGCTAAAAGGCAATCTTGCTTCCTTATGCCATTTGTCCAGCTTCAGAGCTTTTAGTGACTAGTATAGTAGGGAAGCTTATTCTCTCCAAAACTGTCACACCAGCCCCAAATTCCGGAAAGTAAAAACAACCAGAAAGGTCATGTGATAGTCATAACATCAGAAAAACAAGAAAGCAGAATAGATTGGACTGGCATGTGAAGATGTCCATGACTTTCAAGAGCAACTGCTTTCACCGTGTTCATGATATATACGCTAAGACCTTGTTCAAGGTCTTGAACTCCTTGAACTCCCTTCTTTCACCCTGGCTGAGTATCTGGTATCTCATGGGAACAAATAAATAGTCTGAGGATAAACAAACAAACATACAGACCGCTGTACTTCATGGAAGGATATAAGTTGCTCCCCCATGTGAGGCTTCCAGATATTATTTATGTACACATAGTGTACAACAATTGTGAAAAAAATAACTATAAAAATAGGGATCAAATATATGTCTAGGCATAGAAGTATTTAGTATCTTGGCTTGGATAGCCCCATCCAATCAATGACACACAAAAACAGACCATGCTACAATTACAAAGGTATATACAACACCAGTGTTTACCATTATAGCAGGAGATAGCATCTGAGACACCTGATTAGCTTTCAGTAACTATTTGTTGACCCATTTTTCAGGAAAACCCCTCTTCCATTCATTAAGCTGTTCATAAGTCAGCATTTTGCATACAGTTATTTGAGAGGTACTACTCAGCTATTTGGTCTGAGTTAAGTTATTTTTGCAGAGCCAGCAGAGGGAGTACGGACATCATTTTACTAATCAGCTGTAGAAGAGATACCTTGTGAGAAAGCACTAAAAGAACTGCATACAACATAATGCAGTTAGTTTAAAGCAAGACAAGAACTTCCTCTGGCTTTCACAACCCATATGTCAAAGGCCAGCAGAGCTAGTGTTTTGTTTTCAATCTGCAACTAACACTGATGTCTCAAGGACTTGCATCTGACAGTGTCAGGAGCAACTCTAACAATAATGACCAGTACCTTAAGTCTGATACCTTAACATGTCAAAAATATGTACCTACAGTTTCAGCTGGTCAACAGTATAGATTCTGCCATTTCTTATTTATGGAAGGGCTAAACCCTGCTAGTTTCAGATCTTAAAGAGCAGCACACATGGATCTCAGAGAGCAGAAAAACTCAGACTCACTGGTAGAGCAGCCAGAAAGGCAGGGCATCACTAGGGCTGGAACGCAACAAGAGGCTCAGCCTTCCTGCTGGAGTTCCCAAAGGCATGCACCTAGCTGCAAATCTGGTTTTCCACATCCTCTGAAGCAAGAGCTCTGCTGCTCTATTTAGCATTTCCATTGATCAGCCTGCTGTGGAGTTGGCAATTATGACTGAATGGTGTTGACACAGCAGCTGCTGTGGAAATGGCTTGAAAGAGGAACAGGCTTTAAGAAGACAGATTGATAGCTTTTTGCCATCTCAGGAGCTCTAAGCCAATCTTAAGCATTTATCACATTTCATTGGGTGGTTATTACTAACCTTCCCTATTTAAAAGTTAGTACATGAAGAGCTCACATGAATGTGATAAATTGTTTAGTCTCAAAAGTTTATTTAAAAACAAATAAACAAACAAAACCCACAAAAAGCAGCAAAACACTCTCCACCCCCAAAGAAAGTAAATTTCAGTCTTTTTAAGCTTCGCATCAAGTTTAAGAAGCTTTGACAGCTTCAATCATTAGACTTTAATCACTACCTTGCCCAAGAAGAAGAATGCCCCTAGAGCAATGGAATTTACCGTTCACTTGTTTCAGGTTTTAAAAATAGAAAAAACATCCTTTAGTAAATTAGATGGCTGCTTCTGTTGCCCACCTCCTACAGAAAAGAAGCATCCACTTCTCAGCTTCATTTTTCCTTTACAGATTTGTTAAATGAGTAAGTCAGTGTGGGCCAAATGGGTTCCTCTCTTACAGAACAAGCTTAAGGTTAAATATCGTACAGCTGACTGCAGTTCCTCTCCTGTATGGCTGAGGACCATGCCATAGTTTTGCTTTCAAAATTCAGGGCTCAAGCACCACTTCCTTTTTGCTCTCACTATCCTATTCCTAGGATTGTGGACAGGATGCACAGCACACTTCATGTAGCGGCACAAAAATTGCTGCCTCTTCTGTCACAAGAAAGGTAATGTCCAAGGATCAAGATGTGTCCCAACCACCCTGATTATCCTTTCATTCCCGAAATTACTCGTCTCATGAAAGTGGAGAGTTTTGGCAGATGCAGAACAAGTTTGATTAGGAAGCTGATCAATACAGGAAAAATGTAGGTTTCAGGCAGACTGGATCTATAACCAGGCTCACTACACTGATAAGCTCGTATGAGTGCCAGTTCAAAACAGGAGACAGAGCTATGCAGAACCTGTTTAAGTCACGCAAATGTGAAACTATACTCTCAGAAAAGCTGTTTTTAAAAAGACATTACTGAATTTATATGACTATGAAGTCAGACAGCTGGTATAAGCAAGGTTAATGCCACAAATTCACAGAGCAATTTATTTGTTTAACATAATACCACAACTGTATTTCAACTTGCAACTGGCATCTCATTAAGCTCCAAAGTAATAATATCTTTAATAATATTTAGTATCTTAAAAAAGAGACACAAATTAGAAAAAGGAAGACTTCAAGGGACTTAAGACTGTCTCACTGACAGCTGAATGTACTTCACCTCAAGCTTCTGTATTACTCCTAAAATCCTAGTAGTAGCACATCTTTGTGTTTATAATACCCTTTTGCACAACTCAGACTGGCACTCTAATCAGTAACATACAATGTTATCCATTGGTGAAATAGATGGGGTCCAAAAAAAGCTCTGAAAAAAAATAATAAAACACTGGTATGTATATAGTACTTTTCTTCTTGGATAAGTATCTACAGCAAATTCCAAAATGTACATTTTAAAATCACAGTAGCCATATTTAAGTATCTGCAGAAGTTTAGTTACCTGTTTTTAACTTGAAATGCTTAACACCTTATATTTAGTATACTGCTGAACAATTACTAATTCCAGTATTAATCACTCTCTTAAATTTAGTACTTAATTAGTAATAGACAGCATGTAGCAGATGAAAATTTTAGTTTTTAGAAAACAACTCTTAAGTTTTGCCCTTCGCCATCCCACTTTCCTTTCACCACGGGGACAGATGCATTGAAGTCTGTTATTTGAATTACACTTGTTAAAAGTTTGTTCTTTCTTACCACCATGTGTGAGATCCACCTGAACAAACGGTAACAATTCTATCTGAAGTATGAACCCCAGGCTGCTTTTTTTTTTCCCTTTTAAATAGGAAATGGATAAATTAGAGCTGAATTTAATCTTTCAGCAGAAGCTATCTAGGACACAATCTAAAATAGTCACATGAATCTCATCTTGGAAGTGCTTATGTCTGCTCAGCAGCAAAAGGGGCCTGGAGTGACTGGTTTCAGTTGTTGAGGTGGTTATGTAAGGGGCAAGGATTGCGCTACCAATGTTAACGGCAGCCAGCTCGCTGAATTAGCATATTGAGCAGATACATTACCATGTAAAAGCAGGCACATGTGAGAGTAAGGATGTGGTTTCACAGTTAGTTTAGGAATATCTGAACGCAGGCTGCTGCCAGAAGGTATAGCCCTGTGCCCTGGCGTGTGCTGGCTCTAATGCTCACCTGACCACAAGGTCAGGGAACAGACCTAGATGAGAATTAGTGACAAGAAGACAGAAGCAATGCATGCGGCTACTTCTGAAGGTCAACATGCTGGTGGAGACTGTTCCCTCCCAGTGCAGCACAAACCTCAACAGCACAAGACAACCATGGAAGCTCCTCTTCACCCACATGCTCACCCTGGCAAAAGACTGCACTTTCTCCGTAACACTGCACCGAAGACCAGTGGTAATCCACAGTCCTGAGCACAGTCACCCTTCTCAGCCTCTCCTCACATACCACCACACACAACCCTAAGTGGCTTACTGACGTTCTCCTGGCCTCTTGTTTGTCAGAGACATGCAAAACATGACACCATTTTGGATGCTGCCTGCAAGCACACTGAGGGCAATCACTTCTTTTCTGCACCCACAGACCATGCTCTGGCTAACACAGCCCAAGGCAGGTTAGTCCTCACCAGCACACAAGCGCTCTGCGGACTCCAAACCCACTTGTCTGGAAAGATCAAAGAATGCTTTGGACTGGAAGGGCCATCTAATCCCAACCCCATGCCATGGGCAGGGACACCTCCCACCAGACCAGGTTTCCCAAGCCTGGCCTTGAACACCTCCAGGGACAGGGCACCCACAGCTTCTCTGGGCAACCTGTGCCAGGGCCTCACTACCCTCTAAGTGAAGAATTTCCTCCTTATATCTAATCTCAATCTACCCTCTTATAGTTTAAAACCATTACCCTTGCCCTATCACAACGCTCACTGTAAACAGTCCCTCCCCAGACTTCCTGTAGGTCTCCTTTAGGTACCAGATAGGACTATGCCCAAGATGCCCAAGACCTTTCCCACAGACATCCTCCCTAACCAGAGGGCCCTTGACCTGAACTGCCACACAGAGCAGCTGCACTCAAGGTGCAGGGCATCATGTGTGTCTTTGCTGAGCTTCTCAAGGCAGAGGCGTGTTATACCACCAGGACATAATCTACTCCTTTGGATCTGCATTGTTCCACTGCAGCAAGGCAGACACTTGACATGGGCAACGCCCAGGACAGCCCCAACTTTGTCTACCTTCACCCAGAGGGATCTGGATTGCCTAGGAGCCCTGCTAGTTCAGCCCACTACTGGACACACGTCACCATTTCCAGCTATTCTGAGCCACTGCAGGGAAGAAGGTCTTTCAGTAGTGTTTTCATTTTGTCAGCTCAATCGTGTTCAGGAGGTACCTTTGGCAACACCTATCAGAAACTCACAACAGGCCTATTTTATGACCAAATTACACTGTATTTACTTTGGGCAGTTCAAACCATTTTGACTAAGATTAATAATATAGCTTTATTCCCCACATTCATTTGTTTAGCCTTATATTCAGCAATAGAATGAGAATATAAAACTTCAGGTCCATACAAATACAGCAATTCAGTTTTTGGATTGATCAGTCCACCAATTAAAATGCTACTGCACTATCTCAACAGAAAACATAAATTAATACCCTCCACCTATTCTATTGTTCCATCTGGTGAACTGATTTTCTGAGCTTTGAAGCAGCCAGAGTTCATACTGTAGCTTTAGGATGTCAAACTTCACATAGTCAGGACAATGCAGACAACCTTTTCTGAGGAATTTTTGGAAGGTGGTTCTCGAAGCTGCTGTCCAGAGTCAGAAGTGCCATTATTGGACAGTGGAAAGAAATCCACACAAACTGCTCACTCACAAGTAGATGACATCCATGCCACCGCTTTATACACTATTTCATACTCAGATAGCTTTATGCACTACTCAATGGCTATGCACTATTTCAAAAGGCACCTGTACAACAGTGTGTGCTTTGAGAAGCCATCTCCATTTTATGGGTAGATCCACTACAAATACTTCCACTAACAGAAACAAAAAAACAATAGACCATGCTTCTCTCAAATTTTAGATAATTGAGTGCTTTACTATGAACTTCAGATGTACAGATTCAGTTCAGAAATGAGCCCCTACATCTGCAGTCCCCACAGCCAGATGCACCTGCTATCAAAATACACTGCTGAAACAGGACTTCATGAAGACGTTGAGGCATTTCACTCTGCAAAGCAATCTCATTGCAGGATGTGAAGGAGCTGTCACAACTACATGGATTTCAGAGCTGAAGTAGGTGAACACAAGCTGAAGTGACCTGAGCTGTTAATAAAGCAGAAGAAAGACAGCTGGAATCGGTGCGTTACCAGTGCTGGAATGCCTTCCCTACCCTCTCCAGCTGTCAGTCTCCAGCTTCCCAAATACATATATATGTATATATTTTAAAGCTGTTTGGCACAGACACTGCTAGTCAGATTCAATTATTTTATGTTTCACACAAACTCACCAAGGTGTGGATGCTAAATACTGCACTGATTTAAGTATTGATTTGCATTATTATCCATAGGTTTCAAAGTTGTGTACCAGCTTCGTTCCCATGTGAAGGACAAAACTGGCAGACCCAACCAGTGTGAAACAATTTAAGCACAAAGTGACTCAACGGCAATAGCAGCAGCACATATAGGGAAGTGAAAAAACTCCTGCTCAACGTGCATATTAAGTCTTTAGTCTCTACTTTAGTCTCTACTGCATCTAAACAGCCAGGAGAGATTCGAAAATACCACCCTTTCTCAGATAACATAAGGGCTAACCATACCTGTCATGGTTTCTACTCATTTCTTGCTTCTATCCCCTCCATCTTATCCAAGCAAAGCCTCAGAAAGCAAGCCCAGGTGCACAGTATGACAAACAGTTCCTCATTTCCTCCTCTACAGCATAAGAAACCACTGAGGCATACAGCAAATGGGTTGCAATATTCTTTAATATTTTACCTAGGGCAATGATCTTTATGGATAGATCCAAAGAATCTTTTCTGGAAAGCCATTAGTTCATGGCCAGCACTCCAACTACTTTCCAATCTGCTATCAGAACAGTAACTTCAAGCTCTTTTATGTGAAAAGGTTGCTACTTTCTAGCAAGCAGTTTCACCTGACAGCTACACAAGGAAGAACATTCACACAGCAGCTATTCGGATACTCACACTGCTTCCATCCTATGAGCTGTGCCTCCCACCTCATGCCATGGGGAGCCTATTTTGTGCACTAGGATTGTCCAGCACAAGTACTGGTGCAGTGAGCCAAAGGGTCAGTGTAGCACAAACGAGAAGAAAAGTATAGAGCAACTCAGAATGCTGTAGAAACCAACGCAGCCACCCGATCACCTCTGCCACCCCACCAAACTTTCTACTCGTGGTGACAGGCTAAAGAGGAGAGAACAGAAATGGTTGTCTCACTGTCCTCACAGTCTCTGATTATGATGATCAACACAGCAGCTGGAGAAGGCCATGATACAAGGATGCTGTAGCTCCAGAATAATAACAAAAAATATAAGTAATCAACCATCTCAACAGAAATTATTAGTAAGTATTTTGTTTAGAACTTGACAGACATTTCTCGGAACACTTACCACGTAAGCGTTCTCTAAACTTCTGAAGAGTCACAGTGGCCGTCCTCCTAACATTTTATTATATTCTACAGGGTTTCCTAAAAAAAGTTAGCAGTAGCCACAAAACTTCTTAACTGCTAGTTGCTAAGCTCCTTACACCAATTAAGAGCAGAGCACTCTGGCTATTCCTTTTGATGGCAGAAACATTCCATTGTGCACAGCTGATGTCTCTGTTCTTCCACCTTTCTCCAGAAGGAGGTATCAGTTGTTTTTAATTTGTTTCAAAGCCAGATAAATATTGTGACTGGCTTTGCAGATGAAACTTATTTTATCATGTACTGTTGCTTTTCATTTTGTTGGTGGTGAGTTTTGGTTGTGGGTATTTTTGTGGGTGTGTTTTTTGGTTTCATGTGTTGTTTTTATTATTATTATTATTTGAGAAATCTTATCGTGCAATATGCAAGAAGTCTTGATTTCATTAAAAATGCAGTTGCTCAGGAAGCCATAGTCGAAACCACAAGCAACACATTCTCATGTTTGCACACACACAGCAGCAATCTTGAAAAAGCCATGCAGACAAGATAGTCAGTTGTCAAATAATATGTCAAAAAGGCTGTGTGACCTTTTTATAAGGCACATCTTTTACTCCAGGGTAAAGGGCATTCAATCTTTTTTCACTGGTACATGTACTTTAAAGATGATCAAGATCACCTCAGACTCAGAACCTTAAAATAAATACCAAAATTTCAGTTTAAATAAAGACATGAGAGTCAGAAAGAGAACACGCAACTATGAAACCTAGGTTAAATCCCAGGAAGTTGCATGGATGCTTAAAGTAACTGTAGCGTGCGTGTATTTATTTTTATGTACAGTGCCTATCACCATATTGATAAACACTGTGATGGCAGGGCTAAGAACAGGAGTTGGCACACTAGTTCCTCTGTTACAACCAATAAGAGTGGCTGAATCACCCTGTTTACCTTGAGAAGGGGGTTGACACTACCAACTAATTCAGAACATGGTGCATCTCAGGCCTCTTCTTCATAGTCCAGACACTGTACACCAAGTGGTCAGAACCTAATAGTGTTGTATTCCCTACTGCCACCTTATCTTTCTGTGAATATAAGGGCACAAGTAAGGGTAGCAGATTACAAGCGATAGGCTCCGCAGAAGTGCGTTTTGAGAACATGATGTTTCCTGTGCTCACTGGGAACGAAGGCAGCATCCAACTTGTAAGCAATATTGAAAGACTGAGACACGTAGACCACTGAAGTTAACTGTAAGTGAAAGGTCATGCAAGAACTTACTTGGGTTTCTTTTCCACAGCGGAACCAAAAAAGAAAAAAAGAAAAAGCCATCAATAAACCAACATTACCCCCTTGTGCTGAGAAGACACCAATCATTCTTTTAATGGCAAAACGACCCAGACTTTGTGACCAGCAGCAAAGCTCATCAACCCTGTCATCCTCAAAATTTATCTACATGCTCCTTAACTGCACACTGCAGTTGGCAACAGCGCTAACAGAAGGATGTATCTTCTTCCCTCAATCCATTCTCCCCCATGTATCCCCAAGACAGGGCAGATGTTATTTGTCTTGTAACATGTGCTTATATCTTATCTATTATTGGAGAAAAAGAATTTGGATTTATTTTTAGAGCCATTTCTGGCCTTTTTTTTTTTTTCCTAAAAACACCTCCTACATTTTCTTTACATTTCTTCTCCCACCAGACCTTCGAAATACCAACTGAGAAAGCCTCATGCCTACTTTGCAATTCACCAAAATTAAACTAATAACACCTCCCGCTGTCATCTGTCATTTAGAATAAGATTTATAAGTGGCAGCAGAAATCACTTTCATAATGTTTACTGGAATATGAATAGCTTGAAGAGGCAGATCCCTCAAATTTACTGTTCATATGAAACAAAACCTGTCATGAAAACTAGAAACTCATTTTTATAAACTGCATTTGAAAGATTGATAGTTTAGAAGTAAAATAGGAACTGGACAATTCCATGTATTTGTGTTCGGTCTGGAAAGGTGCAACAGTGGGTCCGTCTAATTTTCTGCCTGTTGATTTCATTGTACATGGTAACTCCCAGAAATTCCTCCTATCTAGTATCCTTCTACTCTAATTATCGCTATTGCTTCTATCTTCTGGATGCATGTGCCCCCTTTCAGAGACGCCGGGCACATTTCTGCTCTTTACAGGTGGATATGAACATTTGGTGGGGGTTTCATCAACTCAGATCCTTACTTTTTATTGTTGTGCCATGCGATCAATGAACACGATCTTATCCACTATTTGAAGCCAAAGTTAGGGAAAAAGTAATGTTAGTAACAAAATTAGTTATTTAATAGTACAGAAATCCAAACCTGAAGACCAGCCATTTTCAGTTAGATTAGCAACTAATCATTAGCACACGTGAGAAATACTCTTCCTCTACATAAATCATCATAGGTTCACTTTTTTTTTTTTAAACAGGCGACAGTATTACTTTTGAAGAACAAGGAGTACAGCAGACAATCTGTTAACTTCTTAATGAGAAACAAAAATGGTACCTTCAAGGAAAACATCAACAGGATGAACACAAAAAATAAACCTACTTGAGACTGTTGCCTGGACTACAGCAAGCTAGGAAGAAGAGCTTATCTTAGCTTTTTAGACAATACTGTAATATCTAGATTTTATCTGATTTTTAATTAAAATACTCAAAAAAAAAAAAAAGAGATCACTATCTCCTGAACAGAAGCTTGGGTTTCTTCCTTATTATTAATTTTAGAAAAAATTAGGAATACTTAAGAGCATAAATTTAAGAACATGACTACAATTTTATTGATCCTTTTGGAGGAAAGTAAGCATGTGTTTCTGTACCAAAATAATCTGCTATAGATTGAAGTAGTCTTCCTTATTTCTCAAAAATAAAATTTACATTGGCGTGCCCTGGGCTAATCACGGCTGCTCATTAATCTGCATTAGATAAAATTTTGCTAACTGAGAGCTGACTTCGAGCAAAATATGCATCCTTGCTGCACTGGCATTATTTTCCCTTTAAAAATGGAAGAGAATGTATATTAAAATAAACAGTTCAAACACTGAAAGACATCACTGAGGTCACATTTCAGTGGTAAAGAATGCTCAGTGCCATTAATATTTAGTCTACCTTAACGGAAGAAATTTGAGTTAGAAGATACTTTAGGTTATCTTGTCCACCCTTATGTCAAGGGAGACTTGCTTGCTACAGTATGTTATTGATTGCTCTGCCAAGTCCATTTTGAACTCATCAGTTAATATTGAGTTCCCAGCTCTAAAATCTTAAATGGTGGCAAAGTCAAGTCTTCCAAAGCATCATTTTTTTGATATTGCTTCAGTGGACACATTTCTTTTCCTCCTCACTATCTTCATTTTATGACTGTTTCCATTTTATCATATTCTTCTCTGAACAATCTCAAGCAGTTAAAAAAAAAAAAAGTAATTACTAGACCTTTATGACTATGAGCTGCAAGATATTTACAAGCCTGTCTGTGCTTCCTGTTAAGCTTCCACAACACGATTTAAAGGGTCACAACTCCAACAGCTGACAGAGGTTCTGTATTGCGGTCCACGAAAGAGTCACTTTCTAAATGAGATTCCAGCATTAGGCAGCAGAGCATTTTAATTGGTAGAATCAGTCCCAGATTATTAGTTGAGTTCATACAGTGCAAGTAGGGATCCTTTGCTTATGCCATTATCTGTATGCAACTCGAGTCTGTAAGGAACCAAGACCTGTAGTTGAACCCATGCTGAAGTGACACTCGTCTGGTCTACGCCTGAAATTCCCAAACACAACGCCTGCTTAATATGCAATACTGAGTCACTGCGTGTATGCAGAGCATGGCCACGCTGACAGAAAAATTACTTTTGCCTTGTATCGTTTTAATTTCCCACATCACAAGCAGCATTCCCTTCTGAACGACCTGAACAAGTAACGTTGCAATTCAGCACCAAGACAGCAATACTGACCAAAAAAACCTACAAGCACCTGTGTGTAACACAGGACCCTTGTTTTCTCCAAATAACCCAACCTGGGTGGGTTACCATAACGAACAGAGAGAACTGCGATACACCAAACAACCTAACAATGCTCTTCCAGACCAGAAATTTTACATTTAAGTGTACAAGCTTTTTTTTTTTTCCCTGACTGAATTCAGTGACCACTTTTTCCACTGACACGAAGAGAGTTTCCATTCATTATGCCATAAGTATTAAAGCTCTAGTACGTTGGAAGCTATTCCTGCCAACAAAGTCAATAGTTTAAAGATACACAAGTTTACTTCTGCTGGAATTCACTATTTGTGGTGTTTGGAACAAATCCTCAGAAAGCTCAAACAAACAGGGAAAAATAAAAACCCATCAGCTATGGCCAGCACTACCACCTTCTCATACATTATATGACGAACCGGAGGTTGGCGAGTTACCTAGGCGAGCCCTTTTTAACCACCTAAAAATCCCATTCCGACACAAGCCCATTGGGATCCAGGCGCATTTAGGGGATACGGCAGCTTTTGGGCGCGCTGCGCCGCACTGCTCCCGCAGCAGGTAAGTGCGGACCGCAGATTGCTGGCGATGCCCGGCACATCTCCCGGCTCCCCCCGGCTCGGGACCCGGAGCGGGGACGGGCTGGGGGCCGTGCCCTGGATGCCCACCCGGCCCCTCGCCCCCGACCGGGCGCTGCCGCTGCCAACGCGTCCCCACGGCCGCGGCGCGGGGGGGTCGCCGCCGGCTGCACCCCTTGGAGCGGAGCTGGCAGCCGGCACGCACAGACCATTACCGGTGGGGTTCCCGTGCTGGGGGAGCCGAAACGACACCGAAACGCCCTCGGCGCCGCGCATCTACCCCCCTGCGGCACATTTCGGGAAGCGAAGCGGAGCCGGCGCGTTCAGACGCGCGCTCAGACTCCCGATCCACAGCGCCCCGGCGGCTCCGCCAGCCGCATCCCGGCCCCGGGCGGCGGATGCCGGGCCCGCGGTGCCCGGCGGTGGGGAAGGGGGGGGGGGGGTGAACGGGGGGAGAGTGATGCCGGTGCGGCTGCATCGGGGCCGCGCAGCACACGGCGACCGGGGGGCGGCCCCGGGGGGCAGCGCTGCCGCCGCGCCGCAGCCCCGCATCCGCTGCCCTCAAGGTCACGGCGCGCCCCGGCTCGAGGTGCGCGCTCCGGTTACCGGCTGCGGCGGGAGGCTCGCGGGGAAGGAGGCTCGGAGGCGGCCCGCAGCCCCCCGCGGCGGAGCGGCCCCGCCGAGCGCCTGCACCTGCCGCCGCCGCCACCGCCACCGCCACCGCCGCGCCTGTGCGGAGCAGAGCGGAGCGGGGCGGGAGGGAAGGAGCGGGGCGGAGGCGCGGCGCCCCCCGCCGCCACCGCGCTTACCTCGGCGCCGCGGGGCCGCCCCCGCCGGCCGGGACGAGGCGAGGCGCCCGTGAACCTGCTGCTGCTGCTGCCGCTGCTGCTGCCGGCGGTGGTGGTGCCGCCGCCGCTGCTGCTGCCGGTGCCGCCGCCGCCGCCCGCCGAGCGCACAAGGTCCCCGCGCTCCCCGCCCTGCCCGCGGCCGCCCCCGCCCTGCGGCCGCGGGGGGAGGGGAAGGGGGCGGGGGGAGCGCGGAGCGGGGAACCGAGCCGCGGCGGGGAGGGGGCGCCGGGGGAGGCGGGGGCGGAGGAAGGGGAAGGGGAAGGAAGGGGAGGGGGGGGGCGCGCACCGCCCGCCCCGCCCCCGTCGCCTGCTCACCGGCAGGAGCCGCGGGTCGCCTCCCGCTCTCCTCTCTCTCCTGGCTCTCTCTGTCCCCGGCCGCCCGCCGCCTGCCGCACGCCCCGGGCAGCGCCGCGGAGAGCCCCAGCCCCGCGCGGCGACCGTTACGGGAGCCGGGCGCCGCCGGTCGGGGCGGGGCGGGGCGGGGCGGGGCGATGCGGTGCGGCGCGGAGCGACCGCCCCCCGGCCGCCTCCCCCCCTCCCTCCCCACCTCCCGCGCTCAGCCGCCGCTGCCACCGCCCCCGCCCCGCCCCGCGCCCGCCGGTGCCCGCCGCCGGTCACGTGACGCACGGGGAGGGGAGGGGGGGGGCCCCGCGGCGCGGCGGCTCCTCCACGGGGGGGGGGAGGAGGAGGAGAGGGGGCGGGACGAGGCGCGGAGGCCACGCCCCCGCGGCGCCGCTATTGGCTGGCGGTGGGTGACGCGCTTGTTTCCATGACGTCGCGGGGCGGGGCCGCGGCGTTTGATGGAGGCCGGCGGGCTCGGCGGGACGGTGACTTTGCCACCGGCGGCTCCCGAGGGGCGGGGCGCGGCGCGGCGGGGCCGGGCGGCCGCGCGCCTCTGCGTGTGCGCGCCCGGCCGCGTGTGCGCGCCTCGCCTGCCCGCCGCGCGTGGCGGGCCTGGGGGCGGCCCCGGCCTGCGAGAGCCGTTGTGGAGGAGGCGCGGGGGGGGGGGGGGGGTGACCGCGTGAGGCGCCCTAACGGCCCGCAGCCGGGGGGGCCGGGGCAGCACTGGGGGAACGGGGAATGAAACCAAAGCCTGGCTGCTTCAGCGCGGCGCCCGCACCCTCTGGCTGGGTGCTGCCAGGCCCCGCGGCCGGCCCTGAACACCCCCGGCTCCCCACAGGTCGTGCTGCTCCCCGCACGCCCGCCTCGCCCAGCGCTCCCGCTGCAGCCCCCCCCGGGTGCCGCAGAGCCGGGGGAGGTCCGGCGGCAGGGCGAAGGCAGCGCTGAGCAGCCCGCGGCACCGGCAGATAAATCGGTCGCCCTGGCGGCGTGGCTGCCGTGCCTCCTTCTCCCCCCTCCCCTACCTGAGTCCCTGCCCCATCTCCCTCCTCGCTCAGGCGAGGCAGTCAGAGACACCGTGAGCAGTAATTGGCTCCTGCCCGTTTGGGATGGTGCTAAAAATACCGCCTTACCTCCACATATCTAGAGGTCGACTGAAAAAAAATCAAAATACCGAGGTGAGCAACACCGCAGGCTGCTCTGCTGAGACTCGTTCTTGCGCTTCTCCCCAGGAGGAGACTATGGGGCTGCGTGAGCACACGCGAGCCAGGTTCTCGTGCATTCTGCCCGCAGCTCAGCACCCTCCTCGGCACGGATCGCTGGCGCTCGGCGAGGCTTCCCTGGCTGCTTGGAGCTGCAATTCTCCATACAGCTTGACAAGAGGTGTTGTTGTGCACAGATCTGTCATATCTGCCAGCTCTCGGGCAGACAAAATTAGCTTTGGTGCAGCTAAGAAGGAGATGATGTGCTTAACGCATTGCAGTTTGGGTACGTCTGTACCTGCTTCCTCTTCTCTCCAGGGAAGCTAAGTAGCCTATGCTTCAGTTCTTCACCTACCAGATGGGAATAACTCCCCTTGGTTGTCTTTGAAGGAAGGAAGCCATGGTCAGAGGGACATATATCAACATTCATTTTTTGCAACGCTGTTATAGTAGAATGCTCCAAGTGGACATATTTTTCATGGCACAAAATAATTATTTAATGTTCCTCTTGATCTTTTGTACGAGGACAGTATAAAAACATAAACACATTGCTTGAAAGTAAGAAGAAATTTCCTCTGGCTCTACAGAATCTTCTCCCTCGGAATTTCAAAATGTTTTTCAACTTAATCCTCAAGCTACAATATTCTTCATGCTTTTTGTAAGTAGGCACTTGTCTTATTTCTAAAGGTTAAGGCATGTAATTGAGAAACACAAAGCATTCCGTGTAATTTAGGTCACCAGTCATATCTAGCAAGCAAAACCAAGATGCACAAAGGAATATTTCTGGAAATATTTCATTTATCTTTTGAGGAAACATTACCATTTCAGGAAAATTCAGCGTGGTTTGCAGGGAATTTGGAAAGGCCAGACTTGACAAATCAATGACAATAGCTCAACTCATTCTGTGACCAAACCTCCAACGATATCATACATTTTTACAGAGGCAGAAAATGTGTCATGGAGAATTTAAGTGGATTGCCTGAATCTGATCTACTTATTATTAGAGTTTTAACACAACATGAATTGGTGTATTTGGATTGTTGCAATACTTGGTCAAATATGAGTATGGTGGCCAAGGTTTGAGTGACCATCTTGCTGTTTTTGGTTTGTTTGTTCGTTTATTTATTTATTTATTTATTATGAACTAGGAGCCCTTGGGCAAAATTGCATAATGGGCTTGACCCAGAACAAGAAGGTAGAGAACACACGAACTTTGTGCATGGATCTAAACTCAAATTGGTTTTGAAACCGCTTTCCTGACCACCTTGCTAAAGCTGATCCTGTTCAAGCTGCGTCAATGCAGGAATGAGTGGAAGTTATTCACTTAGGTCTGGCTGCTCTCTGTGCCAGCTGGTGGCTGGCACACGTCTGTCTGTCTGTCTGAACCCTGTCTTGCCTCACCACTCCTTGCAGACCACCCCTGAGGCTGCGCTGCATCCTCTCAGCATCCTGCCTCGGACCAGCCCCAGCAACCTCTTGCAGGAAAGATGAGGCAACGATCATGCTAGCAAACAATTGCTCTTTCTTTAATCTTTTTGGTGTCACCATTGCCAAATTGCTCTACCATCAGCCCATACAGTCTAGCAATAACCTTGCAAAACAAAAGCAAAGCACTCAATTCATCCTGATATCACCATTGCCCCTCACTTAGGAAAGAGGCCTATCTGCTGACATTTGTGTGCTTATCAGCTCCCAGTTCTTTCTCTTGACTATTCAGGAACTGTGCATCATGGGTTTCCTGCTGCAAAAACATATAACTCAAAATAGTTGAAGCTTTGTGCTCTATTCCATTTCCCTCACAACACTTCAGATATTTTTCTTTTAGTTTTACGTGCATGATCAGGAGGGTGAAAGATAAAGCAAGTAAACAAATGAATGTGAGAAGGAAGAGCTATTGCGCAAATCCCTTCTTCGTGTATCTGATATCTGAAGTATATCAGAAAGTATAAGCTGAACTTTATACATTAACTGTTTCTTCTTTACATGTTCTTTCCAGGTGCTGCCACAACACAGTAGCATTATGGCCACAGACCAGAGAGTGAAGAAAGACATCTTGAGAACAAAGGCACAACATCTACATGCAAAGAATCAAAATAACAAAGTATAAAATCCTGCAATCTGGCCCATTAAAGGACTTGGACCAAGCATTAGAGAGAAGAAAAAAGAGAGGAGAGCAGGGTAACCATGCTTAATACTGCTATAAAGAGCAGAAAAGAACAAGTTTGGGACGCTTTTCATGATAAAAAATTAAAAAAAAAAAAAAAGGCATGGGTATGATGAGACAGTGTGACCATGGATGCCTCTTAGAAAGTGATAAGTATCTGGTGAATGAATGTGTTCTGCAAATTATCTGCTAGCAGAGCGCAAAAATACATACAGTGATCACCCAGCCACCTCTACCCCCAGGACATTTCCTATATGGGGCTTTCCCAATTTGGAGTGTTCCTCCTTACTTTCTCCCCAGTGGCAAAACACTTCTCACTTCGTGCTTGAATTCCTAAAGAATGGCAAAAGTCCTGAGTAAGGTATATCCTGGAAACATTTTGGTCCAATTGACTAGGAAGACTGGTTAAAAATCACACTGCTGTAACCCATTTCCCTGGAGCAATTAGCCATCACCTACCTCCACGCCTGTCCTTGATACGGATACAGATATGTCAGGCAGCTCTCCTGTCATCCCATGATGCAAAATGTGGGAATATCCGTTGCTATTAACAAGGTGCAAAAGTGCTTTTGGGGCGTTCATGGTATGTACAATGCCACACTGAAACAAAAAGTGTTAGTTCCTTTGATTTTTCCTATTGTGGATGCTTTAAGATGTGTTGCTTTGTAAGTCAGGGTCTTATCTTTAAGAGCATATGGTCAGCTGATGTTAGTTTGTGAGGCTCCATTGAGTTCACTGATGTTGTGGGCCTGTTCCAATTCACGCTGACTGAGTATCTGTTTCATAAATTGCAATGTTGTGATATGCTGCTCTGTGATCAAGTGATAAGTATTTTGTTTATTTTTCCCTTCCCTCTCCCCCCAAAGATAAGAAGCAACACGGGTAACCAAGCTCTGTCTCTCTGAGGTTAACATCAACATCACTGACCAGTCTGACTCACACTCCTGACTCACAGAAATTAGTTTTAGAAAGAGTAAATATAGCCCCCCCTCTCTCTCATCAGTGCTGGGTAATTGTCTTGAGTAGAACAAAAAATTGTCTCTTAGTAATGCTTCTTCAAAGTCCTTTGGATAAGAAAATAGATAATTCAGTTAAGCCTTGGGTTCCTTCAGCAAACATTAGCATTTCTGCCCCTTGGCGATTGTTCAAGATGGTTTTGAAACATTTAAGAGTCATTAGAGCTAATAGCTCCCATTCTGAATTTCCTTCAAGGAAGAGTATCAGAAAAAATGCACCACCTTATTCCCACTACCTTAATCAAGAATTAATCATTCAAGTGATAAACAGTGACCGGAACATATTTGAATAAATTATTTGTTTTCTTTGTTGACCAGATACAGCTCTAAATCATCTTGTCTGTTTTTAAGATGCTAACAAAAACATACCACCTGCTTAAAATTGCATTAAAAAAAATAATAATAATGACCTATCTTACATACATAGTTTAAAACTTTGGACACAAGCCTTATGAGCCTTATTCAGAAATAATTGTTTCTAGACTATGAATTGCAGATTTAAAGATTATCTGTGTCAAGATCTAAATTTAGATATCTGTGCAAAAGTGTAGATGAGATATATAGTATTAAACCCTTAATATTAATCATGCTACATACTAGTGCAAATTATAGTAAAATCATTACATAAGATGCTTATATTAGTGTTTAAAACCAGTACGCTTAGTGAATTAGATGATGGTTAATAACAAAAGGAAAGTGTTGACTGGGGTATTGTCTCTGTTATCAGGTAGTACTACAGCTATGAAGGCAAAGGTGAGAAGGAACAAAGTTTGCAAATAATTTAGTGTTCCTTATTAGCTCATGAAACAGAGGAAAATTGAATGAGTTAATGTGACATCAGCTATATTTCTGTTATCTATTAGTAGAACAAAAATCAATAGCATTTTCCTCTAACTTGCCTTTTGTCAATTAGATAACATGGAAGCCTTGTATTGAACCACCAGAGTTTAAATACATCATGTTACAGACACATATAGTAATAGGACCGCTGTAGGTTATTTTCAGGTCGTGACATGTTATGCAGCAGAAAAGGCAGCTTGATTTAGGACAGAAGTGGATTAAAAGATACAAAAATATTTTGTACATGGTAGCAGTCCAAACATTGACAGATTTATTATCTTCATTTCTGACTGTATTCAGTAAAAGTTGCACATGCTTACTAATTGCTAAAACTGACGCACCTAGGTTACTAAAAATACCTTTGACTGAAAGGGATTTAAAAATTAATCCCATAAAAGTCTTATTTATCTTTTGTGTTTATTTCAGCTTGATGTTAAACACAACCAAGTCCCTTTCACTATGTGGTCAGCTCAGTGCTTTTCACATTCAAAGCCTCAAATCCTTGCAAGGGCATTTGAATTGCAAGCCAACTGAGAGCATTTCACTGGGGTACCCGTGGCTGATCTGTGGGACTACATTTAGTAGTAAATGTATGACATGTCCTTGACAGCATATCTAATGGTCTTTCCTGTTGTAGCACATTTGTGCATGTTTTAGCTCTATACATTGAATCTGGTGTTATTTACTTACTCTTATGAATCAGCCTCTGCAGGAATGCATGCTCTACAGGTAGCTGCAGAAACACTTATAATGGAACTGGGGCATGGGAGATTTAAATCAAGCTCAACTAGAGTCACCTCTCTCCATCATCTGCTCTGGACACAGAATAGTAGAGGGGAAACTTTTGTTTTATAATGGAGGTGATCTATGTGTTTATACTTGTCTGCTGAATGTGGGGCAAAATGCAAAGGTGAACCAATCAAGGGCTCAATCGCATAGGGCAGTTTCGGAAAAAGATGCGGTAGTAATTTGGGATTTTCTAGAGATCTTTTTGTAGGACATTCCTAGGCCCTGTTCCATGAACCACACTCTTCCATCCCCTTTGATCCCTTACATAACTTCCTCTTCTTTTTTTTTTTTTCCCCTCTTCCTCTTCCTTTACCTCTTTTCCTGTCATGTACTCCATCCTTCCATTTTTTTTCAGCTTAAAGTATTTTTTTTCTAAGTTATACCTCTCTCACAATTCTGGCCAAACAAAGCAAAACCAAAAAAAAAAAAAAAACAAGCCAAAACAAAACAGAACAAAACCCAAAACATAGACCTTACGCATCAGATGATTAATTTGCAACATTTAGGCCAATGTTATGTGGTATTTCTTCCCTTGTCAGTTGGGTGGGAATCACGTCTTCACACAGACATCTAAAAGGGATACATCTAGATTTGTACTAGTAACCTCTGGTTCCTCTATAGTCAACAGTGAGAAGCTGCAACCTCCAGAAAACACTGTGTGCCAGTCTAAGTTTAGTGTTTATTTTTCTTTTAATTCTTTTAATTTTCTTTTAATTTATTTTAATTAATTTATTTATTTATATTTAATTAAAGCAAAAGTGAATAGTTGAAATTTTAGTATCCAACTCACGGAAGGTTAACAATGGTTAACTGAGCTGAACCTCTTTTTCAGTCTGCATTGTTTTATGGATCCTCCTAATCTACTAGCCATTACTTTCTAGTGGTCAATAAACTGGACAACATATGCAGAGAAGACAAAAGAAAAACAAACAAACAAGCAAAAAACACCATTAGGGCCATCTGTATAAAATAATTGATTGGCAGTAATTTTTAATTAATGCAACTTGCTAGCAACTTCTAGGAAAGCACTGAAGCTTGAATTGAGTCCTCATGAGGTAAATGACATGATCTTGAGTAATGACATGAATGAAGTATGTCTTGACATGAAAGAAGTATGTCTTATTCTTGTGGAGCTATCCGTGAGGAAAAGGATGTTCACATGTGGAAGGCTTGTGGGACACAGCTGCCGGCTTCAGTTCCTCCAGAGCTGGGAGGTGGTGGTTCTGACTCGGTTTAGAATGAACTCCCATGAGATTGTGTACTTTGTATTTGGACCAGCCAGACATGGGAAGAAAATGAATGTGGGTCCCACAATGGACATAGTGTACAGAGTTTGTTAAGGATAAGATTTGTGATGTGATGTGGTAATGCCAGCACAACCACAGTCTGTTTTGAAAATGGCTCTGGGACTTCAGTGATAGTGAGACATCATCTCTGATCCTTCTAATCACTGTATGTTTGTCTGCCTCCAAACTCTATGTGGTTTTATTGAAGTCTTTGGTGCTCTGCCAAAGTGCAGTGAAATATTAGCACTCAGAAAAGTGTCAAGAATCCCCTTCAAAAATAGATTTTTGTTCTTCTTCTTTTTTTTTTTTTTTTTTTTAATAAATAAATGTAAAAATAAACACATAAAGATAACTTGCTTTAAAAGGAAATTATGATCTAAAAATATATCCAGCTAATGCTCCATCCAATATTACATTTAGAAAAATAATAAAACTTTAAAAATGATAAACCAACAGTGAAGTGTCTGTAAGTTTTGTTGGAATCTTGTTACCTAACACATGTTACTTTCCTCATTAATTCTGGCCTCATACATGTCACCATCCAATTTAATTATTGCTAAGAAGACAAGTAAAAATGCATTTTAGAAAAAATTTAGCAGGGGTCTATATGATGACATTAAATGAGAACCATGTAAAACTTTATTCTTTAAAACAAAACAAAACAAACAAACAAACAACAACAACAAAAAAACAGAACTCAAGTGGAAAATAATGGACATAAAACATAAAAACATGAGAAATAAAAACATAAAGAGTTAATTAAGGCCTCTAAAAAGAAAACAAACAAACAAACAACATCAACAACTAAAAACAGGTATTGTTATAACAGAGAAGGTGTTTTGTTTTATTTTTTGACCCCGGTCTTTTTCTCTTCTCTAAATTAGATAAAAAGCTACATGAAACATTAAGTTGGCAGACAAGTAAAGCTAAGATAAAGTACCTCTCTTAAGCCCATAATGCCAGAAAATTCAGAAAGCGAGCTACAACATTACTCTTACCCCATACTGCAGCACTTTTGGTGTGTGGGGGTTTTCTTTGTTGACATAATACTGAGATAGGAAAGAAAACAGATCATTTTTAGCTTTTTCTCAAAATTTTTTTGCTTTGTGGTTGAGGGGTAGGTGTTTTTAATAGCGTGCTACAACAGTCCTATTTCCTCCTTCAGTGTGTTCCACCAATTCTTATATTTGTTTTTATGGTTGAGACTATACAAAAGTAAGTAAAATAATGTGAGAGGGAACAGTGAATATAATATAAATATCCTACCTATGATAGATGAGGATTTTTAATTTATTTTGCAAATTCCAAATAGAAACGTGTATGTAGATTACGTTAAACTTGTGCATGCCTTTGCAGGTTTAGGACACAAATTGCCTAAAGGAAATCATGAAAAGGAAATATAGTGCTTGCATTGTATGAGGGAGTTTCTGTATCTCAGTATAGTCATTGTTTTCCGTTTGCAATATTAAAAAACATTTGCCAGAACTCCAGCCTGTTCCCTTGAAAATTTAAACATGTGCACTTATTTTCCATTGTTACAAGACTAAAGAATGTTTTTTTTTTTTTTTTTTTTTTTTTTTCTTCTTAATATATTTCAACTTTATTGCACTCCTGAAATACATCAAAGAAATGTCTGATCTGAAGCTTCATAATGTGTGTCATTTTCAGCAGGGTTACAAGAATCAGCAAGTATTTTTACAATAGAAATCACTGGGCAGGTCCAAATTATTTTGTTGTTCAGCCTTCCCATATTTTACCTGTGGCAACCATGAGTAAAGGACAAAGTACTGTGCTTGTTGTTTACCTCTTTCAAGAGGTGGTAGGAGGGAGGAAGAAGGAAAGAAAAAAAAAAAGTCAAAAAGGTGCTGGTTCCCCACATCCCTCCCACAGAATATATGTTGGCTTATTATAGTAGACATTTATTAATTGCTCAGAGTAAGGAGAAATCAGAGAAGAAATGGATCTCAGACATGAGCCTCTGTAGGTATTCTTTCATGGGCTGGTGCAACTTACCCTTCTCCTGTTTTTCAGGGATGTCATTAGGTGTACTGTACTGGTCTACAGGAATCAAGAACTATTTGAGCACAAAACCACAAATAATTAACCATATAAGATGCTCTCACCTGTATTCCCACTGTTTTGAACCATCAATGAAATAAGAAGTGTAACAAACCTAATTTTATCTAAATTATGGTGTTATTTTATTTTTTATTATTTTTAAAGTGTTTAGGACAGATTTTGCATTTTTATACCATAATCTACATAAACATCAGTGACATGGTCTGTTTCTGCTTGGCTTTAGTCAAGGAGTTATTTTTTGTTTTGTTTTGTTTGAAGCATGACTCAGGAGGTTTCTCTATGTTTCTTATACAATACTTCTTCCTTCCTGATAATGTCTATTTGTTCTCTATTTTTGGATTGCTTTTCCATTGTTATCTCTAGATTATGAACAAATGTTCATAATCCTGCAGCTGATGGCTGAAGGATCTGTTTAATTAATACAGCCATTTTAGAACAGTTAAGATATTTTCCTATATACTATTTTTATTTATTTAGTTAGTTTTAATACAGGATAAGTAATTTATAGAAGTTGGTTTTTCCATTATACATGTATTCTTCTCCTATGGTATGATACACACAATGCATAAATTGTTATTTATCTGATTGAAAAGACAAAATAAGTTTGGAATATAATCAGGTTTGCCTGATTAAATTTAATGTTTTTAAAATCAAGTGCAAGGAGTTAAAGGTGGTATGTGTAATTGTGGAAGACATATTGAAGGTTCACGAGAATACATATGAGTTAAAATAGCATTCACGGGCATTGATAAGACAATATGTTAACTTTTTATTGTGGCTAAAAGGGGGATGGTCTTCTAATAGGCTATCAATGCAACAACTTTTAGAAAATGTAATTCGCTAAGTGCTGGGTAGTACTGGCTTAGTAGGTGTATAATAAAGCACTATTCATCCAGAATAAAGATGAAGAGTGGAGCTTCTAACAATCTAAAGAAAACAGATGAGGTAAATGTAACCACATTTTATTCTTGTCTTATCTGATATTTGCTTTCCTTCATAGTTAATATTTATCCCAACAATATGTTTAATATTGCTTTGAGAAATAGATGATATAGTGAAAGAAAACGTATATCAACAATGTATAAGATCAATTTTTTTAAAATTTAAAATTCCAATTTCCTTAATAAAGTTTATAATCATTGTTTTTGAAGATAAATCTAGTCTACAAAGAAATATTTATTATACTTTAGTACACTCCAACTTTCATACATTGTTCATTCATTAAATCTTATTTTACAAGATAATAACAGGAATATATATTTTATGAATATAGTTTAATATAATTGCTACTTCCTATTTAATGATAGTAATACCTTGCAATTAAACAATATGTTTTACCCATACAAAATGTTTCTGTGATATATTATATCCTCTTATTTTTGTCCACTGAATTGCTGCCAATTCTTAGGTGAAACTATTTGCTTTTTCATCACAATCTTTTGTCCTCTTATTCAATGCACTTATATGTGTTCTCTTGAACTCTGGATGTTTAATGTCAGGCTTGTAGCTTTCAAAACATTTGATTTCTTGGGTGATTCTGTTGGAAAATGTGAACACAGAAGAAAAAATGGTGTTGCCTCTGAAAACTTGAGTGGGAAATTGTCTTTCATAGCCATTAGAAACCTATGAGAATTATGCCTCTGCAGGATAACTATAAAAGAGATCTGCCAGATTATTTGTGCTATTAGGAAATTGGTGGCAGAGAAAAATAAGAATTAAGAAAGCATAAAGCCCAAAATCTTTGAAATGTGAATCCAGTATCTATTTGAGGCATGTAAGAGGAACAAACCACAGCCTTATCTACACTGAAAACTTCCTCTGCTGAAGGTCAGAAGGAAAGCTGCCTGTATGTCTGTTTCAGCATACCAACTGGCTTTTTTATAAATTTGTCATTCTTTCACTTGTCCTTGTTCACATTCATTGTTTTTAGCAGCTGACAAGCAGTAACCAACACACGTGACAGCACAGCTTACCTGCTCCAGTTTGGAATCCTGGCTAATGACTAAGCCAGGTTCTAAACTAAGTTTTTCTGCCTTTTTTTTTTTTTTTTTTTTTTTTTTTACATCAAATACTGCATATTACATCCAGATTTTGGTAATGCAAGGCAGTACCTCAGCCAAATGGCCCCTATGAGTAAGGCAGAAACATTTTTTATTTTCTAGGGCAATTAATTAGACAACCACACTGTCACTCCCACACTTAAATTAATCTCCATATGTTCAGTTATCATAGGAAAAAATAAATTAAAGAAGAAGCTGAAGGAAAAGCTCATAACCACATCTTTTCAATATTTTTTCATACACCTAAATTTCTGTCAGCATATTGGGAATTCATAGCCTCATTATTACATGCTTAACTAATCAGCACACATTATAATTTCCACACAAATAATGTCCTTGTTGCTTTTCATCATTTATTTAAAATAGAGAAAAGAAAAGAAAAAAAAAAGTCTTGTTCAAGAGACTACTTCAATATTTATATTGAATGAAGTTTAGGGCACTTTTATGTTGAATTTATATTGAATGCAGTTTAGGGCATTTTACTTTCACAGTATTTACTGGTTAAATACTACCAGTTTAAATAGCCCTTCTCAAGTTATTTGTTTTATGATACACTGTTTTGGATTAATTTCATTTCCTTGCTAATTAAAAACAAACAAACAAATAAACATACAAACCATACAGTCTCAGTCATTTTTCTGAACTGCCTGTGTTCCTATATGTCTTATTAGGAACCCTTTTAGATTACTTTTCTTAAGTTAAATGTCTTGTCTGATGAGTGGTACCAGGTTGAAAAAAAAAAAAAAAAAAAAAAGAAAACCACTGTTGAAATGATTGAGGTGCTTTTAACACTTGAAAAAATAGCACCTTGCAGACAGAGAAATATGGAAATATATCCTTTGTAGCTGATGTATCTCTGGCCTGATACAGTTGTTTTCTGTTTAACATTCCAGTGCTTTAAGGCATTACAAATGTTCCCAGACACCAGCTTCAGCCCTTGCCCCAGCATCTCATTTGCAGAAGGTGCAGGCTGACGACAGACCTAGATGTCCAAGAACTCCAATCCCCTGCAGCAGTCCCCTCTTTTAGCCTGGTCCATGCCAGTTTTTTGGATGCTTAACACACAGTTCTGGCTGTGATAAGGATTATATTATTATTATTATTATTATTATTATTATTATTATTATTATTATTATTATTATTATCATTATCATTATCATTATCATTATCATTATCATTATCATTATCATTATCATTATTATTATTATTAATTTTCTCCTGACTTTTGGAAGGAGTATGACAAAAGAATCCTTAACTTCTGTATGCTCTGAGTCTGTGCTGAGGCTGTTGAATCACGCTAGTGCCATTCTCTGCTCTGCAGCACTTCAAGGCATAGCAGCTACTCAAAACCCATAGACTTAGGATGTTGTTAACCAGTGTGATTTTACTAGCTTAGTAAACCAAAACAGATAAAGGAGGAAAGGGTGCAGTGTAAAAGACCGCTTGATATAGCCTATCTCTCTGTGCCCTTTAGGCTTCCTTTTTAATTTCTGAGTTTTATTGAATCTCAGGATCTCATTGCTTACTTTGTTTAGAGCTTTCTTTCAGCCACTGCCCATGTGCTCTGCTAGCTTTTTTTTTTTCTTTCTTTCTTTCTTGAGGAGAAAAGTTGGAGCTTAATCAGGTGTGTACAGAAGTAGAAGGCCTTTTTCCCTCCCTTTCTTCTCCTTCTCTACCTGCTTTTCTCACTTCTGCCCATCCTCCTGCACTTCCTCCTTTCTTTTGGTTCTTCTCTCCTTCTATGTCCATGGAACCACTGGGGAACTCAGTGAGATTCCCAAATTCATTGTAACTACATAACTAGACATTATAAGAGATGTCCTTCAGTGTAAGGGCAAATAAAACAGGAGTTTAGTGAGAAAATTTCCATGGAAACAATAGTTCAGTGACAATGAAAAATATTTCTCACCACAATGTGCTAAAAATATCTTCACACATAATTTTACAAAATTGAACTTTTTTTTTTTTTTTATTGATAGCATGGGAGGCAAAACCATTGTATTTTTCATCTGGAGGATTATATGGTTCATTCTGAGTTTTGCATCCCTAATTCTTGAATAGGATACCTCTGTATTTGTAAACATGCTTTTTAAAACCTATTCTGAAATTATATATTCTTATTGATACAGATACAGGGATTACAAACCAAAGTAAGATACCTCGTGTGCTTGGTTTTTAGCCAGTTCCCAAATATGTCTACGTTGTTGCTATTTCACAGCCATACTAGGATCAATTGTCTGGGAAAAGAGCAAACAGCTCTTGGATGTGCACATTCTTTGCTTTTGCATGAAAATAAGAATTAAGAATTATTCTTTTACCTTTCCTACAATGTTGCAAGAAAGGTTGATTGTCAGTTTTCCTACAAGATACAATAGAACTGCTAAATTGGATAAGCAGTGCTCCTTTGTGAGAACTGTCACTGCTGCTTCCTCTATCTGCAGGCTTATGAAATTCCCTTTGGGATCCCCATTTTATGTTAGTGTCTCCAATAGTCATATATGTCCTTGGGTTTTTGTTTGCTTGTTTTTGTGTGCATATCTGTGTACATTTTTTTTCCCTGCCTTTGTTTTTCAAGTGCAAATATGTGAGCTCATATTTGTGATGATTTTGCTATTTAGGTATATGTAGTTGATTGATATTGTGGCTGCTATATAATATATAATAGCAGTATATATATACAGTATATAATAAATATAAGTCAGATGCAGACTACAACTCCATTTTTGTCTGTAATGGTTATGTAGTCATAAATTGTTTTCCCATGGTGTTTCACTGTTTTTGTGAACTAAAATTTCAGTGGAATTATCTGGATAGGTTTGTTTGTTTAGCTGACTGCAATATCATAGTCATAGAAGTAGGAGTTAGCAGATATGAAATGAAGTAGAACTGTACAGATTACTTGGTCAACAGATTTGTCCAGCAGGGTTTTGTGGTCATCTGATGGAGATTTTCTGACAGACAGACTGAAAGGTTTGGAACAGAAGGAGCTAAAGTAAATATGTACAATTTTTCATTTTTGACAGCTTAGTTAAGGGGAAATTGTCTACATGAGCTGCTTGAAGGAAGAGGAAATATTCCTGTCTTCTTGCTGACTGCTGGACCCTCGGGGCTTTCAAGATGAATAGGCTTAGGAGTCCTGTATTTAGATCTGCTGCTTATAAAGCAACCTCTAGCTATCTCTGTTTCCTCCTATGAGTAAATGAAACTGTATGCTTGAAAAGGTCATGCAGAAGTGCAGTTGCTCATACTTACTGTGTATTTCTTTCTGAGAACGGGTATGTCTAAATTACGGTGGCGGATGGAACTGGTTCCTACATACACACAGCTGGACTGTAGGTTTGACTCTTAGGAGAAATGTTAGATAGTTGGTCTATATTCTACCAGTAATTGGAGTAACACTCGAACTGAAAAGTAGCACTTGGGTTCTGTCCATATGGTGGAGGTCTCAATGTGGAAGTTGGCAGTGGCATCTCCTCATAGTTACATGACAGTGTGCAGGGCTGGGTGCTTTGTTAGACGTTATGATGGTGAACAATGCTGGTTATGTTCTTGGTCTGTCTTCTCTGGCAAGGATCTCTTCCTGTAAGTCTGCTTGTGAATCATTCCCAAGAAGAAATATATCAGCACGTTAAATGCCTTAAGAAATGTCTTACAAAACTTCAAGAAAATTATCAGAATTCAAACATGCAAACATTTAAACATGAAAAATACCCATAAAGGTTTGGGACCACACACCGATACTGCATAGCCTCCTCCAGTCACAGGAGGGTAAAGCAAATGTAATGATCCTTTGAACATGAAATTCAGTAAAAAAATCAATTGATAAGTAAAATGATGCATACAATAAAAAATAACAACAGTTTTGTCACATTGTAAAAAAAAAAAAAAAGAAAAAAAATCTAATGATAACTGTATGCATCTTCAATGTTATGTTATATCCATCTATGTAATACAACTTACTTTCAGATCAATGCCAGTTCAAGTAAAGTATCTGTAACATATGTATTTAATGGTGGGAAAGAAAAAGTCTAAAGCCTGGGTCCAGAAGAAGAAAGTTGAGGAAGAACTCCCAGATGAAGGTTTGCCTGATTGAACATATTGGAGGGGGAGGACATACTCCTTATTTACAACTTCGAGGCAGAATGAACACAATAGCTGAGATCACTGAATAGGACAAGTATAGAAGTGTAAAGAAAATGAAACTTGACTTAAATGGATTTTCTAGGTTAGGTAAGGACAGCGTGAAGCTTTGTTTGCTGTTCTTCACAGGGTTTGGTGGCTGACAAAATATATGGGGCCAGGACCCATCTACCTCAACTGTGGAAAACGCCTCTGTTACAGGCCTGTTCTTGCAGAGCATATTGGACTTAAAACTAGTCTTAATATTCAGGTCTTGTTATATGAACATGTTTTAATTAGGCATCCATGTCTTGATTATGTGTCTGCATCACTCTTTATTTATGTATTTTTTTTTGCTTAAGAGTTTTGTGACATTTTGCTTTCTCCAGCTGTGGTCAGCTGGAGAAAACCCAGCCCAAACTCTATGTTGCTGGAATAACCCTCTTTAACTATCACCCTGATGGTGAAATCTCTCACCTGGTAAATGGAACACATGAATGTTTTCCTTCTGTAAGGGTTTTCAACCTGCAACTTTCTGGTGAAAGTCTGAGGATAATCAATAGGATATTCTGGGTTGAATGAACTTTTGCAGTCTCTTCTGAAGAAAAAAAGAAAAAAAAAAAAGATCATTTTGTGGAATCATAGTGTTCACATAGGTGAGACAACATCCAAGATCACATCAGCTTCAGTGAATACCTGAACATTCATTATGACTCTTCTCTCAGGAGGTCGTCTTCTGCTTGGTCTATGTCAATTCTTTAACTCATCAGTTCTCACAAAGAACATGAGATTTCCCTTGTTCCTTATTTCCCAGAAGCAGAACTGGCTTTCTTCTGTTCCTGTAAAGAGGAGAGGATCTTTTACTTTTTTTTTTTTTTTCATTATAATTATTTATTTATTTTAAAGTATTCTACTATATAACTATTGTTTGGGATGGGTTGGTTGTTTCAGTGCTGTTTATACAAATAGGTTGTCAGTTGATTAATTCAAAAGCAAAATGAAAGAGAGAGAAGATGCATTCTGATATAAAGGAAAGATCTGTTGACTCTTCTCCAGTTTGGTAGCAGATGTTTCTTGGGTGAGACTGGTCAAACATTTCTAGAGATCTAAGTCTCATCTGCACAGGATAATGCTGCAAACCTGTCCTGCTGCTGCTAACAGTTGTTTTGTTGGTCAGGTGCTGACATCCTTTAGAACCTTGAGGTAAACAAAGCAAGCAGCATCTTAAACATTTTTGTCTATGCAGGCCTAATCAATGCTGCTTAAAACATTAGAGGCTTTCTGTGCTCTGTTTATGCTATGGCTCCCAACTTTACTGATAGTAGGGGAGATGTGTCAGTCAAGATTTTAGGTATTGCCAGTGGTATACAGCCATATGTATATTCAAGATCGCTGCCAGAGTGGAGTGTGTCCACTCTGCTTCTCCTAGACCAGAGGAAAACAAACAAACAAAACAAAACAAATCAAAACAAATCAAAAAAACTTCACAGTGTTTTTTATTGTACCTTATATGACATAAAAATGTATTTGAACATAGAATGATAAGGACAGAAAGCTTGATGAAGGCCTCTGGCTATTTTGGTGACACATTGACTGTCTATTTTGCTGTTTGCTTTGTTTTTGTCTTGCCTTTACTGAATATTTCATATTTTTTAATACTTATGTATCTGTTGATGTCATTTTAAGTTTTTGTTTCCTGTAAATTATTTCTGTGCATTTCTAACTATATTTTGCTATAGAACTATCAGAGTGTAGACATGACTAGACTTCGCTATTGTTTGTTGAGTAATATTCTTGGGGAAACTCTCAGTTCATTTCAGCTGGCATTTCTCTTCAAGTTTTAGTATAACATTCCTAAAAATGGAGGTTTAGTCTACAGAGAAATTATTTGCCACTGACCTTTTCTATTGCTACTCTGCCAAGTTCAAAGTACTGTAGACTTGTATTTTTTCTTCCCTTTTTTTTTTTTTAATAATAATTTTCTTCAAGTTTTATTTGTTGCTAAGTCCCCACCACCATATATGGTGTCATTGTTTCACTTATTCTATGTATTTTTGTCTTCTGACTAGACTTAGTGGAGTGATTGAAAACAGAAAAGTTCTAAGCATGCTTTGTGGGATCCTAAAGTGGTATTTAATTTCTGGCAACACATTGTAGGTATTTTCTCAGCTGTGTTGTAAAAATACTTAATATGGATAGGAGGAAGGAAGAAGAGAAAGAAACGAATCTTGTTCTCCCTTACATGGTTGTAGAAGACAGACAAGGGTGTGGAGAGAACAAAAACAATCCCTTTTACAGCTTGTGTGAAGGCTTTGGTAAGACCACAGGGTAGCTGTCAGTTTGCCCATCCTGGAACATACTTGTTGGAAAAAAATGGAAAAGAAGTGTGGAAAAAAAAGGTTGCTAGTAAGTCTGGATGAATGAATGGTGCACCTGTCAAAAGTTGCATGGGTTCACTTCCCTTCTTACCTTATTGCCATGACGGTGTAACACAGGAAGTTACTGTGAGGCGTGCAGACTTCTTCCACAAGAAACCCTCAAAGCACCACAGACGGCTGAAGCTAGAATAACTTGTTTGTTCTTCTGCACTTTGTAAAATAAATAAATAGATACATAAAATGAAACCTTGTTCAGCTATGGACAACATAAAACATGAAAAGAGTTGACGAAAAGGAAAGCATGAACAAAAACGGAGTAGCTTAGTAAAGGTGCAGTGAGGTAGTGGGTTTTAAATAAGAGCTTGAAAACAAAGAAAGATGCTTGGCTGACAATGAGTGGGAAGACTCAAAACATAGGAAAAGACATTAAAGAATGTAAAAGTTGAAAGAGGCAGAAAGAGAGAGAGAGAGAGAGAAAGAAAGAAAGAAAGAAAGAAAGAAAGAAGAAAATTCTGTGTAGAGACACAAATGGTCACTTCAAGTTTTCTAGTTCTATTTGACCTTTTTTTTTTTCTGTCTCCATCTCTTCAGTTATCAAACTTAGTAGAGGATTTCTTTTCTCTTTTGAAACTATGTAGTAAACGCTATTTTTTTTTTTTCATATATGTGTTTAAATTCACTAGACACTGCCAATTTTATTTATTTATTTATTTATTTATTTATTTATTTATTTATTTATTTATTACCCTATTATGATAGTGGAAGAGAACTTAAAAACACTTTTTTTTCCATGTGTTCATGAAGCTAAAATGAACATGATTGAGATCTGAGACTTGCTACTAAGCACCTGAATAGCAACTCCCTTTTAGCTGGAAAAAAATACATTGATCTGAGACTTGGCTTGGTGGGTTTTACATTTTCATTAAATATTGATACTTAAACATCATCTTTGTTTACACTGCATACTGCTTCCTCTAGGTTTTAAACAAGGTGGGTTTTTTGCAAATAGTGTTGAAGTCAGGAGTTCATAACAGCTTTAATACTTATTGATGTGTGATATGAGTATATCGGCGTGTATGTGAACAATACGCATATATTCAGATATTGTGAATGATGCTTAAAAGCCGTGGGTTTTGTGATATCAGATTTCTGACTCCAGTGATCTCAGTGAATGCTTTCAATTAAATCAGTTATAGTCGGATAAATAATCTGTGCAAGTATCATGTTAGGTCTGGTCAATGGACTAAGGTGCTAATAGTAAACATTAAGGATATCAACATTTGAAGCTGATTTAATCTGCCATCTTATTCTGATTGTTTGCACTGAACTTATTCTCTGGTGAAACATACTCTGGTGATTTAAATGAGAAAAATGCTTGTGCATGTAGTTCCTTAGGTTGATTTTCCTGTTTTCAGTAAATCAGTACCTTTTAATTTGTCTCAGGGTTTAGGGAGAGGTAGAAGGAATGCTGAGAAGGAACAACTTAAAGCTGCCTAGAGCTGAAATTTTGAAATATTGTGAGCACGAGCAAGACCTGCTTGCACGTTCATGTTCCCAAATCAGGGCCAGATCCTTCCTTGTGGTCATTACAACAGAATGAGCGACACAAGGCTGCTGCTGGCTGTTGCTGCCATTTGGGTGGAAACTCAGGGCTTGCACAACAGCACAACTGCTGGTTGGTTGGGTGGCTTGGAGCACACTGGCAAGCAGGTCTCGCTAGGGAACAGCGGAAAGGGGAGGGGCTGCCTCCCTCTTACTTCCCCATCTCTCTTCTAATGAAATCACAAGAGACAGAATTAAATCAGCAGTTTTTCACTTCTCAGTGATATTGCTACCCAGTGAGTTCATGGGAATGGAAACTTCATGATACCAGCCAAGTCAGCAATTCAGCGGGCGGTGGAGGCAGCACAGACATAAAGCCTACACTTTGCTCATCATCCAAGGTTGAAGTGGTCCCAGCTGCCATGCAGAGGAGTGAGAGTGTGGGGTGGCACTGGACACATCTACTATGAAGGCAATGCCAGATGATACCAAAAAAGTATGATAGACACCATAGGGTGTCTCTGTCTTGCACCTTCCAGTAGCCACCTGCTCAGAGCTCTTCTTGCTTCCACTCCTTGCCTAGGGTGATTTTGGCTCACCAAGCACCACCTGTAGCACTGGAGAGAGACACCTATTCTACATTATGGCCATATCACATATAACCACCTCTTATCTATGAATAGTCCTGGTAGATATCATCTACTTGCTAAAAGGCAGCTGTTTGAATCTGATTCAGTCTCACATTACTGAGAATTATATAACCACAGCCTCTCTGCCATCCTCCTTTTCAGATGGCACTCAGATTGCTGAGGCGCTGTTCTGGCATCTGCACGCTTCTGGGCTGGATTTGCAGCAGCACCCTTGTGCTGTTATTGGTGAGCCTCAAAACAGATGTAAAATAAACTAAATAGGGAGTTAGAAACATAAGTGTGTCCAGGATAGAGAGATCTGAGCTAGAAATAGGCATTAAGCAAACCTGATGAACTATTAGAATATTTTACCAAAGGAGATTGATTTTCTCTTTCATAGAGATACTAGAGTTCAGCTAGAAGTTATAGGCTTCATGCAGAAACTAGCTGGATTAAAAACAATGGCCTAGATTATCACTGGAAATATATTTGTTTTGCAGGCAGAATCCATGCAATAATCTTCTTATAACTATCTGCAAATAATAGATAGACATCAGAATAATTTAAAGAAAATAAACCTAAGTACAGATGCAAACTGGAAAAACAGCCCTGAAGTCAGTGGAGCTATTCTGATGTAAGTTGGCATCAGTTAGCAGTGAATCAGAAGCAAATCATAAATACTGTTTCCAAAGAAAAGAAGGCATATGGAATATTAGTATCTCAAACAAAGAGTAAAGGTGAGTTACTATCTCCAGCTCATTTTGTTTATCATGGTAATGACTGGCTATAGAGTGAGGCAATTATTTCATAATTTTCCATGAGCGAGTTTTTCCATTGTGCCTTTTATGCCCATACATAAAAATCAAGGGTGTAACGAGGAGCTGTAAAACAGACTGCAGTGGCCCAAGGCTGCCAGGTTCAGCTACAGGGTGGATGGGCGAGCCTCCCACTGCATGAGGCTGAGCCTCGCCCGCACTGCCCTCACTACTGGAGGCATGTGGGGACACCGAGCTGCTCCTCCAGCCTCCGAATCAAAGCCTGTGCTTTGAGATCCATCACCAGGGCCCCAGTCAGTTAATCAGTGCTAGGAGAAGCCTGGTGTTTGAATGCCGATAGTGTCAGTAAACAGACCTGAGAAAATGAAGGGAAAGGAAGAGGTCAGGCTGAGTGAAGCCTTGGTTTTCTGTGCCAGGAAAAATGGGCAATAAATGAATTAACCTTCACAAGAGACACAGAAAACCGGGCATCCAGACAAAGAGGGAATTGATTGTTGGGTCAGTCTTTCCACTGGACTAAATAACTGATGCAGTTAATGCCCTGCAGAGCCCTGCCATTATTTCCACTCAGTGTGTGTGAGGGGGGAAATGGAAAGGCAGGATGAGACCTGAGGTATCATATACTGAGCCAGCTATCTATTTTGTCCAACATCCTTTTGTGCCTACTTTGCTTGTTTGTTAGTCTTTCAGCACTTGGTTCATTAATTATGTCTTTCTGTTTATTTGTTTAACACTTCTTGTGCCTGTTTCTTAAAATGAGCAGTTTCGTGGTGAGCTAACCCTCTGACTGCCTGTAACATGCAGACTCAGCAGCTCAGCTTTTCTTCCTCTCATGCTTTCCTGAAATGTCTGACAGCAGCACTCATACCTCTGCAATGACAGGGTAAGAATACTCCTGAAAATAGTGTTTGAGTATTGAAGAAGCTCTGGTTTCTCTTCAGCTGACTGGAAAAAAAAAAATAAAAAAGGAGACTCCTCCTCCTCTCCCCCCCTCCCCCCCCCCCCCAGTAAGTATTAATAGTGAATTAAAATATTTTTCTGTGTGTGCAGGTGAATTGTATCACCCTGACTGCAGTAAGGGTGAAATTAATGTAACAACCTAATTAATGTGGAAATTAATGTAACAACCTGACTACTGCTTTTCAACAATAGAAAACTGGCTAATAAAACCAGATTTACACTGTCTCATATTGCCAAATTAAATAATGATAGGTTTGGTAAAAACAAATAAATCAGAGAATCTTTCAAATGTTGTACATATTCAGCACATATTCTTCCATGTTAGTCCTGGGGATCTAATTTTTATTAATTGTTTGTATATTGTTATTAATTGCTTGTATATTTCTCTTCTCTCAGAATTACATCATAAGCCATGTATTGTGATGGCAAGGGGAATTCTGATTACTGTGTGCATTTCTGAGGAGATCATATCATTTTGTTTAGACTTCAGAGGAAAGAGTGGTCAGAAAGTGCTGGAGTCAAAAGAATGTGAAAACTATATTTATAGCAGTTACATTTCACTGGCATAAACTCTTTCTAATTGATCTGTACTAGGGGGAGCATTACTCTCTTCTCTGGCATGATTTACTTGTCATAGTAAAAGCTATGAAGAAACAAATGAGACTTGATCTAATATAGATTAGTGAGTTTGAGTGGCCTCTTAAAGTTGAATATGCCTTTGTCTACAAAAGTATACAATAAGTCATATTTAACCTAGGACAGTTTCTTGATTTTAATGAGATCTGTGATGTCTAACATCAGCCATAAATTTCACGAGTTATGGCCTTCACCAGGGCAGAATGGAGGAGGGGAGAGGAAACCAAGTTTCTATGTGGGAAGAACACCATGAAAACAAGGCTGCATTGCATGCTGATAATAATAATAATAAAAAAAAAAAAAAAAAGAGAGAGAGAGATACAAAGAACGTAGGAGTTTTAATAGCTTCTTTACTCTTCAGCTCTGGTGCTGGAGAAAATAGAGAAAACACACACTGATGGAGAATTAATTTTGCAGATGTGTGAACTCTTTTCTATAAACTGCTGTTTGATCAGTTTTGGCCACACCTTTCCTGTCTTCTAAAAAAAGCTAAAAATATAAATGAAGACTTGTGGTTAGAAACTGACTGAACTTATTTTGTTGCGTTGGTTACAGGCTGCAAATACATAATATCTGTTAGGGCATATGGATTTACGTTATTATCAACTCAAAATTTTGTGAGTTTTTTTCTATGTACAGCACCAAAAACTGTTGTATAGATCAACAGAGACGTAAACAACCAATGTTTTAAGGAATAACTACTGATTTTGGTCAGAAAGGACATTAAAACTACTGGAATAATAACAAGTAGAGTTCTATATGCTGAAAATGAGAAAAACTTTTGCATCTTACTGTACTTTTATTGGAGAATTAATGGGATTTGGCCATGAATTTTTAAGCAGAGAGGGGGACTACAGATTCTTTACAATTGTAATCACAAAATGTAAATTGTGTAGAATAGTCCCTGAACACTGTTAGTATCTTGGAGCTTATTTACCAGGAAGAGTCACTACAACTTTAGAGCATACTTGAACTTTTAGGCAGTAAGTATAATACAGCTGCTTACAAGCATTTCACTATCTGAAAATAAAGACAGAACCTTTAAAATAACGGGGACAAGGAGCAATATAAGAAATAGAAATTTATTTTGAAATTTCTCTCTTAAAATGTAGTGTAGTCTTAGATCTTTATAATAAGGCATGCACTCTTTAAAGCAGAATGAAATAAAATAAGTAATATAAGAGTATACCTGGATAATGTAGATGAGGTCCTCAAACTATGAGGAACCTAAGTTTTCTGGCAAAAGTGCCTCACCATCTGTTTAGTGGTTAAGGCTGTATCTTGTAAGGAGGAATTTCAGCTCCCTCCATGGTGTATTACAGGAGTAAAAAGTAATGTAAAATTCAGAAAATTTCCTGGAAACAGATGATATAACAATTCTTCAAACAATGTGCTGGTGATTTAGAAACAAATGGGGCAGGATCTGGAATGGAAATGAGGTAACAGGACAAAATGTCACAGGCCGTTGTGGAAATCCTAATAGTATTCACAGATTGTTCTTACACTCATTGAAGTCACTAACAACTTTGTTGGTTGTTCCCAGAAAGCTGAATAGAAGTGGTTTGGGTGTGTATGTACTGAGCTCTGTACAGAACTGTATTTCTACACAAGCTTTGATTTATGGGGGTTTGGCCTGGACAAAGCCTCACTAGATCCTCAATATTTGCTTGCTAGCAGAGAAAGCTTGATTGTCATGGCATCTTCAACTGTACAGCTACCAGAACTGGGATGAAGGCATCCAGTCAACCTGTCCGTGGGGAGAATAATAATATGGCACTCTGCTAGAACTATCCCGTCATTCTTACTGGGGACCAGCACAGTAAAGAGAGCATAGGACCTCTCTCTGACAGCCTAAAAAGCATAGTTTTGCGGCAGGGCCTTAACCGTGCAACTTTGCATAACACTCATTGACTGAAATTGAAATCGGTTGATTTATAGAGGAGTTGTCGTTTGAAAATGAAAGTCTTTCTGCAGAAATCTGCACTGCTTCTAGGGTTCTTGGAAAAAAGTACAAGCAGCCCAATGAAAAAAAATAACATATTTAAATTATGTTAAATATTACAAAGTATCAATATGCTGCTAAAATGAGCTGTAAAAGATGGGCTAATGACAAATATATATATATATATATATATATATTAGATAGCAGAATTAAAGCCAGGTGCTTGCTACATTAAGAACAATTGATATTTCATCATCATCTGTACATTTATCAACATTTTGACTGAGATGGCATATAATTTGCTCCTGAAAGTATTCTGCAGTCCTTGAGTCTTCTGAAGCCATTAAAACCAATTAGCAACAAAAGTCTAGAGATCAAAGATAGGCTGCCAAATAGCTGGGCATAGACTTTCAAATCCATAGGTATAGTAATACCAGATAAAAATCTTAATGTGTCCCTGTAGTTGTATTCCATGGCAAGCATCAAGTCTGGCAATGATTACATTGTAATTGCATTTTTTTTTTCTTTTTTTTTTTTTTTTTCCGAATAAAATCTACACCTTTAATACACATTACAGTTCAGTAAAAGTATATTTTTTTATTAAAAAAAAAAAAAAAAAAAGTAGCAAGAGGTTTTTGTTTTAAGACAAGCCAGATATTCCTGATACTCCTCACATAAAATGGGCATGGTTAGAAAAAGTCTGTCTACTGAATCTCTGGTATATATAAGTATGCAGGCTTTATGTTTATAGAATGTACAGTACTAAAGACAAGAAACACATTTGGCAGACAGGAGTTATCTGAAAGAGGGGTTGCAGACTGCATAATGCTAATAAAGTAAGCTTGCTCTGTTTATGTCCACACCATATGGCCTATGTATAAACAGTAGTTCAATACTTGTCGTGTTCTTACCCAGCATTCTCTTCTCTAATTCTCATGCTGATTTCCTTGTTTATTTTTTTCTGTTAGCATCATTAATGTTGTCGATGCTAGACAGGTGTGAGCACTAGAGTTTCATATAAAGTTATAATTCCCATTACTGATTTTCTTCTGTCTTTTTGCAGTGATCTGCATTTTGAGCTATTAAGTGTCAACTACTCTTAAATATGCAAACAAAAATTCCTTAGCCCACTTAATAGCTGATTTCATTGGAACTGTGCCAAAAGGGAATCTGACCACTCCTGCTTAAAGTACAAGTCCAGAGGAACAAAGAAATGTTATGATAGGTTATCACTGGGCTGGGTTAACAGTGAGTGATTGGATGTTAAGTGGTCAACAGGAAATGTCAACAAAACCATTCTCTGATTGACACTGTAACTACAGGGGTAGATGTACACTGGTTTCACCAAATCATGTTTGCTTTCATCGCTTCTAGCTTGGTTGATGATAACTGTTGCTAGCCAATGGAATACTAAAATTCTATTACTGATGAAATTACCTTCTTCCTTACCCATGCCTAAGAACAGTTGATTATATTTGCTAACTCCATCCTGTTTCATATCAGCTAGTTAAGATATGTCACCAGAAACTACTTCCTATTACATGTGTGTCCCTAGCTTTACATGAACCTGAACTGTCTCTGCTTGTGCTGGGAAGAGTAGGAATATTGCAAGTACCAGAAAGGTGGAAAACTGTGCTTTAGACCTTATGCATGCATACTTGTTTTCATAGTTATGTATATATTTTGGCATATATAAGAAGAAATATCAGGCTGACAGATTAAGATGTATGCAGCAACTTCAATCCGTTGAGGGCTGAACACGAGCTAACAGTGTGCCCTGGCTGCAAGGAAGACCACAGAATCACAGAATCACCAGCAGCATCCTGGGTTGTGCTAACAGGAGCATGGGCAGTAGATCAATGGACTGATTATCCCCCTTCACTCGAGACTCATGAGACCACATCTAGATATTGCATCCAGTCTGGGGCCTCCCAGTACAAGAAAAACATCAGTGAATTAATCAAGACCAGCAGAGCACTGACAAGTTATTTGGGGCTGGAACACTTGTCTTGTGAGAGGAGATTGAGAGACTGAGTCTGGTTCAGCCTGGAGAAAAGAAGGTTTCAGGGGGACTTAATAGCTGCCCTCCACCCTCATGCTGCCCAGTGCCTATAAGGTATGAAGAAGAGTAGACAAGAAACCATGGGGATAAACTGAAACAAGAGGGGCTCCTACCTGATAAATACTTTCTCATCATAAGGACAGACAAGCAGTGGCTGGCTGGCCAGACAAGTTGTAGTCTCCATGCTTAGAGGTTTCCAAGATCCAGGGGAATAAGGCTCTGAGTAACCTGGACTAATCTAAAAGCTGTCTCTGGTTTAAGAGAGAAATTGGACTAAAGACTTCCTGAGGTCCTTTCCAACTTGAATTGTTCTGTAATTTTGTGATTCTTTGACTCTCTGAGGATGAACACACTTACTGTCTTGAGCTTTAAATTCAGCCCTATTTAAGCAAAAGAAAAATGGGAGACTCTTCTGCTATTATTTGTGCTATAGCTGTGATTATGAAGCTAAAAAAAAGTGCATTTCAATTAAAGTTAATTTTGGAATATCTCATCCTTACAAACCAGATCCCATTTTCTTAAGAATTTCTTGAGAGTTCAGCAGATGTGATATGGAGCAGATGTACATTTACTGCATGTGCATAAACTACTTTATATCAGAACAGAGTAATTGCATAAGTATGCACAGAGAAATTTCATGCATATTATATATGATGTATTAAATTTCCCGATATTTACTAGTAGTTGGGAACCACGTAAAATTAGAGAGACAAAGACTGTTGTGGTGGTTTTACTTGGCTAGACAGCTGAACTCCACCACATCCACTGCTCAGTCCCCATCCTTAGAAGAGGAGTGGAAGAAAGGAAAAAAAAATCACGGGTTGAGATAAGGATAATTTAATTAAAGGATAAATAATTATTAAGGTAAATTATTATTAAGGGAAAATTAAATTATTTAACTAAAGTGCAAAGAAAAGGGGGTGGGGTGGGGGACCAAGCAAAGGCCATGTGGAAGCACAGAGAGAAAGGAAAGAAATTACTCTCTACTTTCCACCAGCAAGCGATGCTTGACCATGTTATTGAAGCAGGGCCTTGATATGCGTAACCACTGTTAGGGAGGACAGACATTTTCATAATGAGAGCCTACCCCTCCCTCTCCTTCCCTTTTTCCACCTTTTACTGCAGAATGTGACATCACATGGTATGGGATATCCCTTTGTTTGGTTTAGGTCAGCTGCCCTGGTGAAGTTCCCTAACCCCCCAGCCTGCTGGCTCTTGGGGGAATTGAAGGTAGTCCTGATGCTGTGCAAGTATTGCTCAGCAGTAGACACAACACTGGTGTGATACTAGTGCTGTTCTAGCTACAAGTGCAGAGCACAGCACTATATGGGTTGCAGCAAGGAAAGTTAAGTCCATCCCAGCCAGACCCAGTACAACTGGTAATGTGTAGGTCAGCTTTGCCTTGTCTATTTTTCTCCTTGAGGAATGAAAATGTGGTCACATGCTGTATTTTGCCCCACTCCATGCAAAATGACGTTCAAGACTTGTATCTTTATTATTTCATAAGCAACTCATGTTTCTTATATTTTAAAATAGAACTGTGTCAATAATGAATATCATAATACAAATAAGAATGACTTAACAGAGAGAAAACAGTAAAGTTATTGTACTCTTTACCAAACACAAACTTTTTGTTTATTTATTTGTTGATTTATTTATATTTCGCTGGAGTTGGTCTGGAATTTTCTGTTCATAGCAGAAGAATTATACCAATCTGAACATGTAATTTTGGAATAAAATATCTTGAAGAGTGATATTCAACTTTGCTCAATTTTCATTTGCTCATGACCTTCTTCATGGCTCCCAGACTCCAAAACTATCTTGGAGCCCTTCTGATTTACTTGTGTTACCACTTCAATCACAGATTACTCTGGCAACTGAGAAATGTAAGGTATATAAGCATGTGGAATGCCCTCATTTTCGTAGGAAAAAAAAGCAAAAACCAAATCAAGAACCAAATCCATTGGTACCTTTTAATTTTATTTTATTTTATTTTTCTTGGAGGAAATTTCTCTATGATCAAACATCTGTATTTATGTGGTAGTTGAGAAAAGTAAGAGTAACGTTAAGTGCTCAAGGTTGCACAATGAACTTGTGGCAGAGTGAGATAGTTCAGACCTCTTGGCCCCCAGTCTGTTTTAAGTTTAGCTGTGAAGACTCTGGACTCAGAGGCTGTGAATTCCCTGTTTCTATAATATAAACACTGGTGTACACAACAGCCTGCAGAAAATAAATGAATAAATAAATAAATAAAATCTTTAACTAAATCTTTTGTTTTAATAGAAAAGGCTTCAATTCCATTATTTTATAAAATCAAAATACATAGATTGAACCTGCTATACAAATTTCCTTGCTGATCAAACCATATTCATTTTTAGAACTTGTGCTAATCATTCATAGATTTCATTTGTTGTAGCCCTATCATCAAAACATTGCTTTTAAATTAGTCTAGTTCTGGATGAGAATCATATCTATGTGTGCTTAGTATTACAATATTATGTGCAGTTGAAGGAGAAATGGTGCCTCATTCTATGTAGAAAGAAACACATAGAAATGATGGTTTTGCCCAGAAAGAGTTTTCATGATTAACTAGATGTCTAGTTATCATAGACACACATGATAACTAGAGTAGAATTTAGGGGTTTTAATCCATTCCTGAGATGTGGATTTACATTAGAGGACTTTGGGTTCATACATGCTACCTTCTGGTTTCAAAACTCATTGAAAAAAACTTTTCACCTCCCACCCTCTTAAAGCTATATCTAAAAGAATTTACCCATTGCAGCATGGAGTCGTTTAATTCCTCTTTCAGCTGTCCACGTGTTAGGGGTTGATAACCTGACAACTTTTCTACATTCCTGTCCATCGTACTTTCATCAAGGAAACAGAAGATAGTACGCATACTGATCATTTCTTTTCCACCTTTAATACTGAAGTCCTCTTCCTCCCAAAGGGCTGGTCTGTTGAGATTAAGTAAACCCTAGTTTGCAGTTGAGTTTCTACTTCTCATTACAGCTGATCTATAACACCTTCTATTTTGTTGTCTTGTGAATTGCCACATTGTCATGGAATAGGTTTTCTTCTATTTGCCTCAGGAAGTATTTGCTCCTATTCTTTTAAAACCGATGATTAAAGCACAGCTCAGAATAATCTAATTATCTATCAAGAGTCACATGTTGAGCTTTGTGCTACTTACTCTACTGATGTGACTACTGGCATCTAAGTAAGGTAGTAGGTAAATGTTTACTTAATATGTTTTTACACTGCAGTAGAGTTTCTCTTCTAATATATGTCATATAATTCAATATTCAAAACACCAAATGTGATTTTTTCTTTCCCAGTTTGAAGAATGGCTGCTACCCAAACCAAAGAGAAACGTAACACAATTGCATTTGTTACAGCATTATGTCGCTTCTGCCTTAAAAATGAATAAAGTCATTATGGAGAACTATACAGAAGAATTTCACCATGTCCTTTTAAATGTGCATTCAAGTGAAACCTAAGTTCATGGTTACAATTGCATGTACAAACTGATTGATTAGATTAACAACTCATGCAAATGAGTGTTTGGACAAAATAACACAATTTAGAAGCTTTTTTTTTTATGTACATGCACTTTTTCACAACAGGAAACCTTTTGTTGTCTTGATTTCGTTGCTTTTGATGCTTTTGTTCAAAGTAAAGATAATTTATAGTAGAAACATATTGTGTTTAAGAGCATTGAAAGTAGCAGAAATGATTAGAATGACTGGAGATGACTTTGATCTCCTTGGGGAGCCTTTGCTTGAGTGGAAAACTATACATTGAAGATGAACTCCCAATGTGGCAGAGTAGATAAAAGCACTGATACAGGTCTTAACCGTAGAAACAAAGCTTATGAGCATGAAGGCTCTATCATCTCTGTATTTGTGAATGCAACCTCTACTGGAACGGTGTGTCTATTTCATGTTTCAAGAGTTCAGTAAGAGTATTGAAAACTGAGAATGGGTGAAAGGATTAGAAGAAAGAAAAATATGATAATAAAACAGTCTTCAGTCTAGCAGATGCATTGTCTACATTTAAAGCAGAATGAATTCAATCTTGAATTATTTTATTTTATTTTATTTTATTTTATTTTATTTTATTTTATTTTATTTTATTTTTCAGTAAAGGTAATTAAATATCAGAATGATTTTTCAAGGTGGATTCTTCATCAGAAGAGTTTAAATATTCTATAGATTTTAAAAATATTTTTTATTTTTGAAACTGCATGCTGTAATGCAAGTAAGAATCATCTGGGGAAAGTCCAGTAGCCTACTGGAGATCAGAGATATCAGTCATTAAAGTTAGTTGACTGATGTGTCATTTCTACTCTGCATACCTTCTAATTATACAAAGGAGATATGTGGGGACAGAGAGGGATTTTAATCCTATTCTTAGCTCTATCTCAGCTCACAGGGGTAATGAAATGGAAGACTAAGTGAGAAGAGACATCAGAAGCTAATTAGTGTTACTATAAAAGCAAAGGCAATTGTAAATATTTCATCATGGGTCTGAGTGACATTGGATGTGTTTTCTTAGAAGTGTCATTCTTGAAAATGAATGACTGGGATATTCGGTTTTTCTTAGAACAACAAGAACAACAAATCTTCCTAGCATTCTTTCAAAAAATAAATTTGAAAACAAGCCATGGTTTCACCCTAAAGACTCAGAAAGAAAGGGAAAGAAGAATGCAAATATATAATTAAAAATAATACAGGGTGATTTTTGGAGAGAGAACTGATTCATAAATGTCATATGTGAAGCTGTCAACAACATCCTGAAGTAATACATTGACACAGGTACTCCAGGCATTACTCTCTGTGCTTCACTTTTGGAGAATATGGAAAACAAGAGAGGTGACACAGCTCAGATCACATGAGGAGGACATCTCTGTGGCTCAACACATAGTGTTTAGTCCTGAAATCACTTGAGATTTCTGATTTCTTTTTAGTACCTGGGGAAGGACATTAAATTGCCAATAATAATAATAATAACAATAACAATAATAATATTAAACCATTTAGAGGCTACAAGTAGCTGATAATAGCAAGAGGAAAATGATGAATGCTAATAAAGAATCAGATTCCTTCAGTTCATGCACTCCTTATTTCCTTCCATTAAATCCTGTCCTTCTTAATACTGATGGTTTTAACTAGGACTTGCAAAACTTTCATTAAGTTTGACTAGGTCCACAATTGTTCATTGTTTCTTTGCTTCTTGTATTCCAAATTAGCCTTATAAATTAAAGCAAGTGCTTCGTAACAATATTTAGTAATTTTGCAACAAAGCAGTTGTTGGGAAAATGGGCTTTTCTATACATATATTTTTTATAACAATAAACTCCTTTCATTTCCTCAGATGAGTGGTCTATGCACACTTAATTATTAGTCAAGAGAAATTAATGATGAGATCCAAACTACAAGTACTTTATTTGGTTCTTTGCTATTGCTGATAGAGAAAACATTCCTTATCATAACCCACTGAGGTGGAAGTACACTGAATTTTGATGCTGCATGATTCTTAATAATAATCTTGGTTGATATTATTTTTTTCTTTTTCTTTATTACTTTTGAATATTAAAATTTAAATTTGAAGTTAAAAATATTTATTGTATGAAGGAATGCAATTTAAATTTGATTCTACTTTTCTATTAATTTCTGTTTTTCTGTTAAATTCTGAATATATATTTGAATGGTTTGGAGTCATTAACGTGTGCTTTTTGGAGTTTTTTTTTTTTTTTTTTTTTTTTTTTTCCTCCCCAGAATTGTCTTTTTGTTGTGGATAAGCTCTACTTTGGTATATTCAGTTAGTTGCTCAAAGCTATGAAAGTCTGAGTAATTAAAATATATATTTTTCACAACTATTTATATAAATAAATCTATTATAAAATAATAATTATTTATTAACTGCAAACCTGTTTATACTCCAACAGGAAATGCATGATCTCTAAAAAGAAGACTGGTTGTCAGATAGATGACAGCCTGGGACCTGTAAATATGTAATATAAATAGGAGTTAGTCTAAGTGATTCAATGAAATTCTTTGAAAGACAGAGTACAATATCCTTAAAATATATTAAATCACAAAGTACCTCCTTAGTCAGCCAAGCTTGTGAAACAGCTGGGAGAAGAGAAGCAGTGGACCTACACAGAGTGCTGATTATATGATATTCCAGTTTTTTCCAAGGTCAAGTCCCTGGCCTCATGTCCAATCACACCAAACTCCACAAGCAGTGCAAGGCAACTAGCAATGTGCTCTTAGTACAGTCAAATCTCTGTTATTAGAGATTTACAATCCATTTCCCTTACAGCCAATAAATATTAAATTAGGAATAGACAGCTTCTGCAGCACTTGTTCCCATGATTCTGCCTAAGGAAACTCTTTCAATTGGGGAGTTGGGTTATGAGGAAACCTGAGCCACAGCCTTATGGATTCTTCTGATTCTAGACAGGCAGAGGTGTCTTTCTGGGTCTGTTGCCTCTGAGAACTTATGGAGCCTTGGGCAAACACTTATTTCAGGGATCTTAATCCCCAAATGGTCTGAGACTGGGGGAGACCAAAAAGGATATTTAGAAGCCATTCCTGTGTAAGTCAAAAATCTGAGTTGTGGCCCTTGGTAATGTCCAAACATTGACATTTCTTCCCAGTGAAGGCAAGGTGCCAGGGGAGAGCTTTGGAGAAGTCAGTGTGCCTTTTTATAACACAATGAGTGTTAAAAAGTGTCTGTTCTGCTGGTGTCTGGCTTTCGCTGGAAAAGATGCCATTAATACTTCAACTTCTTATTGCTGGTTCTCCTACTCTTTCATGTTTGAAGCCACAGTTGATGATCATGCTCTGATTCTTCCTTGTTAGCAGCAGCTACAGACCTGACTTTCTACAAATCAAATAACAATTTTACTGTGTCTGACTCTATTATAATGGACAACTTATTCTTTTACCTGTATCTAAAATTTACATTGGTTGTTGTGCCACTGAAGATCCAGACTGGGGTATTCTAAGCATTTCTAGGCCAATTATAAAAAAGTCAACATACCCCCCCCCCCCCCCCCCAGTATGCTTTACTTCTTGCTATTGCTTTTTCAGCCTTTTACTGGTGAAGTTCATAATTTTATGAAAGCAGAAATCGAATGCTGTTGATACTAACTGACCTTAACCCTGTAATGTTGCTTCACGCCTCCATTTCTATGCCTGTCTCTGCATAATTTAAATTAAAGGTCTCTGCTTTTTATTGGTGTCCAACAAAGATCACCTCTTCCTCTATTCACATTGTAAAGGTTAGACTAATGACTTCATAGCAGAGAGAGAATTTAGGTAGCTGTGTGGGAAGCATTGGTTCAGAGTGACTTTATCTGGAGAGAAAAACATTTCCTCATATCCTATTCTGCTTAAAATACATGTTTTAAGATGTTTCCTGAGGCAGGACTTCACTTCATCACACATATTGTTCCTAGGAATAAATGATTGACTCCCCTGTATAATTACATGGACTGCATGAAACATGTAAAAGGACTATGAGAAATGCCCTTGTTTAATGTTGTATTTAAATATAAAAATGGCATAAAGGCAGCTTTTTAATCTAGAATACACTTGAATTTGTATGGCAGAGTTTGGTTTTGAAATGCGCATTTCTATTCTGTACAGGTTAGAAAAGATTGAGTTTTGAGAGAGAAAGGGAGGGAGGGAAAGAAGGAGGGACAGAGAGAAGGAGAGAGAGATCTTCTTCACTTCGTTTTATGGAAAACTAACATCTTTAAAATTTCTCAGTGTGGATATCAAGCTATTCCAAAGCATCTAATTTCTGCTCAATAAGAATAAGTGTCCAGAAAAGTATTGCAAATAAGACTATGTAACAATCTTGTTCATGTTGTTCATGTATCATTGCTTGTTACAGTAACACTAAATATTTGTAAAGTATGTTATTTACATTCTGATTTTTAGTTTATTTATTTATTTATGTTAAAAAATATTAATTCTCATCTGCCAACTGGATTATAATTGTTTTTTTCTTGTATCTTTGTTAGAAAGTAAGTCAACATTCACAAAGAAGTAAAGCCATATCTCAACTGAAATATTTGTAAAACCCTTGAGTGGATTAATTATCCCACCACATTCAACTCAGTTGACTTAGGTGAAGTAAATGGAAAATTACACTTTTACATCTGGAATGTTTAAAGAAACAGAAATTTAAACTCTTGGCTTTATTTGTGTTTGACCCATGCTTAGAACTTGCCATTGTAATTGAACATGTGATAGCCATGGAGTGTGCTAACTGGCTTCTGTGCATTGGTTTTATAATAAGCACTGCTCTGCTCTGTGGCCAAATTATCATTTTCAACAGAATATTTAAAAGCTTTGACTGAAAAACTGTAATAACTTTAATGTTGGAAAAAATCTAGTAAGATGCTAGTTATAGACAGCTTCATATTTCCTGGCAAGTAAGTAAAGCAGGTTGAAATATTTTTACACGAACAATTTTCCTCTTGGAAAATGTGGTTTTGCTGAAATAAGAACCGTCTGTGGGAAAATGTCAATTTTAATGTGTACTTCTTACTTTTCAGTTGGGGTAATCAAAACAAAGCCCCCTTCATTTCAAGGTGACAGTTTGAAATAAAGATACTTTTCAGTTCCAAATAATTATTTGAGTTAAAAAAGAAAGCAAGCAAGGGAAAAAAAAAAAAAAAAAAAGGCAAGCAAGAAAGAACTCAATTTACCCAGGAACTCTTGTTCCAATCACAGGTGTGGTAATTTTTCACTGAGACAATTTTATTTTGACACTTCTCATAGTTTTTTGTCCTACTTTTTTTTTTTTTGATACTCCAATTTTTCATCCTGCTTTGAAGTAGAAATTAATTTTGCGTGGAACAAAATTTTGCTTCCCAACTAGATATACAAGAAACCAATCAGTGAATAGTTTCAATAGGAATAAGGGAGGAATATTTTATAAATCTATGTATATCTAAAACAGATACATGTCTAATATCTCAGTTTTCAAACAGCTCTTAAGAAAATGATACCATTATCAGATGTAGAGCTCCTCAGAGTACCTTTATAAACAATATAAGATGTGAATGTGTTTTGTTTTAGATTTTCCTTTGGGTTGCATAATCAAGAATTTCAGCAACAATATTTTCTGAATCACTTTAAAAACCTTCCTAAGGTTTTGTCACTGAAGTTCATGTAAATTGGGGACATTTTTTTCCCAAGTGAAAAGGATGTAAAGACCTTACCAACACTTTACTTTTCCCAAAGGACATCATCCTGTATGACCAATGCTTTTTGGCCCAATTGCTTTTTCTTATTCCATGAAAATATATGCATGTTACCATGTATGTATAGATCTAACAATCTGAAAAATCATACCTGAAATGTCATTTCCTTTTTGATTTCCACTCAGCTGAGTAAATGCCTTCTTTGGTTCACTACCCAACCACTCTCTTTGCTGTCTTCTATTAACAATGATATATTCAACAAATATGATATAAACCATGCTTGAAGAACATCACAGATGATCAGTGAAATTATTATTGTAACTGCAGATTATCAAGAGTTCTGTAAGAAATAAAGTGTTCTCTGAACATAGCTTTATTTAGTTTGTTTGCTCCTATCTAGGCTTCAATACCCACCTTACATAAATATGAGATTATTCTTTACTTGAGCTTGATGTTGATGCTTGATTCTTTACTTGAGTCAATGATGTTCTGAGACTCCACATCTGCTGAAGAACATATCTTTAAAAATTATTATTTTTCTCACACAGGTTGGAAAGATTAGCTAGAAAAAAATGGGAATTACACTAATTATATTATTGATTATGATTTTGACTGCAACAGATTGGCACCGTTTCAAGGAAATAACATCTATCAAATATCTTTTCCAACACAGAAGTCATGCAAGGAACTGTATCAGTTAGCCTGGAATATACACAGTGATGTGGAGTATTGGATGTTACTGAAGAAGACAATAAATTTGCTTTTGTTTCTGGAGGCTATACAGTTAAAAAGAAGTATAGCACTATAAACAGCTTGTTCCAGAACAAGAATTTTCATTGCAGAAGATATGTGTTTTTCTCACTCTATCCTGATTCATTCTGAGGGGAGACTTTACAGTATCATCTAAAAAGATTGCTATTAGGCATAAATAACAAAGAACTGCTTCCTTAATCATATCATAAAAGTCAACAGTTTGATTAGCCAACATGTGTTTAACAGAATGAATCAGAGAGAAAGGCAGTTACTTGCAGATAGAAATGCTCTTAAGGAAGGACTTTGAGAACAGATTGTGGGACTTAAATTAAATGTCTTACACACACTTACATGCTTATGCTTCTTAGATATATCTCAAGACTCAGGATGTAATCAATGGAAAACAGTCAGTTTTTCCTAAGTGTTATTCGATGGAAGTAGATAAACCCAATTAGGCGACAAAAGGAAACTAAACATGTGGATATCAGTGCATAACTGGAAAAAAATTAGTATTGCTGTCTCTCAATAATAGCATTTGTACCTCCACAGAGGTATAATGCGCTACTGAGTTTGTGGATGTTTGTTTCAGTCCCATCACAGTTAATGGCGGTCTTGTGTTTAAATTTGTTGTCTCAGACTGGGACAGTCAGAAAACTGCTTGAGAGTCTCTGAGGAGCACAGGAAATGAGACACACAACATGCTTCCTTCTGAGACCTTACTAATGAACCATATATCTGCTATGACTTTGTGAGGATTTTTATGATATTGCTGGCCAACAAAAAGTGTTCTGCCTTTTATACCATTGGAATTCTTCGATGTGCCCTAATACACCATCACCAGTGTTTGAAGAGGGAAGGAAACAGAAATTTGGCTTTTACTTGACTTGGATGCTCTCTTTCATGGTTTCCAAGAAGAGTCAAAGTTCAAGGGGAAGAAGTTTTCTAATTTTATTTTTCTATAAATCTTAAAGAAACAATCCATGTGAAGTAAACCTTATCACAGGAGCTCTAAAGCCAGTAGTACAAAGCTGACATTTATTTTGCTGTCGCACGGATGACAATAGTTAACAAGTAGTTAAACCCATTTGAGAAGAAAAAACATAGTTCTCTGCCATAATGCAGTAGGCTATTATCCAATTAAAAATGGTCTGATAAAAACACTTTTTAACATTTGTTACATTTTTGCCTGTTTGTGATGCAGCCAAAGAATTTCTATCATTTTTTTCTGAATGCAACTAAGATATAACTAACTGTTGCCATACCAATAACTAGGAAGAAAAAGAACCTCCTCCACATGGACTACCCACACAGATCTGATGGGCACAGTTTGTGAAATGCCTTGGGAATAAAATGGTGTGGTGACTGATGGTATGCACACGGCTGCTGCAGTAGGATCTGGCCTTAGGCTTACATGGTGTGTGTGTGTGTAATGTGCATACGGTGTAAATTGTTAATCACTGAGACACCGTATCTATTCATGTCCCATATTGCATCTCCCATTTAAGTTGCTGGTTAAGATTTTTTTTTTTTTTTTTTTTTTCCTCAGTATGTCAAACTGTACCTGTGTCAGAGAAGCTGTGGGCCTGAGTCTGGCTATATAGTCTCTCTAATATAACAGCACAACTCATATAATCCTCACAGCAGATAAGTAAATGAGATTTTTCTTATTTTCTTTGCACCAACTTGAAGACACATTTGCCTATATATCATCTTGCATTCTTTGATGTCTGTGTCAGTGATGCTTGTTTACTGATTCTAGATGTTGAGACACCTACATGTATATACATGGTGAAACAGGCTATGCAATATCACTGTAACAAAAATATTTTCATTTTTATATGATCACTAAATTTCCCTTTAAAGCCACACTTCTTTCCACCTCCCTTTCATTCTCATCTTCTTGGCTGTTAAATTGTGAGCATCTTGGAATAGCATTCAACTAGTTCTGTATGATTGCAGTGGGCTTAACACATCATGAAAACTAATACATATATATTTTTTAAAAAAGGATAAGAGTCTGAAGAAGTTTCTGAGCTACTCATTTCCCATTTATGTCATAGAACAGTAAATAAAACAAATAAATCTCTACATTTCATGAAAAACATTTAGTAGGAAAGAGAGAACAGAATATATGGCTTCCTAATCTTTAGACTCTCAAGGATACTGAATTTGCTGTTCAATTATTGTTGTCTTGTAATGCCAATTTTGTGATAAGACTCACTGTCATGAATAATTATTGACATTGAACCCCCATAACTGAAAAATCAAAATAGGCCAGTTCAAATTAAAACAAGTTTTACACAAGAAGAGATTTCTGCAGATTTTTTTTTTTTTTAAATAATCTTATGCTGCTTCATTTTCGTATCAGTCCAAGAAGAAAAATCGCTTAATCTGAAATAAAATGACATTTAGTTGTATTTGTATTTAAGGCTTTTAACATTTCATTCCTTACTTTAGTCTAATGTGATTTTTCTTTTTATTGTTTCGAAAGTGTAGAAATTAAAGATTTTAGACTTACCAGAATGAAAATTTTAAAAATGTTTAGACATTCAGAAAATTCCATTCATTTTTTCAGTCAATATTTTTCATCAAATCTTACCCATATTTGTAGACAGCTTTTGTCACATGTTTTTTTGTCCTCCCGTAAAAAAAAAAAAAAAAAAAAAGAAAATTCACTGGTCATCAAAAACATGTATCCCCAATAAAGCCATATATACATTTTTATATACACTTCAGTGTCTGCAACATTTCATAAATCATGTTCCAAAATAAGCAGTCACTTTAAATTCATATATAATGCGCTCTTTATTGAATTCAAATCTCTATCACCCTCAAATTTATCTTCTGCCTTAAGAGTATAGGGATTTTTTGCAGTGCTTTGTTCATAACAGAAATATTTTCACTTATGCTTGTTAATAAAAATGTCTTCTAAGATAGTTGATAAGAAAATCTTGTATGTTTAGGATGGATCTGTCTGTTTACGTTCTTGTCTTTCATCTTCTAATTTCCTACTTGCTCTGTTTCCTTCTGTGAGAATGCAAACAAATTTGCTGTTTAAATTGTTTTAGGCTGAGACAGGTTCTTGTCCATCTTTGCAAGTTGCACACCATCTTTTATATTTTTTCCAGTGTTTTCTTTATAATTTCATGAAAAGGGATAGAACTAGTATCTGATTAAAGATTTACATGTGAATGTCTAAAAAATACAGGATATGGCATATGTCAGTCCAAGAAATTCCTAGATTCCAAGTCCAGAAGGGACGTTCTAGTATGACTAATGTCACAGACATCATAGCATTTACCCTCTTAGATCCAAAGTGGCTCCAGCAACTTGTGGTAAAGAAAACTGCACAGGGCATCTTATGTCTGATTTGATAAAACTTCCTCTAAAACATCCATTCAAATGAGTCAGATGTCTCCATGGCAAATCTATCAGACTAGGGCATTTTATTCTGAGGTCATGAACTTTGAAGGATTTTTTCCTTCAAAGGCTGCCCTTCTGGGAAGTAAAATCAGTATTTAGCTAAGAATACAGCTCTACTCTAGGACAAACATACTACTTAGACTGATTTCAGTGGAGCTTTCAAAGATGTACCTGAGGATTAAATGAGTCCTTCAATAATTTTTTGTGAGGAATTTTAGATTAACTTTAACCTGTGCTGTTGTTGTTTTTTTTTTTTTTTTTTGTTTAGTTTTGTTTTCAGAACTTTTTTTTCTTTTTTCATTTTTTTTTCCAGAAAATAACCTCAACAGTAATCCTAAATTGCAGTTGAAAGTCCCAGAGCAGAACCCTTGACAGTAGCAGATAAAGCAGTAGAAAGGCATCAGTTTCTTTTGTTACTTGATATAGTAGTCACAGATACATGCATATCAACTCTCTGCTGAGATTAAGGGGAAAATAATATTAAATGTAACTTCTCTGTCTCTTAACTGCTATGCTTGCATAAAGAGTGGCTATGGTTTTCGTTAGATGATGAAATTTCAGCTCAGCTGGAGCTAACATCTTGCGTCTCTACAAAGCCTTCCAATTTATGCAGACATGGATGCTAGGGACCTGGAGCTGAGGAAAACTCATCCCACATTATACTGGAATGAAACAGGATCACTGAATGCACTACTTCTTCTATTTTCTGCAACACAGAAGGCTATATAATATGTGTGTCTATTCTCCTAATGGTGTGCACAATTGTGTTGGTTGGTCTACAGTCTAATCTTAAACAAACTTTGCACAGTTAATAAAAAATATCTTTTCAGTTATGATAACAGGACATTATTGCCAACACATAAGTATTTCCCTTCAAAAAAGTGAACTTCATAATGGGTTCAGGGTTTTGCAAATGATCTCTCAAGTTCCAGTCTTGGTGTTGTTTAATGTACTTTAATACTCCTTCATATTGACTTTCTGTTTACTTAATAGAAAGCTATTTAGCTTTTAGAACTTTACAGGTTTTGGCACGCTGAAAGAAACCAACCAGCTTTATTAAATTCATGATTGAAGGAAATCACTGTAAGCCTAATAAGATTTATGTGTTTCCATTCAATGTCATCAGGGAGTCAGATTAAATCAGGGCTGAAGGTCTCAGCTGCATTCAAACTCTTGATCAAGCTACTAATGCTCCAGTTTGAAAAGTATGACAAGATGATTAGATGAGTTAAACAGCCCTGTGTTTTTGAGATGGCTGATATCACTAAAGCAATTATTTTTGCAGTTGAATTTTAGATTTCTTATAGTCATATTAATAAAATGTGGTTTGTCAAGTTTTTCAGTAGGGTGGCTTAATAAAAAGAATAATGTATTTTGTTTCTTTTGCTTAACAAAGTTACCTGTTATACAAGCTGTCTAGTAACTAAAAGCATAATACCTGGTACTTATATAAAGCTATCCTCAAAGCATATGATGCTGTCCCACATGATACCCTTGTCTCTAAATTGGAGAGGCATGGATTTGATGGATGGACTGCTCAAGTGGGTAAGGAATTGGCTTGATGATCACACTCAAAGTGTTGAAGTCAATGGCTCAATGTCCAGGTGGAGATCAATAGTGCATGGTTCTCCTCAGGGATCGGTGCTGTTTAATATCTGTGTTGGTTATGTGGACAGTGAGATTGAGTGCAGCCTCAGCAAGTTTGCAGATGACACCAAGCTATGTGGTGTGGTGTGGTCGACATACTGTAGGGAAGGGATGTCATCCAGGGGGCCCTAGACAGGCTTGAGAGGTGGGCGTCATGAGGTTCAACAAGGCCAAATGCAAAGTCCTGCATCTGGGCTGGCACAATCCCAAGCACAAATATGGGTTAGGTGGAGAAATTGAGAGCAGCCCTGAGGAGAAGGACCTGGGAGTGCTGGTTGACAAGAAGCTCAATATGAGCCAGCAATGTGCACTTGCAGACCAGAAAGCCAACTGTGTCCCGGGCTACATCAAAAGAAACATGTTCAACAGGCTGATGGAGGTGATTCTCCCCATCTACTCTGCTCTCATGAGTATTATGTTCAACTCTGGGGCCCCAATCCCAAGAAGTACATGGACCTGTTAGAACGAGTGCAGAGGAGGGCCACAAAGATGATCAGGGGCATGATCAGGGATCTCCTATAAAGAGAAATTAAGGGGGCTGGTGTTGTCCAGCCTGGTGAAGAGAAGGCCTAAGGGAGATCTTACAGCAGTGTTCCAGTACCTAAAGGGGGCCTATGGAAAAACTAGGGAGGGAGTCTTTGTCAGGGAGTGTAGTGATAGGACAAGCATGAATGATTTGAAACTAGAAGAAGGTTGATTTAGATTAGAAAGTAAGAAGAAAGTCTTTACTAAGAGGGTGGTGAAGCCCTGGAGCAGGTTGCCCAGAGAAGCTGCAGATGCCCTATCCCTGGAAGGCTGGATGAGGCTTTGGGCAACCTGATCTAGTGGAAGGTAGAATGACATCCCAGGATTTCAACATCTGTACTGATCTAGAGCAGACTGATATTCATTAGCTTTAGGTCTTGTCCTGTAAGTGAATCTAAAATAGATCTAAAAACCAGGAGTCATTTGTCATACAATGATTTAGGTTGGAAAAGACCTCCAAGATCATTTGGTCCAACCATACCCCTAACACCAATATTAACCACTAAACCACATCTCTGAGTACCACTTCTAACCTTTCATTAACATCCCCAGGGATGGTGACTCCACCTGGGCAACCCGTTTCAACGCCTAACCACTCATTCTGTGAAGAAATTTCTCCCAATTTCCAACCTGAACCTCCCCTGGTGCAACTTGAGGCCATTGCCTCTAGTCCTATCACTAGTTACCCAAGAGAAGAGGCTGACTCTCAGCTCCCCACACCTTCCTTTCAGGTAGTTGTAGAGAGCAATTATGTCTCCCCTGAGCCTCCTTTTCTCCAGTCTAAACAACCCCAGCTCCCTCAGCCGCTCCTCATAGGAGTTGTGTTCCAGGCCCTTCACCAGCTTCATAGCCCTTCTCTGGACACACTCCAGGGCCTTGATCTCCTTCTTGTAGTGAGGGGCCCAAAGCTGAACACAGTACTTGAGGTGCAGCCTCACCAGAGGAGAGAACAGGGGAATGATCACCTCCCTGGTCCTGCTGGCTACACAATTGTGTGCTATCAATCAGCACCCCCAGATCCTTTTCCTCTGCACAGCTTTCAAGCCACTCTGCCTCAAGCCTGTAGCACTGCATGGGGTTGTTGTGGTCAAAGTGCAGGACCTGGCACTTAGCCATGTTGAGCCTCATCCTATTGGCCTCTGCCCATGGATCCAAACTGTCCAGGTCATTCTGCAGGGCCTTCCTACCTTCTGGCAGATCGACACTTCCCCCCAACTTGATGTTGTCTGCAAACTTACTGAAGGTGCACTCCATTCCCTCATCCAAATCATCAATAAAGATATTAAAGAGAATGGGCCCCAACACCGACCCCTGGAGACCACTGGTGACCAGTAACCAGCTGGATGGATTTCACTCCATTCTCTGTCATTCTCTGGGCCTGGCCATCCATCCAGTTTTTAACCCAGCAAAGCGTGTGCCTGTCCAAACCATGGGCTGCCAGTTTCTCCAGGAGAATATTATGGGAAACCTTGTTAAAGATTTTGCTGAAGTCTAGGTAGACCATGTCAACAGCCTTTCCCTCATCCACCAGTCAGGCATCACCTGGTCATAGAAGGAGATGAAGTTGGTCAGGCAGGACTTGCCTTTTCTACACCCATACTGGCTGGGCCTTGTTGTCTTGCACATGCTGTGTGGTTGCACTCAAGATGATCTCTTTCATAAACTTCCCTGGTCATAAACTTCCAAGGTCAGGCTGATAGGTCAGGTGCCCTGAAGATAACTTGTGTGACTATTAAAAACAAATATAAAAAACACATTGAGAATCTGAGCCTTATCCTCAACAGTCACGTTCCCTACCACATCCAGTAATGGGTGAAAAGGATTTTAAAGGATTTAACATGCACTTAGTGTTTGGGAGAATTTTTTTTTTTATAATATTTGAAGATAAAGTTGGTAAGCTTTCATGAAGGAAGTTCCAAAGACTGCCCATGTAAGTCTACGAACTGAGTCCTCCATGTCTCATCCCAATGGGAAGCTACTTCCCAGCTTATTTATCTTAAGTAGAGAGAACCCTTCCACTCTGTCAGGCTATACGGAAGTGGTTGGTAGGGAATATCACAGATTGACTTTTCACTGGGGTAGATAAAGTACATGGGAGAGACTTAAGACTGCTAGATTAGGAGATATCATTGTTGATGTCATGGAATTGTCTGAACTGTAACCACACCACACCTTGATAGCCTGGAAGATAAGTATTTTCCCTTTTCTCTTAGCAAAGTGGTAGTTGAGAACTCTGCTTATAATGTTTCAGGTAACTGAAAGCTATTTTCCCCTTAATGAACACTTAAAAAAATAATGGTGTGCAGATGGACAAACTAATTCTTCAACATCTGTCACTCGGGACTGGGTAGTCAAAGATCCTCTAATGAAGCAAAATGTTGTGGTCTGTTATAAACCATCAGTCTCATTCTCTGCTGGTACTTGCTAATTTGGTGTGGCTGTAAAATGCTATCCATTTATTGTACTTTGAGAACGTTGATATATAGTGATAAAAAGTTTCCATTTTTTTCCCCCAATTAGATAAAAGTAATGGCAGTCCTTAATAGAAGTGTCCTGTGCAGTTTCAAATTCTGTGGTTGCACAGTTTGGTTTGATTAATGTGGGCTGTAAAAATTCCAAACAATGCAATGATTTAAGCAAGAAAACACAAACACTGCATGCTAGATGCAGTGGAGTGAGTACTGACTGATGAATTGCAGCATCCCAGCAGTAATTTCTATATGATTCAGGAGTTTTAATTGCAGAGGTGTCCTAAAATATGCAAAAATGCCCTTTAGGAATGCAAGCTTACATGACTGATTTATTCTAAATGTAGGGAGCAAATTTATATATATATATATATAAATAAATATATATATATATATATAAACATGCACACACATATATACAAATAGCAAATGCTCATCATAGCTGAAACAGTGGCAATGATAATAGTACTTGTGTTCAAAGAAAACTCTTTCCTTTTTTTGATTAAATCAATAGGGGAATATTTTGCAAAGCCATTGAATGAACTGATAGAGCTTTCCAACATTGCTGTAGGAAATGACCACAAAACAAGATGCTTACACACCTATTTTGTTACAGGCTGTGAAATGTTATGTTGTCTATTTAATGATGAAAGCTTGATGTGGGAACAATACTTCTCCATACATGAATTTTCTATTAACACAAATGCCTTCGCTCAAGCAGCACTCTTGGCTAAGGCTCTGCAGTGACTGGCCAAGCTCACAGAAGTGAGATAAGACAACTTCTGAGTGGCAGGTGTCAGCAGTGTAGGCAGCTGTGTGATGTGTGACTGACATGGAAGGAGCAGGCTGGCTGCCAAGACCTCTAAGCAGTGATCTGCTTGAGGTATGTGTGAAACACTGGATGTTTTCAGTTACAGGTCTGCTCTGACCTGCTTTGTGCACACATATGGAATGTGTCTGCAAGTACCAGAGATAAAGCTGGAGCAAAGTGAGACTGAGAAGCACATGTGCATCCGTAGCACTGAGCCCCCTTGGATAACTTGAATGGACTCCAAAGTGAGAGGAATTCATGTCTGCTGTGATAAAAGTGTCAAATGATTAAGGACTAGACTGATAATTTACAGCATAAATGTGTAAGGTGGGTTCTGACTTACTCATAGTTAGACCTCTCTTCTCTGTAATCATGACAACTCAATAATTGTCATGAATAAAGAGGAATTAGAAGCTATCAGTGGCAGTCCTCAGTTTATTTCTCTTCAGATTCACATACACACAGTCTCAGTGGTCAAGAGTTTTCCAAATGCTAACTGTTAATATACAGAGAGAGAGGAAACTACTGTGGCTTAATAAACACAGTGACACAGATTTTAATGCTGCCAGGCCTGAGCTTATCTCTGGGACTTGCAAAAAGTACTGAGTGGCATATTTACTTCCAAGGTGTGAAGAAGAGATGCTGTGTGCTCCCCTGTCATAGAATCATAGAATGCCTCACGTTGATAGGGACTTTAAAGACCATCTAACCCCACCCCCCTGCCATAGGCAAGGACACTATGCACTGGATCAGGTTGCTCAGGGCCTCATCTAACCTGGTCTTGAACACCTCCAGGGATGGGGCTCTCAGGGATCACTATTTTGCCCTCTGACTCCTTGAGTGTTTGAGTTTTTAAACTTTAATGTCTCTACATGTTGCTTTTGTGTGTGTAGTACCAACACTAATGGGCAAGGAGTCTTTTTTAATAAGTTACTCTGTTTGTCTATGCAATATAATAACTGTATGAGACCACTCTGCATTTTTTTTTTCCTACTGTGGAAGAATAAAGATCATTATTTGCTGGAACATGTTGGGCTACTGTTAGTGTAATACATATATTAAAAGTCTTATCTCCACACCCGGACAACTTTATTCTTCCTTGTTTTTACCGTAATGTAGACATAAGGCACCTTTATACCTACACAAAAGAAAAGAACAGAATCTTTGCTTAACAGTGTTCGCCTCCTTCCAGAGGCATTGCTGCATGGTTCGTGTTGAGCAACCTCTGAAGATTAGCATGGAGATGCTTGTAAAAGCTGCACTCATACTGTACCTAAAAGTGGCTTGCTGCTTTTGGGGGTTCACCATCTAATGTTTCTGAAAATATTTCATTTGTTCTGACAATGACAATTTTTGCTGTGAAATCTGCCGGTTATTACACCTCACCTTTTGGAATAAGTGTGCAGGTGGGGAGATGCTGCAGCTCTTTTCTGTGCTAAAAGAAGGGTGAGAGGCAAGTGGAAGAAGAGAATTGCTATTGTTTCTATAACGTGTGGGGAAAAAAAAAAAAAAAAAAAAAAGAGAGACATATGTTCTGAAAAAAGTTGAAATCTCATTAATTTGAACTAGCATGACAATGAGGACATTGTAACCCCATCACCTACATCTTTCACACAGAGTCAATAAAATATCAAGGATAGAAAAAAATCCTATATATTTCTTTGCTTAATCATTCTTTCCTGCAGCTCTGAATGCAAACCAGAACTGTTAACATCCAAAGCAATTCTTTCCTGTCAAATGCCGTTGGAATGAGTTCCTGCAGAGAAGCTTCTTTGTTCTACAGAAAGGTTGGGGAGTGTTACTGGCTACTTGGAAACAAAGCTTCAGCTGCTTAGTGAGTGTAAATCAGTCCCATCTTGTTAATGTCAGTAGTAATGTCAGAAAGGATATGCTAATTTATGCTTGCTGAAGTACTCAAACCTGCCAACAGGCACCTGGTTAAATACCTACGTTTAACCTGCTGAAATTGCTCAGAAGCAATTAAATCAGCAACTGTTCCATTAGGTGGGAAAGGAGCAGTATTACCCACTTGCACTCCCTTCAGGACCTGAGGCACTGGGGTTCGGGGGGGGGGGCCTTCACAACCTCCCCTCTCACTAAAGCCTCTGGTGGAAATGTGAAAGCAGGGGACCACCATGGATACGACAACATGCGCTAGGAGCAGCTGAAGAAGGAAATCAAATGCTTGCTGAGACCTCATCCTACTGAATGGTGACATGATCCATACTTCCCCTCTGTTGTCTTCCCAGTCCTTATCTCACTTTTACCTTCTTGACATGCTATATATCCCCTTGGTTTCTTTCCTTCAGCATTTATTTATCCCATTTATTTTCTTTTATTATTACTACAAATGGAAAGAAGCAAGGAAGGAAGGAAGGCAGGCAGGCAGGAAGGCAGGAAAGAAAAACATGATGTTTGCTATTGCTGCTGGCTCCGCTTGCATAATATACACTTTTCCTGTCTTTTGTATTTTCTGCTTGGACTGTAACTCTGAGCACTCCATTTAGCTAGACACCATACAAATAATGGGGACCCAATCTTATTTTGTCCTCTGGCATTATCATAATAAGAAAAACATTTAAATTTAGTGCACTATCATAAAGATGTGCCTGTTCTTAATGAGAGATAGTCTTTGCTAGTTTCTACTGATAAGAACAAAGCAAAGGAACACCAGAATACTTACTATAAATAATACTTCAGCAAAATCCTGCTATTTCATTGCCTCCTGCAAGCTGCCAACCACTTCTCTTCCTTATAAAGTGTACTTGTTTAACAAAAGCTTAAATTCTATAATGAAATTGAGTGAAAAGAATTATTCCAGTGCAGCAAGTTATGACCTTAATGGACTGATGGTCCAAGTAATAAACTGATATTGAATAATCAGGTTAAAGTTTAAAATGACATATGACATTAAGGGACACTTAAAACAAAACAGAACATAATTCTGAAAATTTAGAAAGTAACTTTTCTTTAAATGGATGGAGGAATGTCAGAGAATATTTTGATTGCTTGATGGCCAAGTTTCCTATCTATGTTAGCAGTTGCAGTCTTGTTCTCTCCATTGTGAATTGTCTGTGGAAAGTTTTAGACTGGACAGGATCATGAAAATGTTTAGAAATGCTATTGTAGTCATTTAGATGGAAAGAGAATATGAACATCAATGATTTTTATAACATGCAACAACCGAAATCAATGTGACTCTGCTATCTTCCTTTCTTAACTGGAGGTATGAGACATCTCACCTAACTGTAAACAACCACGTTGTAGACAACTCTGAACAAATCGTGTTACTCATTTTATAGTCAAGGGAAGGAAGTGTCCTATTTTACTTATTTCCTCTCAGATGAGATAAATTGCACTCTGCAAATGCCTGTTTCTCCCTCCTGATTCTAAAGATTATCTAGGCTGAAAGCTCAGTTTAGGATATTTACTGTATAGATATCTACATTTCAGCAACTGAGTCCTTTTCTTGGAGTTAGGTCTGTAAATGTGTTAAAAAAAATGCACCTTCAGAAAGGCTTCATTGAACGCATGCCCATCCATGGCTCCTACTGCGCAACCCAGGCTTGGTCATGGCTTCTGAGTTTGAAGCAAATTTGAAAACTGCTGTGAATAAGAAGGATACTCAGGCTGGGGTGTTCAGCAGAGGAAGGAGCAAAGCAAGGATGGAAAATCTATAGAAACGGGCTTAGTGCTTTTGCCACCTCACTCCTCTTGGCTATCCTTGCCACACCGCAGGCTCTGACACCTCCTTTGGCTGCCACAGGCAGTATGACTTCCAGGACTCTGGCACAGCGAAGTGACGCATGGAGCCTGTGGCCTTTCTGTTTCCATTGCTGATCACTTCTTCTGATGACTCTTATGTGAGCTGTCTTTGGCTCAAAGACTTCAAAACCAGGTGTCCTCAGGGATAAGTCCTCTTTCCTTGGTCATCAGTCCACCTACAAGTTTTAGTTGCCAATTATTTGAAAAGCTGTCTTAAGTACTCACCTGTACAAGATAGTGCAGGAAAGTGTCTGCCTCTTTCAGTAATGAAGGGGACAAAATACTGTGAAGGAATTTGCTTCCCTTTGGAAACTAAAATCTATTTACTAGTCTTTCTGCCATTTAAATAACTAATATTAGAGAGGTGGGTCATGGCTCAGGGGGTTATAGGAACAGCTAATTCTGGCTACCACTTGCTCCTCTCCTTGAGAAAAGTAAATCTTTCATGTTTTTTTTTTTTCTTTTTATTAAAAAAAAAAAGTGTCTGAATCTAATATAATGATGAACATTTGGAATTTTATCCTTTTTTTTTTTTTTTTTTTTTTTTTTTTTTCAGTAGTAATAGACCACTCAAAGACAATGCAGGAGAGGAAGTACTACTATTTTGTGTGTGTGTGTGTAACACAAAACCTCTATGGTAATTTCTGTGAGAGTAAAATTGGTCAAATTCACTGACTCATCTCAGCCAAAAATTAGATGAAAAGGGTCTAGATATTTGTTTCAATATGTAAAGATATCTATTTTTTAGTTTGAAGGTTTTGTGTGTGTGTGTGTGTTTATTTTTTTAAGATTCACAAAACATAAAATGAAAAAAAAAGTTTGGTTTCTGAACTAGTATTTTTCAACAAACCTAAATGGCTATTATTCATAAAATTGTACTTAGAAAAAGTAGAGACAGATGAAACTCTTTTTTTCCTGAGCTCCTTGGAGACCAGTGAAGACACTATTAGCTTACTTTAATACTGAGCTGAAGTAAGGCTCTACCTACCCATGTAGTATAGCTGTATTTAACTGAACATATTCCTATCACTCTACATTGGATACAATCAATTATTTTGCACCTATGGTTTTCTGTGGCATACCATTATATCACGTCAGCCTTTTGTTTGACATCAAATCGATGTGATACATGAGGAGTTTTATCAGAGCTGCTTTAATTAAGCAAGATATTTTATTCACTTTGTGAATATTTGTTTCGGGTTGCCTGTAAAAGACCGTGAAGTACAAGCAACTAAATGTTTCCAATGAAATATCAAATGGGGTATCCTGCACTCTGCTGATTAATTACATAATATTTAGATCATTTAGCTAATCTGTTGAATGCATATCGCATAGTTAATGAAAGATTTCAAGGCTCCAGGCAGACTTTAAGAAATGAATCATCATGTGCAGTACACAATCTTCATTACTCACTGAAGTAATGCAGCATCCAAAGGTACCAAGCTTGAGCTGGGAGAGGTGCAAAAGGCATTATTACCCTGCCAAAAATTTGCTTGCTGTCTATTTTCTTCCTACTTGAGGAGTCACACAAGGCAGGGTATATAGATACTCTGGCTTCTTCATGGGGCAGAGACTGGTCTCAGAGGTACTTTTGAGAAAAGTGTCTTTTCATCTCAGCCATTTTTCTCTGGAAAGCACTGCAGCCTCTAGGAACCAAGGTGTTCCCCTTGCACTGCTGTTCCTGGTAAAACTTTAAGGAGGCAGAAAGAATTATAATTCTTGCCCAAGCAGAAAAAAAATCTGGAATGTACTAGATTTTTTTTCCTTCTTCCCATATGCAGCAATGTATGATTAGTTAACAATGGTTGAAAAGTCATCGTTATCACCACCATCTTATTGTAATGGCTTGGGTAATACATAATACATTTGTTTTTCAGCCAATTAGCAACAATTAAAGATATCAGTTAACTTCTAAAATGACTGTGAGCTTTTTTTTATTATTATTATTGTTTTTTTTTTTTTTGTTTGGTTTGTTTTCCATAATTCTGAGGGCCAAAGGTTTATTGAGTTTCTCTGGGATCGTTGGAGAAAAAGCATAACACTTTTATTTATTTATTTGTTTCTAAAGAAAATATATGGAAACGTGAAGTGGAAGCTTCACTAGACTCCAGCTCCATGTTCTGTGATCCTGCTCACTAGGTCTGAGCTGGAAGTCAGGTTTGTAGCAAAAGTTGTTATGAGGGCTCAACAGACAAAAAGGTTAAAAAATTAGAAATGGTAAGGTAGAAAGGCATATGGGCTGACAAGTCAAAAATGAGATCTACTTAGTTACAGACTGATTTAGTTGATCAGGCTACTCCTTGCTCACTGATTGGCCACACAAAGGAATGACACAAATGACATGATGCAGATTTGAAATAAATACAAATGATAGAATCTTTCTCCTGGGATGCAGTCAGGAGACTCCAGAGACATATGCCTCTCAGCATCTCTTTCACTGCTCTGCACTGTTATCAAAGCCCAGGAGCATTGGCGGTCATCCTGCCCTCAGCTCCTTTGGTGGTAGGAACTGCGAGTGCTCTCCCTATCTGACTCAGCCAAAGTCAGCTGGGATAGCTAAGATCCATCTACTCCTGTTTTTTTTTTTTTTTTTTTTTAAACTCACTCTGACTGAAGTAGATTAAGGACCATTTGCACTATCCCTCTGTCTGCAAACCCTCCAGCAGAGGTGGGAACAAACAGCTGAGGTAGAAGTGATAATGTCTTATCTGCTCCAGCCTCTTTCAAAGTGAATATCTGTTCAAAGCCTATGGGGTATGTAGCAAAAAAGCAGCATACATCTCCTCCTCTTCCTGTATGTGGTCAGGACCTGAGTTTCATATCTCATCTGAAAGATAACACATCCAGGAGCATCCTGGGAGAGCAATTTAGTACTGAGTCAGAGGGAAGAGAATGAGTCACTGCAGCTCTTAGATTTTTCTTGGAAGTTTCTCACTAAAGCATTGACCCAGCCTGACACTGTTTAGTAGATGACATCAGAGAGACTAGAGTTTATGTTAAATTCAACATGGATAAAGGCTAGGATCCTAGGAAACCAGTTTCAAAAGAGTGGTTAATTCTTTGTGGGGCTGTTAAAAAGTACTTAATTGAGGTATTTTCATCATGTACTTATGGTAAAAGAAAAGCAACCCCCTTCCTCCCAAAAATCAGAAGACTCTAACCAGAAATCTTGAGCTGTTAAGTAGTAGATACGGCATGTGTTACATTACAGACTGTTCCTTCCCTTATCGATGGTACACAAAGTGAACTCATTATAATTGGATCGTATTTGGCTAGAAAAAGCTCCAGTCCTTCTTTTTCTTTCTCTCTTTCTCTCTTAATTTGTTTTTTCTTTCTCTCTCCCTCTTTCACTCTTTCACTCTTTCACTCTTGCTCTTTCTTTTGCTCTTTCTATTTCTTTCTCTCTTTCATCATCGAAAGAAAGCTACCTGATTTTTGCAGTGAAGCTGCCTGCAATCCTGTGAAGGATCCCCTCATCAACAGAAAAGCATCAATGGCAGTGCCAGGTTGTCCTCGTGGAGTGGTGCTCTGATGATTATCAGTGAATTGGCAATGATTAGTGACTCACTGTTGCTCATTCTTAATCCAGCCCTGCTTGTACTGCCTTGTGGGAAGCAAATCGGAGCACATGCACAGGAAGAAGCCTCAGAGTTATTTTGCTGGCAGCCTTCCAGAAACCTCCTTTGCACTGTAACTGCCTGTCTGCTACCCACAAAGTTTGCCATCCGGCTGAAGATTTTCTTCTTTTCTGCTGCTGCAGACTTGAAGCCACATGACACAGACAACCATACATGTGCAAAAGCTGTGTCTGCTGTGTCTTGTCCTCAGTGTGCTACTCCATGACTATTCAAAATGCAGAACTGGCTAGAATGTAGTATGGTTCCAGTCTGGCCCATGTGCCTTGGATCACCCGAGTTCAATACAGCAGGACTTAAATGGCCGGTGGACCAGAACACCACCTCCGCCCCTCCCTCCCCGCTCCCCCCCCGCCACATATCACTCTCATATGGGACTGAGAACAGGGGACAGTAGAAGGACAGGCCAGGAAGTTAGTTGTAGAAGCAGGACTTTTAAGAACCTGAGCTGGTGAATCTGGAAATTAGCCAGTGAAGGTATCAGAAAGTAAATGTGGCTGTCTCAGTTCTCTCAAAATGCTATAGATTCTATTCCTTTTTTACTAACCCTTCTGCCTCTGTTGCACCAATCTATTTCCTGCACAGAACTGGCTAGAGACCATACAGTTGACTCGGTCTGTTTCGTATAATCCCAGAAATACATAAGCAGCAGTGGAAAAACTATTTTTTTTTTCTTTAAAAAAAACAACAACAAAACATGACTGTTTCATGGCCAGTTCCAGACCTCAGTAAAAACTAAGCTTCCCATACAATCATATGCACACAATGTTTAAACACAAGGGTTAAGCACATGAAATTCAAGATAAAATGAATCCCAATATATTTTCAATCAACTGTTCTTTAGCAGCTGTAAGAAAACACTAGGTACCTATACAAATGACAGTCTTTTTAGTTTAGCCAACATTTAGAGCAATAATTCTCAGAACCTAAACTAAAGGCAAAGACATGCTTAGCAGCTATATGCTCAACAGCACCATTCCTGGAAAGGAAGAAGGTTTCTGATACCTGGAAGAATTTATAAAATAAGGCAATTATGTTCTACAATCACTTAGTAAGAGGAGTAGGTCTCTTAGGGTCTCTAGTCTTTGACTTTGTTTTTCATGCCAAACATATTTTGTCACTTTTGTTCTCATTGCTTTGAGCTGTTTCTGGCATAGTGTGTAAGTTCTGCTTACTGCAGCTATACATCTTGAAAAAACATGAAGTTGTTTATACGCAATGTTTTGATGGATGGAATGAAAGCTGGCATTTCAAGACACATTTTGAATGTTTGCATCCAGAGTTCTTGGCACACTGGTGCATCCTGGAAAAAAAAAAAAAAAAGGAAAACAGAAAAAAAGTTCCGCTTCAATAACACGAAAACCTCATTGTATTTAATGGGTGGCTCCAGATGAGGTGGCATCCACACAGCCACCTGCCTGCCAGGAACTCTGTCCAAGTGTCCAGGTGCGTACTAGATGGGGTAAGGTGTCCTCTTTTAATTGCAGGACACCTTTCTATGCCTGAGAAGCAAATCTGTTATTCTAAGGGTGAAGGGATACCTCTCAGAACACTTTTGGACACATCTCTAGTGTCTTTAGGTTTTGACTGTCTTGGTTTCCCAGAGTTAAAAGGGCTCCCCTGACCCTCTGTCCTTTCTCTTACTGAAATTCTTGTCCACATGTCCTTTAGGCAAAAGACAACTGGGATATGCTTTTTTATGCATACTAATTTCTCAAGCTTTTGTACTTCTGTTTCGGGAGAGAAAAGGACTGTTTGAATTTGAATTGTCATCTGAGGGAGATAACATAGGAGTGGCTTGTGTGATTTGCAGTACACATAGTCTTTTTGGTCTATGTGCCATTGCATGTGACTCCAAGGACTATTCCTTGCGCATGAGCACATTTCTGGTTAATATATCTTATACTTCTGCTCTGTGAAACCAGCAGCTGGTCAGCAAGCCACAGACCATGCTGATCAGCAGTGGCACAGTGTGTTGGAGTGGAATGGAGACCTTGGCTTTGTGCTGCATAACTGGGACACAGAAGATTTCATCACCAGGCAGGAGTCGGCTGCCAGTCTGGCATGTTGTGTGATGTGTGATGGGTCTACAGAAGGCTAACACTGCATACCCTTTGTATCTGCTCAATGGTTCTTCATTAGCAGCTGCACTGACTGAGAAACCTCCTGTTCCTGCTTTTGACATCACTTGCAGGTCACAGTTTCCTAGCACCAGTCTGTGCCAACAAGCAAAGTCCCAAGGACGTGCTGTGTCTGTGCTCCTCACGTTTGTTAGGGCAGGCTGTCCTACTGCAACTGAAATCAAGGGCCAAAACGCCCATTGAAGTTAATGAGAACATGGGTGAGCCCACTTCCCATATGGTGCCTGTCAAACACGTGCTTAAGAAACATCTGATATATTTTTATTGTCATCATGTGTTTGTTATAAAGATTAAGCCTTGCTAAAGCTTGTGAGTTCTGAGACTGTAGGCTGCAAGAAATTCCCAAGTTTTGTATAAATATCCAGCTTTATTCTTTTGTGAGAGAACCACATGCCAGCGTGAGGACTCATATGATTCTGGGTGCAAGTTAGAAAAGCCATCTGCTTTAAGGTACACTTAATGCACTTTGTGGCAAACTCTGTGGCTTCTGTCAGTGAAACATTTGTTTACATAAACCTACAGCATTGGGTCAATTTAAATAAATTTCTGATGCATAATTGAGATATTTAGGATAATTAAGACCAACCTTTACCATTTTTGCTTTTTTTTTTTTTTTTTTTTTGTGCAACTTCTTGATATCTGCTCTCTTAGTCAATGTGAATCTGAACTATAATGCTATCACATTGTAGTAAAATCATTATAATAACAATGCTGCTAAAACAACAACAAAAAACATTCAAATGATATTTGATCCTGATAGATATTCTCCACAGATTAATGTCTCATTAGGTGGTTCATTTCATTTTAAATAGGTCCCTGAACTTCAGGTAGATGACCAAAATTTTAATATGACATTACAGTGGACAGGATTTATCTGTTATGAAACAAGCTTACTGTTTTATGTCACCTTGACTTTGAGCAAATGTATCATATTATAACTGAAATTGTTCGGAGTACAATGGAGCATAAAAGAAAAATGATTCTGAACAAGGTACAGGCACAAGTTGACTTTCATACTTCCTAAGGACAGAGACTAGAGAAAAGTGTGAACCTTTGCTGTTGTAGGTTTCCTTTTACTCCACAGAACTGCTTGGGGAGCCCTCCAAGACTTAGTGGAGTGGACTGGACATAAATTGAAGATGGCATAGGAAAGATGCAAAAAAAACCCAAAAGATACCATCCCACAACTTCTTTCTATTGTGGTTAATTCTTGACAGTGTCATCATAAGACAGGCCATTTTTTATCTTCTTTTGTTAGCAGTAACAGGATTTTTTTTCTTTTTTCATAATTGCTACACTTCCTATATCAGTGATATTTTGCATATCAGTTTGTGAGTAATAAAAATCTGATAGGGAAAAGGAATAGAACTACACAGCAGCTATGTTGTTTATAGGAAGCCAAAGTGAATTTAATATAATTTATTCTACTCAGGATAAAAATCAATATCTGTTTTGAATGGATAAGAACCTCTCTTGAGTGGAGAAAAATCTTCATTTACTTCTGCTGCACCCACAGTGATTTCCCACTCTGCTGCCTGAAGCTTATTCTTCACAGTTAATAATAAACATCATTGACTAAACGATGACTGCAGTTCCTCTGCTGGAATCACAAACATTCACTTATGTTTTAGCCAGCGCTGTTCTCCCCTCAATACATTCATTCACAGCACACTGCATTACTAGAGGCTCTGTTTGTTCACGGGCTTCAGCCACAGTCAAACTCACTTAAAGTAGAACTGTTAACATTTTCCAAATAGTTGTGAAACACCTAATAAACCTGTATGTTCTCCTTGCGCTTCAGTTAGTTACTGCCTATTTACCATAGCAGAAAAAAAAGAAGGACTTTGACCTCTAGAATAGAATTTCAGGGGCGATCTCATCCAGAACGTCTGAAAAATGTGTCACCTCAAGCCACTAACCAATTTAACCTTTACTGTGTTTCATACTTAACAGAGAAAACAATTTCCTCTAACTGTATCCTAAGGGTACTGAGGATATACTGATATCACTTACACTGTATTCTGGCAGATAAGGTTTCAATTTCATCTTTGGTATTCAAAGAGTTGAGTCTAATGATACTATATAAAAGTGGTGATCTCTTCTGCATTGATTTCCAAAATACTAATTTGGTAATGCAAAAGGTGAGTGCTGATAAGCTTCTAAAAATGGTTAAATTATCTGCTGTAAGTTTAAAAAACATTGGCTTGTCTTCCTAATAAATAGGTGACTGAGTTAACTCCTGGAGAGTTAACCAAAATAGTTGTTTGTAATATGAGAAAGTCTGAAGGTTGTTTGAAAGACTTGTACATTATATTTTTTGAAATGGATTTGAGCAAGCTCATAATGTGTTGTAAGTTTGTCCTCCAAATAGTATAAAATACCTGTAAATCCTGAAATACAATTTGAAGTGTTTCTCCAGGCTGTGATTACAAAGCATCCTTCATCCATTTTAAAAGCTAATGTTAATCAAGGCTTAGCTATGAGTGAGAGAAAAATGCATCTGAATAATTAAGCTAGATAGCTTGTGTCCTGCTTCCATATGACCAAAAATATGCCTCCTCTTGGATTATTTTCTACTTTCTTGTAATCTAAGAAATGGTTTACTATACAGACAATACAGTTTCCATGGTAAATACAATACCAAAAAAAAAAATCCTTTCAGTTACGAATTTATTTATCTTCCTGGCATTGCTAGTCACATACCAGCCATGTAACATAATATAATGACATTCTTAGCTGTAGACCTGGAGTTGCTGGAGGAGGCCACGCAATGGTTGTGTAATGCCTTGAGTGCAGTCCTATGAGGCTGTGCCTACTTGTATTGAGTCTGCGCACACGAAATACTGTACGTTATGTTTCTGCTTCAAGTAACTAATTAATGAAGGCTGAAATAATTAATGATGAATGTAACAGAAGTACAGTGTGGGTACCAAGGTTAACAAGTTTATCTCATTCCTTACCATTCATTATCTGTGCATCTCTGATATTAATTGACTAAACTGTGAAAACAAGAATGGAATAAGTATAACTTAACACCTATGTGTCCTGCAGTATTCCAATTATACTTTTGCCAATGTGAAAGGTGTGCAGTAAATCATCAATCAGACTACTGAAGTGAGAGTGTAGCAGGTAACACCAGAAGATTCACTCTCCAGGGGCAATGGTATTGTTACAACTCCCTGTTATTAAGCAGCAATACTATTGGAAGGACAGCAAAATAATTATGTTGTTTTATTTCAACCTGGCTGCTGATGTCATTCCTGTCAAAACAAATGTGAAAAAAAATCCACTTGGGATGCAGACTTCAGCATGACTTCAGCTCATGCTTAAGTCATGATGAAAGGTGCCTAGGATATCTTCAAAAATACTTAACAACTCAGCGAACAAGGTTCAGAACCTGCAGGAATCACTCTCATCTCCTCTTCTAAAAAAATTAAAGAAAAACAAATCTTTCTTGTTATTAAAAACAAATATCCTAAGAGCATCTGGACTTTCCAAATGTTTAGCATGTGGATGACTCACCAACTTTATGCTAAGATACCATGCTGTTATTTCAAAACCAAAATATCAGCTTTGACATTTTTATATGTCGCACAGAGATCCGTAGTCTTTCTCATTACTATATATCATTTCAGCTTTTAAAGTCTAAAAAGAAGCTTGCATTAAGCATGATGCTGATTTTGAATTAAGGAAAGTCTTGTACAAAAAAGATATTTTCCCTGACAAACTCTGTTTGTCAAAAAGAATTGTATTTAAAAATACATTTGCATTTACTTTTCTTGTTTGGACAGGCTCTTATATTAGCTGAATTGTACTTGTTGCAAAATTTGAAATAGGAGGAAAAAAGTTATCCGTTTTTTTTCCAACTAGCTCAGAACTTAGAACTGACCAATTAAGATGGTCTTTCCAGGAATTCTCTGTTCACTGGAGCTTGCTAGAAGACTACTGAAAGTGTAGCTTTTCTACCACTTCTTGTGAAGAGACTTTGACTTCTCAGGAACATCATTTATAATGGGTGTGAGAGGGAAGAGACGTATGTATTTTTATGTACTTTTATGTAATTGCAGATTTCCTTGCTAATATTTATTTATTTATCTACCTATTTATTTACTTATTTTACCAATAAGTGATTTAAAAGAGCAGATTTTTTTATTATTATTATTTTTATTTATTTATTTTTGGGGGAGTGTGGTGGTGCTTGTATAGAACTTGAAGTATAAAAAACTTTCTTAAAGAATTTGCAACAGTAAAACTTCATTTTGGCTTATGTGACTACATATAATTTTCATGCACAATGAATATACACTTATATCCTCATTGTGGTCATGCAAGTTGTTACTTAGAATAAAATAGACCATGATTCTTAGCTTGAGTGACCACTACTAAGAGAAAGTAATCTAAGCCAAGGAAGGAAAAATGTGTTCCCATGTCACATCCATTATGTTGATAAACAAATCAAGAATAAACTTGCTATTTTTGTTTTGTGATACATGGAGTTTCAGATTGTACTGGGTACTGGCTGAGATGGAGTTAGTCCAGGCTGCACCAGTCTCTGATTGCGTCCTTTCAAAGCAAGCTAGAACTTTTAGCTACACTTTAATGCAATGCATGGGCTGGATATATCAATGTAATCATAGTGACTTCATAATCCCCCTATATGTGTCCATTGCTATTTTCTTTGGATCTGTATATAAGATAATTGAATAGTCTCTCTCCTGGGGAACAATCTGCATTTCCTGAGGTCTAAAAATCCCTTTGCTTTCCTTACTCTTAATCCTGTTACCCATTGCAGTCCATTAGGTATACAGTTCCTTCTCAGTAGCTAATGAGACTTAAATAAACATACTGAGAGACGAACACGGCCTCTACAGTTTAATAAATGATGCTGATCCTGGTCTCAGTTACACTGGTGTAAATCTGGAACAGCACCACTGCTCACAGTTGAATTGCTCTAGATTTATATCAGAGCTGTATTTAGACCATAGATTTTAGTTTTCTAACTTGCTGGAACTTTATTACTGTGATTAAAGCCATTTTAAAAAACAACATATAAAGATAACAGATGAAGTTGTGTTCCTCTTTTTTTGCCATATCTCCACATACTGCAACTCTAGCTCTATTTTTTTTTTAATCTATTTTATAACCTTATTTTTCCAATAGTTAAGGAACTGATAACATTTTACTGATAACTGATAAGATAACATTGCATATTGTAATTAGAAGACCAATATTTCTTTTCTTACAGAAAACCCTTTAACTCTGCCCTTGAATTTTTGTACTTTTGTCTGCAAATAACGTGTAGCCCAAGTTTTTAAACATACTTTGCCATCTTGTTCTTAATTAAAATAAAGTTATTTGAAAGATGAAAGAAAAACAATGCATCTTAAACTAGTCAAAGGAACAGAGCACTGTTTTGTTCTATAAAGCAAGTAGTGCCAGAGATAGCATGATCACATTGCCAATGTTATAATGAACAGGTTGTTCAGAATCTGCCAAAAATCAAAGGTGAGTCAATGGAAAAAAAAGACATTAAGAGGAGAGACACAGACAGTCAGCTTTCAGACAACACAAACCTCTGAGTCAAGCAGTTTTCTACCATGTTTTTCCTTTTAGGTCAAAATAATAGTAAACAACAATATATATATATATATATATATATATATATATATATATAATATATATATATTTTTACAGCAACTGAGTAGCCTTCCTATTTACTAGTTCAGATAGACTATGAGTAAAAATAAATATACACAGTTTAGAGAAGAATATCTATGTGCTTTAATTCTAATGTGGAGGTGTCAAATATGCATTAAGCATCATGATATTAGCCTTGGTTGAAGCTGATTCAGCTCACTAATTTTTCTAGAAAGTGCTAGAATTTGTTGAAAAAGTGAAATCTGAATTTATACTGAAAAGTTATGAGGAAGCATAACTCCCTGGTTGTATGTGTCTTGAGAACTTAAAAATGAAGTAATTTTAAGTTGATATTGGGTAAAAGTAATTGCTATTCTTGATGAAAGGATGATCTTTGGTAGTGCTGAGGACAGGAATCCATATATATTGTAATAGTTACCCACATCTTCCTGTTATAATAAGAAGAAAATGTGTGTGGGAAGGGGGAGGGGGAAGAAGATAAAAAAACCTGTGCAACAGAAGCCATTTAAAAGACAAGATTTGCCAACTATCGTTACCATAGTTACCTTGCATTATAATTATAGAAGAAAGATCTGTGATAGTCTAATTTAACCATGTGTGGGACGTATCAGTGATTGGATGATGACCCCTGTTCTATGAAATAAAGAAAAGATGTGATCTCTCTTAGCACATCAGACTCATGGAAATGAGTTAACAATCTCATTAAAAAAGTCAACCTATCAGTGTAATAAGGATGAAATATGTTTATTTCAAGACATCTGGTCACATTTCCTAGAGAACTATGACAGTTTTTTTTTTTTTTTAATTTTAAATTTTTATTTTTTAAGAAGAGAAAAAAATAACATTTTATTGTTAATTTTCAAACCCATTGTCATGTATTCTAAAATTGTTGACGCAAACTCCTACCAAAGAATTAAAGTACACTGAAAAATCTAGACTTTAAGGATTGAATACTCATCTCTTTGTTAAAGTTATATATGCAGGCCTCCATGGATCTTCATTCTTCTTGTTTGGGAACTATCCTTCCTGAGACATGCATGCTCATCTTCCTACAGATCATCACTTTGGATACTTGCGACAAAGCTGGTGAGGGGTCTGGAGAACAAGGCCTGTAAGGAGTGGCTGAAGGAGCTGGGTTTGTTCAGCCTGGAGAAAAGGAGGTTAAGGGGTGACCTTATCGCTCTTTATAAGTACATTAAAGGAGGCTGTAGCGAGGTGGGGGTTGGTCTATTAGCCCATATGCCTGGTGACAGAATGAGGGGGAATGGGCTAAAGTTGCACCAGGGGTGTTTTAGGTTGGATATTAGAAATAACTTCTTTACTGAGAGGGTTGTGAGACATTGGAATGGGCTGCCCAGGGAAGTGGTGTAGTCACCATCCCTGGAGGTCTTTAAAAGATGTTTAGTTGTTGAACTTAGTGATATGGTTTAGTAGAGGACTTGTTATTGTTAGGTCAGAGGTTGGACTCGATGATCTTGAGGTCTCTATCAACCTAGATAGCTCTGTGATTCTGTGTAATACATTCATCTTGGGAAAAAAAAGGGGTGGGGGAGGGTTGAAGAGATTTCAGAATAATCTTCACAGATTAAGAAAGCACACATTCTCCATCTGATTTTCCTTGCAATTCATACTGGCTCACACCTCGTTTGGGACTTGGACTACACACAAGTTCCAGGATTTTGCAATTAAATCCTTCATTGAATTCTCATGCTGATACAAACCATGGACTACTTGTAGATCATTTGCTTTGCCATGGTTCTACCATTTATCCTGGGGACACCCATACAGATGACTGCATGAGGTGAAGATACATGCTAACTCATCTGCTTAATAAGTGCTCATAGAAATCTAGAAATCCAATGATGTGAATGTCTTGAATTTCCCCTTGTGTGCATAAAGAATTTGTAGTATCAAGTCTGTAATCCTTGCTAACTGGTTAGTTTCCTAGTTGACCTTTTTTGTCCTTTTGGAAGCTTCCTTCTACCTTTCATTATGAAGAGCCTACAGCCAAGTAAATTTTACAAGTATACTTATATCAGAGGGGTTTTTGGTCTGATTGCTATTGAGTCACAGCTGCACAGATATTATAAGATACTATGCATATATTTACATTGTGGTCAAGCAACAGATCTTACTATAAGATGGCTAATTTGGGACTTGCTAGCATCATAGTCATGGGAGTTCAAGCTAGTTGCCTTCAAGTTTATTTGTTTCTTGGGCAGATTTTACAGCCTCATTTAAGCTTTTGGTGGTCTCTTCTACCATTGAGATTAGGACATGAAATAAAGTTTAAAATTATGCTAGGTGTGTCTGCAAGGGTTGGAACACATCCCTTTATAAACATAAAACACTCTGTGCTGTGTTGTGACTCATGCTTAACTTTCTGTCAGCTTGGCATTTTTCTATGGCAACACCATTACATTTTTATTAGATCTCCTTGTTTCCCATAGCTTTTTCCGGAGAAAAATCAACCTGGATGTTCTCCAGTTTTTCTACCCAGACTACCCCATTTTTCTATCACCCAAATCAGGGCATACCTGTGAGGCATGGAAACTAGTTTTGTTTATTACAAAAAGAAGAGTCCCTTTGTTTATATGAGGTGACTCAGAAATCTTGGCATTCTGCTATTTAGGCCACTTCTGCTTCTTGCTTGTTTGTTTTTTAGAGTCTCATCATGGCTGCAGAGGATGGGTTATCACATCAGTAGCTTTGCCCCCTCCCTATTCTTCTGAGTTTCTGTTTCATTCCCTTATAATTCTAGACTGGTTTCCAAATTTCATTTAGTTCTACATGAAAGATGCCTTGAAATATAACTAAAAAAATCCCTATACTGAAATAGCTTTCTTTTCAATTCATTACATTTTTACGTGTTTCTTCTCAAGTCAGAGAAAAACCCTTAGTCCTTTTGACATGTGTTACTTGTTTTCTTCTCTACCACTGACCCAGAGATATCGATTGTTTGCATAGTCCTACTTGTGAGACAGATTTTTAGTTAGTGTAAACTGGAGTAACTCCCTTGATTTTGCTAAACTATGCCAGCCTACACATACTGATAATCTGACCTGTAATCAATTTGTTCTCTATGGAATATTCAATTTTCCTACACCTAGTATGAAGGATGAAAGTGGGAAGGAAATAATAAATTTATTTTTTTTTCTCTGTAAAACTATTCTTATTCTACTCACATACAGACATATCAAAGAAGCCAGTAAATCTCAAGTGTATATTTCAGGTCAGCATTTTCATCTTTTTTCTTCCTGGTGAAGGGATTAATGATAAATGTGCAATACTTTGTGGAACCAAAAAAATATGCTGATTTTTTTTTTCCTTTTTCTCCATAACATGATTGAAACAATTCAGAGAAGCAAACCATAACAACCTCACTATACTTTCTGAATCTTATCCTGTCTTTACAGAGTGGCATTTATTGCCTGGGAAGAAGATTAACGAAGGACTAGAATGACCCAAATTTTCCATATTTGTTGCATGACCATAGAGTACGCAGAATCTTTAAAGTCATCTGATACTTTTCTTGCACTTTTCTGTGAAGCCTAACATCATGGATATATGAAAAATATCTATTAGTTAATTTTCAGTGGGGACACTAATGCCCCACATGCATGAATGACTGAATTTAAGCCTGTTAAGGCATTTCTTCAGGTATCAGCCTTGACTGCATATAGAAGGTGGGGGAACATTTCTCATTCTGATTACACTCCATTTTACAGTACAGAAGTGTTAAGTATCACAGATTCTTCTGTGTTAAGAAAACAGTGTAAGGCTGTTAAGATGCAACTATGAATTGTCTTCATTTTGAAGCAGATTTTCCTTTTTGCTTCCACAGCAGTAACGCCTTAATGAAAATGAATAAACAGTTCTGGCTCTAAAGCCAGATGCTAAATTGTTTCACAAGCAAATTGTTTGCTTATGCAAGTGAGATAATAGGCCCTTAAACTCATTCTGCACATATACACAATGCCTAGTATTAACATACTAACATAAGCTAAACTCTGTGGTTGCAACTATGTGGAGGTATATGCACAAAGAATCTTGCTGATTTAGTTCTGGTCTAAAAGCTCACATTGAAGACACCAGCCTCACAGAGCTTTCTGATTTTAAGAATCAAAATTTATTTTTTTATATAAATCTTTTCAAAATGCATATTCAGGATTTAATACAGCAATGCTGAAATGGGTAAGAAAAGCTTCTTACCTCAGTAGTTCATTGCTTCACTCTATAGGAATTATTATTAAACAAGTTTTTGCAAGATCTGAAACTTTTCTATGGGAAAGGTAACAGGGTCCAATTTTTGAAGAAACAAATATTCCTTGAAGTGAGCCAATGTCAAACATTCAACACCTGGAATCTCGGTGCATATTCTTTTTTTTTTTCCCACTTCTATGTCTTCTGTTTCACTCCTACATCTGCAGATTTGAATATTCAAGCACAAGCTGAGAGTAGGAGTACATTATTTTGGGCTACTGGTATTTAGTTTGAAACTGTCAATCAGTCTACAGTGAGTGTACAGTGAAGAACAAATACTGCCAGAATCTGAAAAAAAAACACTCATTACTGTTGATATGAAATGAATTTATACTGAATAATATTAAATTAAATGTTAATAGTTCACAAATTGTATATTAAATGTTGGTGCATGTTGACTTCCTCACAGGGCTCTGAAGTAGTGAAAAAAGAATTGCCCACATGGTGCTTAAGTAAAAATGGCTTCCCATGAATTCATTTTTCTTATGTTTTTCTCCATGTCAGTAACAATTTTTCTCCACCGAATTAAAAGAATGAAATTGTATTTTGTCTTCTATCTATCCTTCACACAAATGGATTTAGACTTAATACTACAAAGCTGCACAACATAGTACCTCTACTAATGTAGGACAGGAACATTTGAACATTCTCAGTCAACTGAATAAACTCAACCTTCAGAAACTGCTGAAAAAAATAGGACAAATTCACCCATATCCTGTTGTCTATGTAAATGTGGTCTCTGGAAGAAAGGAAAATAATATGAAAAAATGTATAGGATACCTGGAAATAAATTAGATATTCTAAAGCAATGGTGATAAGACATTTATACAAAAAAAAATTCAGAATTAAAAATCAAGGAGCAATGTCATTGTCAAATTAATGAGTTAATTTAATCGATAATTAATCAATAGAACATTATCTTATTTTTTTTTCCCAACTAAAGATGGTTTTTCAGAATAAAGATTAAAAGCCACAGAGAGTTCACCTCAGCTGTTGTTTGAAGCTTGGTCTGAGGAGCATCTATCTGGTGCCACGTAGATGTAGTGGCCATCTGTTTGGCTGTTTTTGTGCCTCTGTTGTGGTATAGTTGGTAAGAACTGCTGCGAAATGAGCGGAAAGCTTTTATGCTGGAAAATACTAATTTATAAATATATTAAAAAAACACAAACAAACCATAAAATGAATTTCATTTAAGAAAAAGAGGTTTGTTAAATGCACAACTCATATGCAGTGTGTGAAATTTCTATTCAGAAAAAAAAGACAGTCACAGAGTCAACATAGACCTTATTGGGATCACTGAGTACTATAGCACCTTGTTTGCCTGGCTACTGTTCTGAGAAACCCTGTGTCTTGAAAAAACATAGTACAATGTAGATTTATCAGCACATATTTCAGAACCAGTTTTTACTTTATATCTTTCTTGTAAACTTTGGAGAAAACATTTTTTTCTCAACCCTTGATAGGTTGTTTATGTGGATGTTCAATAAGTATTTCTTAAGATTATGATTCAAGCAACTTCAGCAAGTAATTAACATGTATTGCCTTGGTACATTTGTCAGTAATATGTGAAACAGAACACCCTTTTGCATGTGTTTGAATGTGCAGTATATTATTTTTTTTGTTTCAAAAGTAAGGTTAATCTTGACATTTATATAAGATTAAAGCCTTAACTTGTTTTAAGTACATATTAAAAAAAAAAAAGTGTTAATGCCTAATGACCCCTAAAGTACTTTGTTCAGAAAATACAATTTGCTATAATTTACTGAATTACTTCTTGCAGTGTTAGTAAAGAAAATCATTCCATGGTAATTATTAGTAATCAGACAATTCTGTAACATCAATCTGAAAAGTTCAAGCAGGTCTTATAAGGGCAATGAGCAGTTAATAATGCATACTCTGGTATACACCATTCCTGTTATGGAAGATAGTATTGCTAATTATGCAGTGAACTCTGTCAGAAGCAACTACTCAGAAAAACCTAACAAAAGCCCTTTGCAGAACGAAAGTAATTGCTAACAAAGAGGGTAGAGCAGAACTATATAGGTGTAACAAAGGGGCGGTCTATGGATTTCTGTGGCACAGTGTAAAGTTGTGGAAATTCTGCTTTCAGAGATAGTTTCATGACAGTTATTTTCATGTACAGATCCTTTTCTTGTTCAGTTACTACTGGGCATGTGCCCAAGACAAGATTGTATCTAGGCAAGTTGATCTTGTAGAACTATGTCTGCAAATATGGTATTTTCATAAGAATAATTACACATACAATCTACTGAGATTCATGCTGTTGTTCTAACACCTTTAACCAAAACAGCTGAACAGAACAATAGCTAAAATAATAGCTTATTTTAACTTTTTTGTAGGATTTCAATTTTTACACTTCTCAGTATAATTTTAAATTATGCCAGTGAACCTACACATGGGCTTGATATTAAAGTTGACATAGAGTTTCTACTCATGTAAGGGCAACTTCTGAAAGTAGTCATCAAACTTTCACTGAACGTCTATTGGGGCATCCAAAATGAACAAATATAATTTGATCTTTCAGAACTGCTTAGTATCTGAATCTTCTGTTGGCCTTACTTCAACATCCCTGATATGTGCTGACATCACGAGGTACTTTTGGCTCCAAGCTACCATCAACTAAATTATGCATAAGCACAATCATACTAAATCAACAGTACTCTGTTGATACAAATACAGGATAACCTTAAATACTGAACAGAAGCACTTAATTTTTTACTTACAGTTTATTTTGCAAATTTTTTGACCTTTGCCTTCTTCAGTGTCTGGAGAGTATAAGTTGTTCTGTTGATTGTGATACCATTTTAAGCATTTCACTGCTGCTTAGTGCTGAGTCATGTAAAAGAAACAAATTGATGCAATCTTTTTCAGACCTGTCTCTTGACAGACATATACTTCAGGAGAAGGTGCAGGTTGTTCACATTTTTTGAGAGGTCAGAGAATTTAGCTTTCTTTATTTTGAAGGAAAGGGTCATTCCCATTTCCACTTGCATTTTAAAATGACTTTCTCACTAGCATTACAGTATTTCACTTCTAGGCTTTGATCTAGAACTGTGATAAATGGCAAGAAGCTTTAGTACTATTTCTGGGAAATAAAATGAATATTGTTGCATCTTAAGAAACCCTAACAACATTGCTTCAATATCACTGATGCTGAAAACAGGGAAATTACCAGGGACCAAATAGTGCTTTTCCGTATTTCCAAATATTATGTTTTATAAAGCAATTGGATTTGCTCGTACATATGGGGAAACAGAAATTTCCCCTGACTTAAAAATAATGTGTAAAAAGTCTGAAAACACAGGACTTATAGAAAATGTTTCTTTGCCTGATGGCTCTGATAGAGGCCAGGAAAGCAGGGACTATTTGCTGTCACAATTTGGTAGTCTATGTGAAATGAGAGAGTGACTGCTGCCAGTTACGTTTTCTGACTAATCCAATGCCTGTTCAGCTATGGCAGTTGAGAATGCGTCTGAATAACGAAATATGTCCCATGCTTGAAATCAAGCAGGTGGTTTAGTACCTTGATGAGTCAGGTGTCATAACAGAAAACACTATAACTTACTGCTTGTTGGCATGTCTGTAGGTAGGCTCAGCCAAGATGACAAGAAAGGAACGGACTTCTCAGCCCAGGAAGCTTGTTGGCAGCAAAATACAGGAGCTTACCCTGTCACTGCCTAGGCTGTACTGGGAGATTAATGGTTATTTTATTCTGACTACATTTAAGTAGGAAACTATGCTACAGCCTCTAGAAGAATGGCTAAAAGTCTGTGTGTGCCTCTCTGTATAAATGCACAAATATATATAGTATGCATATACATATAAATATGCACAACACACATATAAGGCTACGTGTAAATGACTCACTTCAATCCCATCTTACTGCTGAGATTCATATATAAAACAAACAAGCAAACAAACAATTTCATTGGCCTTTCTCTGCAACTTACTGCTATCATACTTCAATTAACTTCTTCACTGAAATAAAATTAAGAATTAATAAAAATAAGAAAGAATAAATAAAAAGTAACGAATAAAAACCTTGTGTCAGAGCAGATGTTATTCTAGATTTTTTGTCATTATGAAGTTTCTGCATTATAGTTTTTTTTTGGGAAGAACATCTGAAGAATCTTGCAATTACTATGCTTAAAAGAAATTGGAAAATATTGATTTCTGGTTAACAAGGACTGAGTTTTCAATGTCTGTTTTGTATGTATCTCAAAGTATGCACATAGATATATGGGAGCTTAAAGTCCTTTCCCAAAGTCTTCAAATCCAGTGTATTCCTCCTTTTCAGGCAGAGGCTTAACTCACAGCTGAAATAAAGAATGTTAATATTCGTTACCCCCAAGGAGAAATCATTTATCTTGATTTGATGGCTGAGCCAACTGTTCTGCACATGAGCAAAAGCAGGGGCTCATCACAACGCATGTCTGAAAGTTGTATCTTAGCCAGTGCTTCAGGGCTTTCAGCAGATACTGGCCCAGCTATGGTATACATCCAAGATCCTTCAACCAACCTAGGGTGTCAGAATTATCCTCTTGTGATTGATTTTCTCCACTCTTGCTGTATTTGAGGACTCCTGTGTTAGGTTTCCATGTGAGAGAGCAGCCCTCACCCTGCTGGCAGCACAACTGCCTTCTGGCACCCCACCACCTGTCACTGGCTGGGTGTCTGCCAAGGGCTGCTACCCAAAGCCTGGAGAGGTATGCTCAAAAACTAGGGCTTCAAAGTCATAAGTATGACTTGGCAGCAAGACTTGTCTCAAAAAATTCCACTGCTTAGGGAGAGACAACGACTGGACTGTGATGGGAAAGTCCCTAACTGTCCCCTCCTCCTTCAGGATCCCTTTCCATCAGCAGAAGCCCCAAATCTGTGGCCTTTAGTAGCACGGGAAACAATACTCAGTTTTCTTTAGCAGCACCGGGAAAGGACTCTGTTAGGTTTCTTCAGCATGAGTTACTGTACATCAGGCTCTGTGCTTCTCTGACCTATGCTTGCTGTTGTGCCCTCAGGTCAGCCAAGGCAGCAGAGTTGTTTGGACAGCTTCGAGTAATCTTTGTCATGCTTACCACCAGGATAAGAACAAGCCCCGTGCAAGTGGAGGTTGAGCAACAAAGATTAAACAATTAATAAAATCTTTGGTAAGTGTCTGATCACAGTATAATCATGTTTTCAGATGTGCATGTTTTAGCCTTCCATTCGTCCTGTTCAGTGTCTGTGAGAGCAATATATGCTGGTCAGCAGGGTGAGGTTTTAAGACTAAAGTAAAAATTGTACTTTCTTGAACCTTGGCAAGAAAGACAACCACTTTTCCTTGGCCTTTGTCTAATAGTCATAGAGACTGTAAGTTCATAAGTGCAGTGAATTGTCTTAATGTGTTTGATATACACTTAAATTGTAATAACAAATCAAGTGTCATTGTACATTCATTTCATGTGTTTTATATTAAAAACAAACAAACCAACAAAACTTGGTCGCTATACAGAATAGACTGAAAAATGTCTCGTATGGTAAGATAATACTTTCAAATGCCGTTACTATGTTGGGTGTTCAGCCAAGATAGTCAGACAAAGCCTAGTTCTCTGAAAGCATGAACCTTTCAAAGCTCTTTTCTGAAAGCTGGACAGATGCTCCGTGTTCAGAAGCAGAAATCTAGATGGCTCAAGTTATCATTTATTTTTTTAATTTATTTTTTAAGAGGAGGCAAAGTGACAACCTGCTTTTCAAAGCAAAACATTGTTTTTACTTTCAAAGATCCATAAAATAACCTGGGATCCCCAGATCTCCCTCTCGCTTCTGTTGTGCTTAGGATCACTAAATGGCTAAACATATGTCCTGAGTGTAACTGTGGAAAGCAGTGAGTTTCTTTCAAGTTGTCAAGAATTTGAATCATTTGAACTACTTTACCTTCAGCTCTGTGCTTCTACCTCCTCAATTGACCTTTGATGCTATTTTACATTATTTAAAAGCCACCTAAATTTAATTTCACAAAGCTACAACAAATAAGACTATAAGCAAAGGGAAACTCATATTTGTACTATTACACTAATAGGCTTAATAACAATAATCCACCAACATCTGCAATCATAAAATAAAAACTTCATTATCATTTCAATACAGTTAATACAAATCCTCAGGTTCTCCAGTACACCAGCTGTGTCCTGGTGCTCAACAACACAAAACAGCAATTCACGCAAAATTACCAGTCTTTGTTACTGACTCTTTTCCTTGGCTCCAATCCCAAAATATTCCTGCTGTTCAGGTCTTTTGTTTCCTCTCACTGGAAGTCTTTCTTTTCCTCAGAGAATACAAAAGATCATCCCCAAGGATGCCTTCAGTAGTAGCCTTCTCACCTCCAACATCATGCCTCCAGCCTTTTATTCCTCACAGTTAAGAGCCCTTGAGGCTTGGTTAATAGCCTCTACTGATTTGCACCACGTGCTTCTTTCTGTGGTGCTGCTGGCATTGCTTGAGACATGCCCACAGTGATCTCTAGCACCTTTAACTGTCTTGGAAGCTGAGTATTAGAAAAAATGATCATATAACAATAATATTTACTGATGTCTTTCCTTAAGGATTGTAAAATGCTCAAAAATAAAATAAACCAGCATTTATTGCTTCCCTTTAAATTAGGATAGTACTTTCAGTGCTGGATATTCTATTAAGCTAGAGACTTGAGAACTTAACCAGGAATAAGACCTATCTGTCTTGGGCATTGTACAAACTTTTTTGGTGGGAAATATCCTTTGCCAGAAGGAGTTTGAAAATCAAAGGCAGAACAGAGGCAAGAGACTAAGAAGGAGAGAGAAGTTCAGGACAAAATATTTATCTCCTAGATTTGAGACAGTAATTCAGAAATAGCCCCATTGCACTGGACCTATTAGTTCAATCATCGACAGCAGCATTCCAACACACAATTCATTAGAGAGGTGACAATGATCAGAAAGATCACAGTGCTGAGATATCACCCATGTCCCTTACAGGCAGCTTCTCATCTCTGCCAAGTAGCCAGCCATAAAAAGGGCAGTTTATGTTTCAAACTCCTGGGCTGCTCTTGCATTTCTTCTCTGTCTCACTCAGCTGGCCATCTTGCCATTCCTGCTGTGGTTACAGAAGAGCTTGTGTGTTTGCTGACTGAGATAATGGATATCTTCCCAGCAGTTCTTGTGGGAGGAAAGGGAGGGGAAAGGACGTAAAAATCTTGCCTGTCAGTTGACTTCATCTGTTATTCCCCAAAGCCTACTGAGAGTACAAAAAGAGGAATGAACATCTCAGATAATGCCTTATTATGTAGCAGACCACAGATCTTGCAAGCTGCCATTAAGATGAGATTCAGGACTGGTAGGCAACAGAACAGACTAAAATAATTATCTATTATGAGAAGGTTGGCACCTTTCCTGAAAGCATTCTGCACTGTACCTTGGTAGAAAGAGAATACAAGCTGTCTTAGCCCATTGTGCTACCTGCACACTTTTTATATTAGGAAGCTCCAGTGTTTGAATGGCCCCTGGTATTCTGGCAAATAAAAAAGCATCCAAATGAATGGATGGCATGTGTCTTTTAAGAACACAGCTTTCCCAGGTGACAGTATACATACCTCTTTACACAGATAATTTAGCCACTTGGAAGTAGAGACACTCAGGACACTCCAGTGGTCCAGTGGTGGAGCATGAGCATCTGTAAACAGTTTGCTCACTGGGCAGGTGAAAAGATTTGAGATGTAAAAAATGTAGAGGTGTTTTGACCTCACTGAAAAGTAAACACCATCATGTTTTGGTATTGTTTTTAAAGTTAGCATCAGAATTGTATTTGGACAAAAAATGTGTCTTTAAAATGGGCAAAACACTTGACTTTTGAACTTGTGAACTTGTGAAGTGAGGGGAGACAAGTGCTATACTGCAGTCAGCTCCTGCTTTTCTAGACAAATCACTTCCTCAATGCTATATCTCTTTCTGTCATTCCCTATCTTGTTTATTTGCATTGTGGACTACTTTCAGCAGATGTTGCCTAATAAGAGTATGTGCAATGCTGAAATTTTTCAGACCTTTTTCTTGTTCATTTTCATTTCATTGTTCACTTTCCATGTTAATTTTTGTAGATTCATAGAATCATTAAGGTTGGAAGAGACCTTCAAGATCATATAGTCCCGTTTTCAGATCATAAGATACTTATGTGGAATAGGCTAAAGTCAGACTCTGTATAATATTTTAGTGCCATGGAACAAAATTGGATATGTCTACCTGGAAAGGGCACTCCACTCCAAATACTGTTGACACTCTAAAAAATCTAGAAACTTGTGAATTCAATTTTTAAGATCGAGCTTTGCAACTGCTGGGACATTTTTTGTTGATGTGTATAGAGAACTTTTCATTTTAGCTTAAAGTTCACATTTTCAAACCTGTGATAATTTACCACAATGAAGAACAATATAAAACTTTTATTCTAGGATTTACTGTCAAAATTTGTATATGAAAAATGAAGTTTAGGAGAAGACCAACCCCCAAACAGGTCTGTATTTATTATGTGACAAATACAGTATTTTTCACTTTTTGTAGCTCCCTAACAAAATCTTGTCTAAGTAAGCTAATCTTGTTTCAGTAACAATGAATTTAAGAAATGAAAGAAAAAAAATCTTTCATTTTGATTTGAGTTTCTTTCATTTTGACTCAGAGCAAATCATTTGGTGAACAGCTTTATGACTATTCCATTCTGTTACAGTTGCTATGTCTAAAGGTCAATCTCTTTACCCCCAATACAGATTTTTTTTGTTGTTTGCATTGCTGATTCAGTCTTTCCTTCCTGAGTCAGATGTAACAATCTCCCTTTGACCTTCTCTGTAGGTGTTGTAGACTAAATTTGGCACAAGATATTAAGAGGGAATGCGCAGGCTTTCAACTTTAACTATGGATCCAGTAGGAGTAAGAGAAAAACAATCCAGCATCAGCATAGGAACATGAAAACCCACAGCAGTGAGATCCTTTCTTGAGCTCTTTGGGAATAAAGACTCTTAGGAATATAGTACAACATCTACTAACTCATTACTTAGGCAGATATTAGCTCTTTGAAGTACCATATCTTTGAGAATCTCTATATAGACTACAGAGAGAGTTGGTGGGTGACATTTCTGGTGTCAGCCTGTCATGTTGACTCTCAGCAAGCTTGATATACCCCTCTTCCCTCCTCCCCCTCCCCCCCCCCCAATTTCTTTTGTATAATAGAAATAAGACAGTAAGCAGAGTATTTCCAGTCAATACTGCATTTCTCACACAGTGGAAATAACTTGGCCATCATTTGTGTCCTCAGAGTTCTTCTCTTAAAGACTAAAATGATTCCTTAGGTCATGGACAGTCACTGTCCCATCACTTCATCAAATCATATGATCTAGTGGAATGAAATAATTTTCTGACAAACAGTACCCATGTTCAGTGCCAGATAATGACTTCCAAAAATGAACCTAAACCTGCAAAAAAAAAATTTTTTTTTTTTTTGTGGTTTCATTATGAGAAATAGGTTTTAAAGTATTAGTTTAGGGCTCAGGACATTTAAAACCTGCAAAAGACTTCCATGTCCTGTAAAGCAATGCTGAGGTGCACACAGCGCACAGCTTTGAGTGTGGTAGCGGTTAGGCTTCCTATGTAGTGACTTGCTAGACAAGGGAAACCAAATTACCTTCATATTCATTCACATTCAAGTATTCATTCATATTCGTATCTTCAAGTACACAGATTTAGGTGCCATTTAGTTGCCAGAGTGCACTTTGGACCTTTGATACCTGAGTCAGGTGACAGGTAAAAGCCTCCATTCATTCAGTGAGTGCCCAGTGGATAGCATACCCTCCAGCTTTAGATTTTGAAGGACATACGACTGTGTGGTTATTTAACTCTTAGAGAAGGTTCATTTTTTAACTGTAAGTCTTATTGTAAATTTTCTGGAAGACACTTTAATGCATCTCTTAACATTTCTTCATCTCTTTAGGTGAAATATCTGGATGAATATTATCAGGTATTTTATATTATTGTGGCTCTACTGTGATTTTTTACACTGACCTATGTATATTGGGAACATGGATATGTGTACAAGTCCCTTCCCTTTGCTACAGGAAGGCATGCCTTTTCTTTGAGGTCATGGGTTCTACAGGATGAGAGAAAAGTTTGCAACACCTCTGTCATAGCTCACTGTATGCTTGCCAAAGCCTTCTACCAGTGTGAGACCATCTCAGTATGATACTATCAGATAATCAGTGATTACTTTCAACTTGTTTCTTAACTACTCCATGGAGCTACTGCAGGTTGTGCAGTTTGCAAATACATTTCAGAGGAGATGGTAAATTTGTATGATAACTGTAGCAGAACATCCCCAAATGTTTTACACAGTGTTTCCCTGATGCTATAACCTGCATTCCTCTGAACACTGCTGGAACATCCTGTTCTTCCATCACCTCTCACAGTGTCCTCTCCATTCTTCTACCTGATGGTAGAAGGGAAGGTAAACAGAGAAAGTTTATCCCATGTCTGGTTTCACCAATGTATTGTTTATCTACTCACAGATGTCAACATTGATCTTCAGATACACAGGCAGATCACAGGTCAGCAGTCCATATCAGTCTCAGCACAACTAGAAAAACTCCTCCATATTTCTGTAAGTGACCTGTCTCTCGACCCATGTATGGAAGAGGACATCTTTGTCTCTGGAGCATTATTGTAAGTAAAACCTAATGATACTGAGTTCCTGAGTTAAATAAATGCAAAAGTGGCAGCTACTGAATAGGAATATATATATATATATATATATATTCCTATCATATATCTGGATATATGTATATATATCCAGAAATTTGATCCAAAAGAACCACTGTATGTGAGAATCACCCACTTCTGATCAGTAATACTCACACACTCACACTTTGCTGTTTTGCTTATTCCATAAAGATAGTCTAGAAAAGATATTCTTTACAAGCAATGTAGTGTTTGAAAAAAGTTTGGTAACATCAAACAAAACAAAATTTGAAGAACATGACTTATATCTCCAGCCCGTTCAACATTCCTTATTTTAAAATTGTCCTACATGAAAGAACTAGTAGATCTTTATGCTCAACATTTGCACACAGTTATCTGACTTTCAAAAGATGCACATAATACATTATTACTTTATTTCACTAGCTATGCACAAGTTCTGAGCATACTTCTTGTCTATATATTCAAGTCTAGCTTGAACCCCATTTATTTTTAATGGGGTTATAGGGTTATTTATTATATTTATTGTCCCAACAAATATAGGTGAGTATATACACAAAATAATAATAATAATAATAATAATAAAAATAGATTCTTCATGGCTGAATAAGGGATTTTTCAAACTCTGGGCCTATAAATTCTGAAAACTGATACCATGTGAAAAGGAAGGCCTTTTTTAAAGAGAACTTGGGAAAACTTGCACATTTGAACTGCCAAAAGTAGCTGCATGCTCTATAGTCATTAGTTCCTGTTCCCGTTCTAGGTGGGCTACAATGTTTTCTGAATAGTGTTCTGTAAAACTAGCTTACTTTTTTTTTTCTTTCTTTTTTTTTTTTTTTTTTTTTTCCCTGAAATTCTGCAGGAATATCAAGATTTTCCACAACATTTCTCTGTCTGAAGTATACATCAATGTTTCTGACAAAAAACAAATGTTAATCTGACAGTCCACTGGTATTTGTGTTAGAACTGGTCTGTGTTACATTGGACAAGGCATTGCTAGACACAGAAAAAAGACAGAAACCACTTTCAAATTTGCTTGCCTGTGATGTGATTATTCCCATTCTACATAACATTTAGCAGGTACTTTGTGCACATGAGAATAGTAGAAAATAGAAATAAAGAGATTACAATAGACATTCCATGGAACAAAGGCTCATTTTTTGGTCTATTTTGCTACCTTTAAGGAGTTCTTGTTCATGATTGTGATTTGTGGTCAACAGGAAGTTTATTAATAAAAAGTAAATAATTATTTTGCATCTTGTTAAATCTTGTTCAGTCAGGAAGGACTTGAAAGGTACAAGAAAATATCTTGTTTTTTCTCCAAGAGAGGGTCCGAAGTCTGGTATTTTCTTTAGTCTCCTCCCATTATAAAAGTTCTGCCCACCAGAAGAAGTAAAAAACACATTACTATACCCAGTAACTAGGCACCATGAGTGAATGCAGGTCAAATTTTTCTTTGTCAATATTTGTGGTAGCTGGTTGTAACAAACATCATCACCTACAGAGCTTATGTAATGAACTAATTAAAGGAGAGAATAACATTCTCAATAAGTATTCCAAACCAATAAATAAATAAAAATCTGACTTCATCAAATAAATGTTTCTGCTCTATTATGTAGTTTTCACAACACAGTATCTAAAAATTTGGGTTGCATGCCCTCAGTCTCTCTAGCCACAACATTGAGATTTATGACAGCATAGATTTCCCATTGGAACAGATGGCATATTGCAGCAGAATTTATTAGAGATGCATTTCCCAGGCGTTTTTCTGTACTTTTGCTACTTTCCTCCTTTTCCTAATGTGACAGGACATCATATGGCTCTGACACTGAAATTAGCAGGAAGACGTGTAGTTCCTCACAGATCTGGTCTGAATAAATAATAACTCAGATTACTGACCTGTTAAGGCTCCTAGCTGGCAACAACACAGCAAAGCCTGTGATTTCTCTCACTTTGTGGTGCTCCACCTTTCTCTGAATTCTAAGCTGCTACATGTCTTTCATGTTGGACATCAGAGAAGATAATCAGTAGTAGTTTAGGAATATTTTCATTCTAGGTCTTCCATGGAAGTATCTTAGAGTATCTTGGGTTAGTAAGAAGACACATAGGTATCAAATAACACATGTGACTAGACAATATATGGCCAAATTAAGAATGCTTAGTTTTCCAGGAAGTGTTTAAATATCAGTTTTTCCATAAATCAGGTTTGTAACAGATGGGTGGAATGTAGGTCAGATGCAGCAGGCATCATAGTAAGCACTTGCTTTATGGTTTCTCAGATAATTTCTGCATCTCTTGTCACACAATAAACGAAGATTTGAATCAGTTCAGGCTGAGCATTACTGATATGATAAGGGTTAGTGACAGAGCAAATCGGTAATACAAAGGCCAGGATTCTGGCATTAACATGTGCCTTGGACCAAATTCATGTTGGATACAGATCTGCTGAAGCAGTAGAGTTGCATGCAGAATTTGCACCATCTTAGTAAGTCCTGTGATATATACAATAACCAAGGGCACATGTTGAGATGAAACTTTTTCAATCCCAGGGCATCAAAGAAAGGACACAGTGGCAGCCTTGACTTTGAATTTCCTAGCTATTTTTGACTAGTGCAATACTTAAGGTTTTCATGTCTGCCTTCATATTTTGAAAAAAAAGCTGCTTAGGAAACAACCCTCCCTCCTCCAAAACAAGAAGTACTTCCCAGTTCTTTCCTTTTAATAACGTACAGCCTCTTTGGCAAACATATAACGTGTAGAGTTGAAATGATCTGTCTTTATACATGGCATCCTTCAGAGCTATGAGGTCCCACTATGTAAATCCAACTTAGCTCCCAGGCATGAAGTATGTAACTGCTCCTTTGGAGCTGCAAGAGACTTTCTCCTGCTAACGTGTCTGCTGTGTAGACTGCTGGCTCTCCTCTCGTGATGTATGCAGAGCTCAATATGTGCTGCTGAGTCCCTGTAAGTGATTATTCTATCGTTGGGCAGAGAGCTAACAGAGATCACTGCTATGAATTTGATTTAGTTTCATAAGGTATATAAAAAAAAAAGTGTAAAGACTCAAAATCATCTGTCATATTACCCTTGTTTATTGAACACCATTCCCTTTAAATGTTTTCCTGACACCTGGCATCTTTTCCTAAATTAGACACCAAATTGCTTGTTCTACATTACTCTCTGTGTTACTAAAACTTTAATCCACAGTGGAAAGGGGAGTCAAGCCCAGGAATTACTTACTCATAGATTTCCAAGTTTGCTTAGTTCTGGGCTGGAGATTAAATATTTGGAGTATTGTCATTAGTTGTTTATATTAGATTTCTTTATGTATTAGGTATATTATTAGAAGTATAGACAAATATTAGATATATTATTTCTTTAAATATTCTATCTTTTGGAACCAGCCAGCAAAGCACTTATATATGTGCTTAATATAATGGAATTACTATTCTGCTTAAAGATATACATGTATGTAAGTACTTCACTTTCTGATACCCTGGATAGAGCTGTAAATACGAAATTATAGCTACAGAAAGAGAACGATGTGTTGATTTCAAAATCTCTCTCATAGAATACTTTACAGTTTGTATGGAAAATAATTCTTGAACTAGATTCCTCTCTATGGGTAAAAATTGGTTAGGAAATGTCATTGTTTCCTTGATATATCTCTGGGGACTGCTGCTGTTAAGTGAGAGTCAAACCTCTATCTTCCTCTGCAAGTGTTCCATTAAGAAAGTTCCAATGCAGAACCCCTGGCTGGGACCTAAGGACAACATCCACCAGAACGGGAATCATTGGTAATCTTTCCTGGCATAAAATAGCTTTCGGATAGGATCCAACAGGAAAATAAATTTTAAGTCACTGTGGAACAGAGTATCTTTGTGGCTATCCTGTTTATTTAAAGGGAGTATGCAAAGTCCTCTTCCCCCTTACACACTAGAAATTTGTTAGAAACGTCTTCACTGGTGACATTTCCAAGCTCTTCTGTGGGAATACTCATCCCACATAGGTCTTTTGAGGCCTTTCTGAAGAATAGCTCCCAGAACTTGTTTTGGCTTTGTTTCTGATTCTTCCTTTCACTCTTCTTTCTTTGTCTCTCTACTGCGTTAGTTTGCTGATTCTTCTATAATATGTCATCAGAATCAGAGAAATTCTGCCATGCACACATGGGATATCATCATATAAGCCTTTGGTGTGGACAGTGCTCTGGCTTCACTGAAATATACAAAAAGTTGTTTATAACCTACTTATCACTACCCTGAAGGAAGTGCAGCTCTTGCAACTTCTTTTATCTTCTGAGAAATTTAATGTGATCCATCATCCAGTATTTTACGTTGTCATCCTTCTAGACTGCATAATTTCAGAAAATTATGCTTTGCCTCCCTTCAGCTCTAGGCAGTTAGTGATCTCAGAAAACAGAGATGTATGAGTGAGCTGCTCTTGACTGAAAGGGTCATGCAAAAGGTAACACATTTGTCTCTATTGCAACTCCAGACTGCAGGTTCATTTGACACAGTAACTAGAATATGATCTGAACTGATCAAATATCAAAATATCTTTGATAGAAAATTGCCTGTATAGAATGATTTTGTCACAGGAGGGTTTACCCCACTTTTATGAGAATTGGAAGAAGGATATTGTGACTCATGATTGTATTTGAGCCCTTAACAATGGACTGTTTCATTTGGTTGAATATAACACAAAAACTGTGAAATAAGTGTACCTTCATGTTTAATGACTCATCCCTCATGGATGGAGAGCAACTACCGTAGTAGCTTTCTCCAATTTCAGAGGAGTTGTCAGAAATTAAACCCTTCTCCTTTATACATTCTCATCCTGTACTCACAGCAAAACTGACTGTGCCTCCTTATTTGACGTTGCTTTGAAACCATGCATAATAATGTATTATCAAAGCATCTCAACTGTGTTTGGCAGGGACATTTTGCAAAGTAGTGTTTTGACATACCATGGCACAAAAATTGTGCTCTGACTTCTAATTAGAGTTGACATGAATTTGATAAGGGGCAGAGGCAGGGATGGGACTACAGTTATGAGAGGTGCCTCTGGGCATGTACCTCGCTCCCACCATGAGCAGTACCAGTATATCCAAACCACCATGGAGAGCAGAGAGCTACCCTGTGATATAGCTTCTCAGTCACATGACATTTTGTATGTTTCCACCAAATACAAACAAACAAAAAACAAAAAAGCCCTCAAAGCTTAAAACCCCCCTCAAGCACAGAATGGAAATTATAGCCTGACAAAGATGACATTTCTCAGGATTGGCTATCTCCAAACTAGCACCTGATGGTCACAATTGTTAAGTCATTAATTTCTTTTCTGGGTAATCAATTAGTGCTCTATTTCCTGGGAAGAAAATTTCCCTTTGGACAACAGTGAGAGAGGTTGGATAAATGATAGCAGGTTTGCAGATATTGGACAGTTGCCTAATCCTTAGAAAAGTTTCTGGCAAGATGTGTTTTACACAGGAACATGTCCATAAACATCCATACATGTATTCACTCACATACACAAAGAAGCATCAGACACAATCAAGTCCTCACTGTTCCCTCTGCTGCAGAGATGGACATCATGCTTAGAACTAATAAACTCCACAGCTAATGCCACCTCAGAAGTGGTAGAGCTGTATAAATCAATTAAATTAAATCAATTAATTAGAGCTGTATAAATCAATTAATTTTGATTTATACAGACAAAAACTCTGCCTTTATTGGAATGCAGCTTGAATAAAGATCATAAGCAAAATTTTATCACAATGAATATCTAAATATATCTAATTAGAGCAAAGATAGAGAAGGAGAGAAATAAACAGGCAGACTTTCATTTACTTTATTATTTGTTGTACAGCTTATCCACCCCAACTCTTACAAGTGAAAACTAAAAGATGTTCATAAACCAAGAATTTCTCACAACACATTTTATTTCTGTTGTTAGAGCGCTGCTCACTTCAGTTCAGACTACCGAACATTTATAACTTAAGTCAATTGGTTAAACAAATTCCACCCTTTGTAATCTTAAACTCTGAAAGATTTACTAAATTCTCATGTCCTTCATTCTCATGTGACTAGCATAGTCAGAGGAAAATATGAAAACTGCAGCTGGAAAGATAAGACTTAGATTAAGAGAACCATTACCTCATAACAACACTAAGAGGAGATCACAAGTGTTGAACTCAGTTTGGATGTTACTCAGAGTGGTGGGAAGAGCCTGTGAAACCTCCCGTTGGCAGGCAAATCTCTTCTCCTAATGCAGCTGCAGCACTTAGGTAACCAAAACACAACACTATGCATTTCTTTTTCAGTTAAACATGAATAGTGGTGAATAAACTTTCCCTGAAACTCTTTTTACCACAAAGCATAACATTTCATATTCAAAACTACTGCTCCACAGTCACCCAAAGTCTTCAGGCATGTGAACATTTTCTATAAGGACTTGGGTCTGAAGAGTAAGTGTGATTCCTGGATATGGTCCATAGGATGGACAGGAAGGGGAGCCTATCCTAAGTGTTATATGGCCAAAGGTAGGTGATGCTGTGCAATTGCTGGTGGTACTCTTTATGCAGCAACATGCTCCTTGGGGAGTCAGCAAATCCTGAGGCTCCAGCTGCAAAACTGGCCATGTGCTTTAATACTTTGATATATCAGCCCAGGGTTTTACTTAAGAAGTAAACAAGTTGCCATACTCTAATAGGGGTTTCTCCAGGTGAGCAATTAAGTGGTTTTGCTTTTGCAAACTCCCACATGTCAGCTGCAGAGGGAAGGTGTCTTGACTGGAGGAGAGTTGAAGAGGGGAGGAATAACAAATATTTCTACGCTTCTCTGGGCCTGGAGCTGCTGGCAGAGGAGGCAGAGCAATGTTGTCTCTGTTCTCATTGGAATCTCTAGTTAATACTCCCCAGGGGACAATTACTCAGGCTGTAGCTTTATGAAGCAGTAACATCTCCCAGGGGTCAATCCCTCGAGGTAGGTGAGAGGAATAAAAAAATGGAGGTAACACTGGCTCTGTTTGCCAGTATATTTTCCTGTGTTGGTTCTTTTTGCCTATTCCTGGAAATGCAAAGGGTCCAGGAAAAGTTGTGGACCTGTATGTACGTGCTTTTTTCAGCTTTCCTTTAAAGTTCATCTGAAGTTAGAAAGAAGAATTATCTGCGAATTGATTTTTGCTTCTGTTGAGCTCTGCAATATGTGTCATATTCGATCTTCAGAGAAACTACTTACTCACAGAGGATTGAGCTATTTTTCATACTCTCCTTAGCAGTTTAACTGCACCCAAACACACAAGTCCTCATGCCTCCAAACACACAAGTCACATGCTCAGCTGAGTACTAGTGGCTTTTGTGACTTGGGTGCTGCTGTAAACAGCTCTTCTTCTACTGCATATATTCTGAACTAAGCACTTTTTACCCACAGAGAAAGAAAGAAAAAAGTATTTTACTTCCTCAATTTCTCATTCTCTTTCTTTTTAAATTAATATATACGTTTTTGTGGATAACTGTTGATTAGGCTTTTTTTTTTTCTTCCTTTTTTTTTCCTTTTTTTCTCTCCAGTCAGATAGACAGCTCCCAGTGATGTGATTGCTCATGTTAGGTAATACTGATAGTTATAGGGTAATAAACTCCGCCAGGAGAGTTTTAGGTTAGATGTTAGGAAGAACTTCTTTACTGAAAGGGTTGTGAGGCACTGGAACAGGCTGCCCAGGGAGGTGGTGGAGTCACCATCCCTGGAAGTCTTCAAAAGACGTTTAGATGTAGAGCTTAGGGATATGGTTTAGTGGGGACTGTTAGTGTTAGGTTAGAGGTTGGACTCGATGATCTTGAGGTCTCTTCCAACCTAGAAATTCTGTGATTCTGTGAAATGAGAACCATAATGGTTCTGTTGATCAGTGGTTCATATTTCTTGAAGCTGAACTAAGTATCTACAATTGATGACTAATTTTTACAAAATGAATTATAGTCAGTAAAATTTTCTCCTTATTCTGAGGAGGAGAGGTAATTCCTGAGCAGTAATGCAACACAACAAAGTGGTGATTATCCAGTAGTTTGTGATTATCACAGTACTCATCTGCCGCTGCTATATTGTCAGCCAACACAGGACCCAATTCTTGGGGTCCCAGAATGACCCACATGCTGCCTTATAACCATCAGGAAGGAGCGAAGTAGACCCCAGCTAGGTCACATTGTCAACATGTATTCCTGCTGATGTACAATATAATTCACATGTCTGTAGGAATTTATACCTGTAAACCCTACTGTATCAGCTGCCTTCAGGGGTATAGGGTATATCTTTGCTCTGGCAGATTTCTTTCCCACAGTCAGGTAATGTGGCAATGCAGGAGACAACATAGATAACCTAGACTTGTTATTGCACACAACTATCTCATATTAGACGTATAGCCAGGAGCTGTTGAAACAAGAAGGGCTTATATTTGTTTCCTTCAAGTGCTGATGTGAATAATACACCAACACAAAGTAATTAGGAAGGGTGTGAGCATGCTTGACTGAGTTGTGTTTCACAACTCAAATGTGTACTCAAGACTGTTTGCCCCTGCCACTTGCCACCAGTGTGTAGTCAAGCTGAACACAATGGCTTGGTCACAGGAACAAGCTGGTGGCTGTGGCCATAGATGTTCTCCTTTTTGTGTCTTTCTTCTCCACATACCATTTGTCTGTCTTGCCTATTCAGACTTTAAGCAATTTTGGGGAAGAGTCCATTTCCAGCAATATGCCACCTGACATGTTGCACTAGGTCATCACCAGCTCATACATGTCCTGAGCCAGAATCAGGATAGTCATATCAACACAGAGTTTGCCCATGAAAACTGTTGTCAAGGCTAATTAAGGAAATAGCATATTGAGAAAGCTAGGTTGTCTCCAGGTTCCTTGTGTTGTGTTGTGCCACATTGCTACAGCCTGTTTAGTTGAACAACATTTGGACTACAGGGATGTTGATGTTGATTGGGACTTCTATACACTACTATGATATAAACTAGAGAAATTATCATGTGGTGTCCAAATTATTTATGACAGGGATAAGGTGAACAGCAGCAAGTGTTCAGCAGTACCCTTGGTGCCAAATATGAATCCTTCATGGCCCAATAGTGTATGAGTATGAGGGAGTAAATTAACAGATATTAAAGAAAAAGTTAAAGCAAGTGCAGCACATATATAAATGTAAACCTGTAGTATAATAAATTGGAAACCGGGGGAGAGGGAAGAGAGAGAGGGGGAAAAAGAGTGAGAGAAAGTGGACAGGAAAGATGGAGAAAAACTCAATGTTTTCCCCACTTGTAATATATATGTAATTGTAAGTCAGTGCAAAATTCAGAGCTCAGTGCATCTTTGAAGGTATGGAAAAGGGCTAAATTTTCAAAAACTGCCTTTTATTGTTAGATTTGGAAAAAAGCAGAGACAAATGATTCATAAGTGAGAACTACTTTTTATAAGACTTTTGTTTGACAACTAGAAGGTAAAGAACTCAAAAAAAAATCCATCTCAATGAAGCTGCTTCATGAACTACAAACTATATGAAAGTAGATTTAAAATAGTTCCAGGTTATGGCTTATAAAACAAGCCAGCATAGCTGTTGAGCCCCTGCCTTACGTAATAGAAAAATTGGTTGATTTATACTGAGTCCCTTTAGCTTTGTTTATATCTGGACTTGTGGCAAAAACTTCCATAGTGAGGTATTCCTATTTTCATTTCTGAAACTTACAGCACTTTGTTTTGTAATTTTTATTTTTGGTAATCTCTTCTGTAAACAGAACATCCTGCAGAGACCTACAGTAGTGAGTCCAAAGCAAACAGGACATCAAAAAGCATTATATTTGAAAACACTAGCTGGTGTATGATTAAGATTATGACAGGACTACAGTCTGTAACATTATATAAGGCTACGCTATACAAACACTTGAAATGAAGAATTTCTCAGACAGTTACTGTTATCTTTGAGGGAGTTTATGTTTGGGTTTCTTAGCACCTTATGAGGAACTTTAATAACCTTGCCTTGAGAAATCCCTCCCTTTCCTTTGTATGCAGCAGAAATGAATGTGTAACCAGGCCATGGGGACATCTTTGCACATGGTTTTGCACTCAGCCAAGATACAGTAGACCTCAAAAGCAGCTGGGATTTGAGGTAGCCCCAGCTGTAGGCAGCATCCCAGCACACAGACCCATGGGGGCAGTGAGGCCACTCAGACCTAGCTGGCAACTTATTGAGGGCTTACTCCAGCCATGTGAGAGGCTCAGAGTGTGTGTCAGGGCATAGCTCAGTCTGGTAGAGCAGAAATATGTGAGATTTGGCCCATGTAAAAGGTAATTTCCAGTCTAATGCACTTCAGTGATTTCAGTGTTTATCTTGCAGCTTGTCCTGCAATAAGAGGCAATGTTTCGTGATGTGGAGACTTACTGCTTTGTAACTAACATTTGCAAAAAATATATTTTGCTTTGATGCGGATGTCATTCAGTTTAGGCAGCACCCAAGTTTTAACCAGGCCTCAGTCTTATTTGCTCTTATGCTGCAGGAGTCTGTCCCAGGTTATTTAGATGACTTTGCTTTTTCCTTTCTGCATAATTAATTTAATGTGAACCTAAAAATCAGTGCAGCTAACTCTCCCTGGAAAACCCTGTGTCTCCAACATGATTTAGTTCTTCCCAGCTCCTTTTTATCCCTCAACCTTCTTGCAGAGGAGAGAAATGGCAGTGCAGGAGCTGCTGAAAGAGCATTCCCATAGCCATAACGCTGCTATATTAAGACAAGTGACAAGGTAGCTTTTAAAAATCTCCTGACACTGCTGAAACAGAACGTTTGCTCTAAAAACTTGTCTAACCATATTAGTCAAAAGGAACTACTCAACAAAGAACAAATTTCAGTCTCTGTGAAGGCAGCAGAAATCAGGCATTACTTTCTATTGGCTGCAGCACAGTTACAAAAGATTTCCACTTGCAGAGTTAAGATCAGTTTGGGGCCTATATGACAAAACATATTTAAATGACGTCTTCCCCCAGGTATAGCTCAAGGATTTATATGGGTTTTAGTCAGGAAGAATAAATATTTGGGGACATTTGAAACTTTTTTTTTAGACACTGGTGAGATAAAGTCAGCACTTGTGAATTGAAAACAGTCCCAGAGACAGTCCGTTGGACATTGCTTTCAGGAAGATTGATTCCTGTCATCTTATCAACCGAGGTGTGTGCTCAGGGAGTGTGCTGGGAGCAGGCAGGCCATTTCCACTGCTGTGGCACAGAAATGAACAGCAGATTATCTGCTCGGGTACAGAAGGTCAGCAGTTGTGCTGCGATCTCGGAATATGCGGAGGACAAATTCCTTTCTGTTACAAGGTACAACCCTCCCTCCCCACACCCCCCCGAGGGGAGAAAAAAAAAGCAATTGGTTTTAATGGAGTGATTCTGGATTTACACTATTACAGCTGAGACCAGAATTTGGTTCATTGTGTGTAGATTTATCTATGAATAACCCTCTTAACCTGTTGGAAAGCTAATGATGGAAAATGTTCCCTATAAAAGTATATATATTACAGCTGTGTAAATATATTAAAAAACCCCAAACTGTCAGCAAGCTTGCTGGCAGATGTATGAATGTTTCAACAAGTTCTCTATACTCCGTATAGCTTCATTTTTATTCTCTACATAGACACTTGTTCATACACACATGCACACACACATATATAGACTTAACTGTTTAAAGAGTACAAGACTCTTAGGAGAGCTAATTTTGATCAGTTAGCTCCCCCAAACAAACAGGATCCCATTACAGAGCAAATGCTATGGGATGTGCTGCATATGAAACACATTTTATAAGCCTTTCCTGGTTGCCAGCTATAAAATTCAGCAGGCAATCTGTGCAATAACTGTAAGAAATAAGAAACAGAGACCTCTTTCTCTTCTTACACATCGTCCAGGGGAGAACAAGAGATGCCCTAGTGACAGCACTGGAGTCTCCCCAAAAATTCCTCAGCAAGAGCATCTGAGCTTCTTGTATTACAGTTGCCATAAGTTGTCTTTATTATAATCCAGGCCAGTAGCAAATTTTTGAGGAGCAAGGAAGAAACAAGGAGTAGGTGTCGTGAAGTCCCACTGCTCCTTGAAATTACTTATGGAGAGATGTAAATTACACACTCAGGGCTAAATCTAGAGACGCAATCCATCCTTCATTTTTATAACTTTGTTTAATCAACAGAGTGACTCCTGACCCAAACGTGTACGTCCACTACTTTAGTGGAAAAAGAGGGGGGCGAGGGAGGATTTGACACACACTTCTGGTATTTTTAAAAGCTAATAAACTGGTTAAATCTCTATAACTGAGTAGTTGTAGTGAATAGTTAGTATTTTTGGCAGGACTGTTAAGACATATTTACAGCATGAAATTGGAAAATAAGCTTGTTATAAATAAACTATTCCCAGTGACAGATTAAGAAAATATTGGATATGTACAAAATGACAGCATTAAACAATGAAAGTATTTCCTGAGGAGCTGAGCCTTAGCAAAAGCCACAGACAAAATATTTTTAGTGGCATTCCAACACTCTGTGTTTCAGAGCCATTTATAACAGAGCTCATTATGAGATATTCCTTTCTGCTACAGGGCACAGCTGGATATACCAAAATATAACCCTCAGAAAAAGAAAAAAAAAAAAAAGAAAAAAAAATTTCAGAAATATTTACCTATATGAAGGAGTCACAATACCTGGCTTTATTTTATACAGCTAATTTCTGCTCTTCAATCCACCACATGAGTTCAAGAGAATTTTCCCTTATATCTGCATACTTTCAAGCCCTCTTTTCTACCGAGGACTGCTATAAATCCTCGGTCATTCATGTCTTCGGGAGTATAGAAATTCCAGCAAAACATTTCAACCTCTATGTGCAAGCTGTAGTTTCCTGCTCCCTTACCACCCTCCTACAAGACAATGTATATGAACCATCCCACCTACTGTACATGCACAATGCATCTTGGCTTCAGCTATTGTGCTGGGCAGCTTTCAAGTAAATCAATCTGCTAAAAGCTCAGGTATACCGTCTTGTCTGTTTAGAACACCTAAACCAAGCCACTAAACAAATATCTGTAGTATACCTCTTCAGGTCTAAGATTGGTTGGGGAGGTGGAAGGTGAAAGGAAGAGAGTAAGTGTAAAAAGGCAGAGCATTTGAGAGCAGTGCCTGGAATGCTTTCAGAGCACTAGGAGGGAAATGCTCAGAAGAGGCACTTTACAGGCTTTGTAAAGAGCAAAGTAGGCGTTGTCTGTAAAGGGGGCCTGGGGGTCCTGGCCAACTGTGTTAATGTGAAGCGACACCAACAAGGGCATTTTGGCTATTTCTCTCTGAGAGTGTATCCACCTTAATCCTGTGGTGGCCTCCCTTGTGCCTCTGCTCATCACTCAAAACGGAGCTCACGCTAAGCACTTTTGCCTGTACATATCAGTTTTGCCTCCTATAGGACTTACATCTGTTCCCCTGGGATTTTTTTCTTGTTTGTCCCAGCCAGCACAGATGGCATAGCCTATTGCTGGTCCCAGAAATATGCTCAAGGAAGAAGAAGTAGGTTGGGAAAGGGAAGAGAGGTGCCCTCTCTTTGCTCAGGGAAAAGCTCTATGGAGAGTATTGAGAGGTTTTCATCCAGTTTTCCTTCTTTTCCTCTCCTTTCCTGTGCAAAGAGTGGGGGGTGGGGGGGAGTGGTATAGGCTCCTGCTCCTGCAGCTGCCTTGCTGGTTATGCTCACCCAGAGAGCAGACATGAAGAGAGCTGCCAGCTGGCTTTCTGAGCTACACGTACTGTATAAATGTGTACACTCTTAATATGGTTGCCTTTCTTTCAGAGAATATAAGTTCTTGGGTCTCTGACTGACTGCAACCTAGCACACGGCGTGCCACTTTGTCCTCTGCCCTTTTCTGCCCTTTGTATTCCCCCAGTGTGCTGACACTACACATAGCCAACACCAGTTGTAATACAGATGTATACAAACCCATGCCACTGTATGATAACAGCCCTGTCATAGAACCATGCCACTGTATTACAAGTTGTAGCTATCTAATAAGAAGTATGGGTATTCCTTTTTTTTTTTTTTTTTTTTTTTTTTTTTCCTCTCTCTCTTTTTAACAAATATTTATCAATTTATCTATCAAAGGAATGTTGTCCACAACATCAACATATATATTTGAAATCAGAGAATTATCTAGGTTGGAAGAGACCTCAAGATCATCGAGTCCAACCTCTGACCTAACACTAATAAGTCCTCCACTAAAGATCTTGTACTTCTCCCATAAAAGTCCATAGAGATAGCCTGAAGAGCTTTGGAAGGAGCTGAATCTCATTCCAGATGTTTAATAAATAAATAAAAGTCAGTTCCAATCAGTGTGATCCAGGCTTTTCATGAAAAATGTTGGATCCTTTCTGGACAACGTGGAAGTGGCAATGGTGTGTATTGACTCTAGGAAGGTACAAGTGTATTCATACCTCCAGCCCCTCCTTCTAAGAGACAACAAACGTGATAGCACATTTTCTGAGCTCCTATAAGGAATTAACAGGCCAGTTCACCTGTGATCCTCCTGCTGTTTTGAAATGTATATTCTTCATGGTGGAAAATGAGTTTTAGAGTCCAAGTTCTCTTATTCAAGGCAAAGTCTGAGGTAGAATTTTTGGCATTTCTACTGACCCGATTTTGTTTTCCTATATGCAATGCCTGATGTTAACAAAGGCTACATCATACACAAAGTGATTGCATTGGACAGAATTTCCTTAAGAGATTGTTCCAATGACTTGAAAATTTAACCAGGGAATCAGATGATTCCTTACAGTAATTCATTAAATATATATATGCTTTAAAACTGATCTCAGAAGGACCCATAACTTACTCTAGCCAGATACATTTGGTATTTGTTGCATATTTTTTCTATGAATCACATCATATTTTGGCATTAAGAATCTGATAGTAATGAGGCATGGTTTACATTAGATAGCAGAGGCCAAATTCTATTTGTACGTAGTGTAAAAGTAGAATATTTCCTTTGGAGCTTACCTCCCTGGTACAAAATTTCACTCCCATTGAATAGAAAACAAGACTGTCAATTTAACTTACTCCACTGAGTGGTATAAATGAGACTAACAACAGAAGACTAATGGTTGAGTCCATAAGCGATGTAGAAACAAAAATAAAGATCAGTAGAAAGAGTACTACATTAAACATTAGTACATGTTTTCATGAATCTGTATTTATTCTGGGTATGCATGAGAAAAAAATTTTTACTGTGAAGGTGGTTGAACTGGAAGAGGTTGTCCAGAGATGCTGTGGGGTCTCCATTCTTGGAGATATTCAGAACTTGACTCGTCACAGTCCCAAGCAATCTGATGTAGATGAACCTGCCTGAGAAGTGGCACTGGATGATCTCCAGCAGTCCCTGTCGATCTCAGCTGTTCTGTGATTCAGCAATTCTGTATCTTCAGGGTTCAAAGAAACGTTTAACAAAAGATAAAGCAAACCATTTCCCCAAATTCTGTGCTTTCTCCAGGAACAACTGAAAGCATTTTTTTTTTTTTTTAATCCTAAATAGCAAAATTGTTGAAGGTAAAAACTAGAAGACACAACATAAGAAGAAGTGAGTGCTGGAGAATAGGTCTACACCTAGGAAGTGTTATTTCTTGTAATTTGTAAGCATAACTAATAAACATACACAGAAATGGACAGTCACCAGTACTGTATTGCCCCTTGGAAATCCACTGTTGCAAAAGTAGTTATGGTGACTGTCATGTTCAGAACAACTAGATAATAGGCAATTATAGTCAAATTCCTTCAATTTTCCCTGTAATTAGAGTAATTACATCTTCAACATGCCTATATCCCAAGCATGTTAGAAAAAGTAATATGTTTTCAAGAATATCTTATTAAGCTGCATCATCTGTATTAATGTTTCCCTGTTAAAAACTTTGTTATTTCCAATAAATGAAGTCCAATATATTGCACTTTTTGTATTGCAAAATTCATCTGTATTTCCCCTAAGGGTAAAAGGTCTGAAGCAGCTGTAATGAAGAGAGCTCTAACAGTATAAATCACTTGAATTTCTCATCAGTTTGATTCTAAGCAACAGCTGCTTTAGTCTACTTCATAGCATGTTATGTTTGCAAAACAGTGCAAGTTGGGTTGTGTTTCACTGGTTATCCTTTTTATCCACTGAGTTTTAAGTCAATGTAGCGCTTCATTTTGATGTCCTTTCTTTTATAAATAACAACTGATTCTTATTCTGAGATTTCTGTGGATATTCTCTAATTTTGAAGTATAATAAGAGGTTGACTTCAGTTGGATTAAAAGATATTTTCTTCTCAAATAAACATACATATCCAACTAAATGCTTTCCTGTTGTGTTCCTTGTACATTCACTTAAGGGAACAGCATCATATGTGTTACAAATTACCTTCCCTTGTGCACCCATAGTTACAGGACAAACCCAAAGGGAATTTCCCAGGAAATATATGTACCTAGTAGTCACCTAAGTCAGAGTAGCTACTTTTGCACAAGCATCCTTTATATTTTTAATCTACACTGAAAGTATAAATAATGTCTCCCAAAAGCAGTTGCTCCCTTCCTCCCTTCCCTCTTTCCTCCTTTCTCTTTCTTCCTTTCTTCTTTTTTTATTCTCTTTTTTTTTTTTTTTTTCTTTTTTCCCTCTGTTCACTTTATTATTTTATTATTTTATCAATATCAAAAAAGAGATGCAGTTTGGCTTTACTATTACTGTATAGCTAGGTTTACTTCCCTTTCTATTTCCACGGTATTTTTTTAATTTCCTGCTTTTCCCCCAGCCTGCTTTAAATGGTGTATATTACAGCTAATCCTGAGGTAGAGGTTTGTAACTACATGAGAAGTTTTGCATGTTCTGATTCATTTTTTTCTGTTTCTTATGAACAATCATAAGTTCATACATCTTTGCTTCTCAATAAATTTTAGGTGTTTGTTTCTCTGAAGAACAGAGAATTCTTGCTTTAAAAGCAAATATATACATAACAATTTATAGGTGACAAAAGTTATTCCAATTTCATAGTGATGTTACTGTATCTGGTACTACTACATGCAGGAAAAGTTCTCAGCCTTGTTTATAACATTTTGAAACGCCTATAAGTAATGTAGTTGCCAATATGTGATCAGGGAACACTGACAGAAGCTCTGGTAGGTCTTGCTGAAGTAGTTAAGTCAGCACTTCTTTCAACAAGGTATGGCCCCTGTTGCAGACCTGGCAGAACAGAGCATTTTTACTGCACCTCAGCTGTTCCATTTTACAGTCCTGGACATGAGCTTAACTTAGCAATAGAAGTTGTTTCACAGTAAGATGCCAGATTATGAAGTGGAGCAGCTGAGGTGCAGCAGGTTTTGCTGTATCTGGAACAGGAGCAAGAATTTCTGGCAAAGGGTCAGTAACAAACAGCTGGGATGGGGGGAGAAGAAGCAGCAAGGTCTTAGACACCACAGCTGTTTGCTTAGCGAATGTGAGTCAGAGTCATGAGAGAAGCCTATAGTCAGAAATAGTTGAATAGTTCATAAGCCACCTGTAGTCTGAAGTACATTTCACAGGGAATATTTGTTGGACAGCTGTAAATGATCGCTAAAACTACCCATGCCTGCTCTTGGATCATTTGCACAGAGAAAAGAAATCTATATCTGTAGTATAAAATATTATTTATAAAGCTCGAGGCCTTGTGCCTTGAATTTGAAGGTAAAACATTTTGAACAGAGATGACTTATTGCATGTGTCCTTGTAACCAGCATGTCCATATCACTTTGCAAAATGTAATTCATATGAAGCTCTTCTGCAAGTGGCACTGGCGTACCTACCCCTTACAGCACTGGCATAACATTTTAGGAAATACCACAACAGAAAGTCAATAGATATTGAGGAAAAAAATGCTATGACACTATCCAAAAATGTCTCTCGGTGTCAGGATACTTCTGTTTTTTCGTGCTGTTCTTCTGATCATTTATTGACTCTCCTCTACAGAGAAGCACTCACATCTATTTATTTATTGATTGACATTCATATCTATAAAACATGTGCCCACTGCCCAATCATCTGGGTGGATTCACACTCACAAAAAGCCTAATAAATTATTCACAGTGTATTACCAACAACTGTTAGAGAAAATAGGATCTCCAAGCTAATTAGTATCTGTGAGCACAAAAGCCCTCTAGTAACTTCAGGTCTAACCAATTTCCCTGTTACATCTGCTAAGATAACAAGCCCCATGGATTTTATTAGGAAGAAGCACAGGTAAGCAGATAAGCATTGCATTGTACCCTAAAGGCTAGAAGAACTAGCAGTATGTCTGGGAAACAAGTTCTAGAGCTGAGAGTTCTTCACAGCAAATATTTTTTTGTCCATTACTGAAACGAACTGACAACAGAAACGCTCCAGGTGAACTCAATGGCTTACAAGATAAAGACCATATAGGACTTTGTAGTTTATGCCAATATGTTCAATATTATCACTCCACAAACAAAACTTTATAGGCTACTTTCATAAAAAATGCACTCGGAACCGAGAGTAAAATGTCCACGTAGTTCATTTACGAAGCAATAAAAGTAAATTAGTCATGGAGCAATAGAATAAGGTAAAATCAAATCAGATTTGCTTATTTGAACACTTTACTACTTAGAAAATAAAAGATAATAATTTGGAAAAAAAGTTTTATGTCTTGACAAGAACACCTTTAAGCAGTCAGATACATTATCTTGCATTTAATGTGAGGGCAAGCAAGTTGAAAGCTATTTAGAAACCTGCAGAACTCATTGACTTATACAGTAAGGATGTGGCAGATGAGTAAAATTTATAGACTTCTGCTGACGTAGGTTGGATGCTTATGACCTCGTGGCACATACCCTCAAGGGTTTAGCTCAAGAAGCTGACTCTGGTCAGAGATTTGAAGGGTTGCTCAGTGGATTGCATTCGACGAGTTCTGGGGTTCCCTCCATAGTTCAAACCTGATGTGTGCAATACAATTCTGGCAGCTGCTTTGCTCACTGATCTCATTAGGAAGGGAAACTCTTCTTTGTGCAGTAGTGATAAATTCCAGACTCCCTTTACTGACTCTCACTTTTCCCCACATAGACAATTATTGTCTAATAGGAAACAATAACATAGGTTTGTAGAGATGAGCTGGCCAGCTTTATCACCTTTCCAGAGATGTGAGGCATTCTTGTCCTTAGTTCTAAATTAAGGAAATTGTGTCAGAGAAAAAAAAAAAAAAAAGAAAGCTCTGAGAGGAGTTTAGAAGAAACTGCTCTGTCTTGGAAATAAGTATGGAGAATCAGGTATGGAGTATTTGGAGAGAATAAAACAAAAGGCAACAGGAGGAAAAATGAAATATAACTGCACGAGCCCAAGAACAGTAAGAATGCACAACTATTCAGAAATCACTTAAAATTCAAGTTCATGTGCTTGTTCTATATTTCATTCAATAAAGTCTCAGAACTCCTGCTACCCAATGGCCTGTAAATTCCAAAATGTGCAAAAATCCAAGAATCTTTCTCTCCAGCGACATAAACCTTGTCTGGTTCCTAGAAATAAAGCTCATTGTTTTGAGCTCATACCTTCAGAAGCAAAGATTTTGACCACAAAGTTTCTGCTGACCTGTGATTTCCTGATTACCAAATTGGTGATATCAGAACACTGTCTTTGGTACAGAGATTTCTATTTCCTTTGCTTCTATTTACAGACAAGTTATCATTCTTACATAAGTAGTAATAGCAGGTTATTGGAGATATGTTTCCTAGTGGCATGAATAGCACAGGTGTCTTTATTTTTGTTTCTTTGCACTGGAATTAAACTTGGCACTGGTGACACATGAACTACAGAGCAGAGTCTGTCACTTTTGTTACAGCCATCTTCCCTACCTGCAAATTCAGCAGGGAAGCACAGAGAAAGAAGAGAGGGTCTTTTCCTCCTGTTGGCTTGCTTCATCAATATTTCAGGCCAGGGAAGGTCACGCTGGGGGCCCTGGTGAATGGGGTTTCAAAGCCTGAAGACCTGCCCAGTCCAGATGGGCTCCCAGGAGGGCACTGCTGCCATTCCCTCATGAGGTCTCAGTCACCCCCTCGTGCTTGCCAGCATGCTCCTAAAACAGCTGCAGCTGGCTGAGACTTCACAGAGAAAACTCTCCTGAGCTGCCAAAACATCTTTAGACTCTAGCCCAGTCGTTTCCATATTGGTGAATAAGAAATTATATGCTGATGTGCACAATTTTAAAATATACCCCTCTTGACCTCTCTTCTCTTTATTTCTTTCTGCATAGATTGTAACTCCACTGACAGCATATTTAGGGGTTTATGTAGCATATTTCTGCTACCACAGAAATGATCACCAAATCTTTATTGTGCAATGCAGTTTTGATCTTCCATAAAACCTCCTGCTCTTTGTGCTGCAGAATATAGCACAGACATCCACCATGATCAGAGAGTTTTCAAATCCTGTCCCAGAGTTTTCCCAAAAGACAGATAAATTGAGCTACCAAAAGCGTGGCAGTCAGAAAACTTACCTTTATGTCAGAAAATTGACATGCACTGTGTGTCTTCCAGTAACATGTTTGTACAAAGCATTGAATGTCTGCTACAATGTGTTATGCAAGATCATCCCTGCGGCCAAACAGAATATTACAGTATTTGAGAATGTCAAACCATCTATGTTTTTAGAATGGAAGGGACAAGTTAAAAATATGTTTAAGACCTTTGATCTTTGAAGAGCCTAGGGAAGCTCTAGTGAACTGCTCCCCAGCACCCTCCTGTGCCCCCAAGAAAACAAACTTACCCTTGTGAAATATATAGATACATACTTTTTACCAGCCTTCTGGGAAAGACCTGTGCATCTCTTGAATTTGTTGTACTCAGGCATTTTCTCACCAAAGATGAGTGATCTTAACTAATTTCACCTTATATAAAGTTCAGTGTAGTACCACAAAGTGGGCAGGTGAGCTCCCTCTCAAAAGAAGGGAGGCAGCAAGTCTAGTTTGCCATTTGTCTTTGTATGTGTCTTCATTATTGTGGTAGAATACTGCTCTGGAAGTGCCTCTCTTTACTGAATGTAGAAGAAAAAAAAAAAAAAGATAAGAAAAAATAAGACCTTCTGCTCTTTAACAGGTGAGATCAGTCCTAATAAATGTGATCCCTATCTTATATACTTAGAGCAACCCCAATATAATTTCTAATATTGCATCTGTGTTTCACTGGGCCAGGTCTAATAGATTTGTAAGTTAGTGCAAAGACATTAGTCATGAAAGGTTACTGGCAACTAGAAGTGAGCAATTAAGAATTATTATTTTATTTTAACAGTATTTTTTAAGGTTAACAGGAAATTAATTGAGACAGGAGGCAAGAAGTGTACAGTCCTAGGACAGGAAATGATTAAAGGTAGTGCCACTAGTATGTCATATCATGGCTAGGGCCAAGTATATGAAAAATGCATCCCTGAGTTCACAAAACTTAACAAAACCTCCCTTGGGTCTTTCCTAGTCCCTGTTTAAGATTCTGTCTATAGTTGTGAATCTTGCCATTTTCTGCAGGCTATAGAATAGAATATCCCAAGTTAGAAGGGACCCACAAGGATCACTGACTCCAGGGATCACTGAGGTCTACAAGCAGACTTCATATGACTTTTGTGTAAGCATTGTGGTCCATGAATTCATCCACCTGTATAAACATGGAGGGATACATTCATATGAACACAGCACATTGAATGCATCAAGTACTTCGCAGAGGAAGGAGAGTGAGCAAACTTCAATTTATTTACCTGGGAGTTAACAAAACATTGTAACAGAGAATTTATTATAACACAGAGTGTGAAAGTCGGTAAGGATCTGATTCTGAAAATCACCGAGTGCCTGGAAGGACAGGAGGAAATGATGGAATCTGTGGGAAACATGAAATGCTGTTCAAAAGCTGTGCTTTAAGAGTGTCAGTCACCATGGCATTGCCCATGGGACTAAATACATACAACAATTACAGTCACTCCCATTGGATCTGATTTTCCTCCTTTGGCTTCTAAGACTAAACAGAATGGTGAAATTTTCTGCAAACACTAAGTTTTTAGCTGGACAGGAGTTTTCCTTTTTTTTCAGACACATTATGATATATCCACCAGAGTTTATCACTTTAATAACCTGTCAATAAATAAATAAAGAGGAGGCGTAGTATTTTAGACTTTGGCATTTCTTTAATCAGCTTTTTTTTTTTTTTTTTTTTTTTTTGACATCTTTCTTTTGTGACAAGTCTTATTCAAAGCTTGTAAACAGCCTACACATTTGTAAGATTAGGCAACAAGTTGGATGTAAAATAAATAAATAAATAAATAAATAAAAACCCATGAATGTTTTACATTTTTTTTTTACATTTTTTTTCCTGTGTATTGTCATATAGCATAGTTACAGAGCTAGCAGGACACAGCGTAGGCACCTGAGCAAACTCATGTTGCTACAAACCAGTGTTGTGCAATCATGAATACAGTTGAAGACAAAAGCAGCAGATCTAGTGTACCACAGCAATGACTGTGACACAGCTTCTTCTATGTTATGGCGATTGAGTTTTTGGGTGAAGGTTAAGTGATAATGTGGCTACCACCTCTCCTGTCTTATATTTTGCAGAATTTCTCTTCCACATTTTTTTTTTTGTCTGCACTGAGTGAATATTGTCCTGGCTTGTCTCTTGTTATTAATGTGATTGAAACTGCATATAAAATTTCAACCAGATCTCCAGAGACTGGAGATTGTATTTCTGTAACATCACACATTTTGTATTGTTCAGCAACATGGATTAAGGCAAATTCTCAGAAAAAGCCAACTTTTCCAGTTAAAGCTCTCTGCTTGTAAAGTTGCAGAATTATTACATCTGTATTATATGTACAATTTAATATTTTAAAAATAAGACATGTCAACTGTAGCATCCAAAGTAACACTATCTTTCCTAAACAAAAAAATAGGCTGTTGGCAGGGTCTCAAATACTTCTGTACTGCTGACAAAATGTGAACTGTTTAAATGGTGACAACTATATGCAGTTTACTCTTGCTTCTCTCCTGGTGATTAGATCTGTCTACAGCAGCAATTAACCACTTAGTTTGTTTTGTCACTGTTAGTATCAGGAAATGAATGGGTCTGTTTCCACTTGGACAGCAACAAGAGACCATATATTTTGGGAGAGCTTTTATTATTTCATTCAATATGACTCACATAGTATATTTAAAAATAAAATAATAACAATAAAAAACCTTAAAGCCATTTAGATATCCATAGCAAGGAGTAAAATTTCATTTCTGTGTTCAAGTGATTTGCTGTGTGAAGACAAGAGGTATCAGTTTTAAGTTTGCCTCAGATACTTGGGAATGATAGAACCTATTTTTAAAGGGCGCTGGAGTATGCTTATTCCATGCCGTGGCATCTTGCACAGAGACGCACTAGGTCTGGGATCCGGGACCTAAGCCACTGTACTCATGTAGCTAGCTAGCTGTGTGCTGTTCTGTGAAGATGTAGTAATCTGTATGGAGTTACTCCAGGGGTCACAAATGAGTTCCCCTGATGATGTAGACATGTTGTCGACCACTTACATGTCTAAACATTATTGACAATCAATGGGATACCCATTTCTGTTTCCAGTTAGATTTTAGATTCATGTAGAGTGTAGACGCCTCAATTTCTTTCCCCTTTCATAGAAGAAAAACCTGGTAAGGACTTCAGGACAAGCTAACAAGCACCATTTATACCATTCTAATACTATGTGCCCACAATTAATAAGAATTATGCTGTGGTGTGGGATAAGAGGTTTTCCATGTTTATAATCATGTTCCTGTTTATTTTTGTTCATATTCTTATTTCTGTTCAGTCTTCTTGTATACATAACTTTTTATTATTATTTTATTTTATTTTATTTTATTTTATTTTATTTTATTTTATTTTATTTTATTTTATTTTATTTTATTTTATTTTATTTTAATTTTTTACTTTTCTGCTGCCCTTCATTATCTAACTGTGTAGTAGTTTACTCTGAGGACCAATATACCTTTTGACAAAATTCATTACATTTTGAATACCTGCCCCTTGATGCTGAGGATGGAATTTCCCTGGTTACCAAGAGCTGGAGGCTGCATGTCAGATGGTAACTACATTGCCTTTATGGTCAATGGAGACACACAGGCTGTTTTAGACTTCATTTCATCTCTTCCCAGAGCAGATATCTGGAATAGGCTTGATGAATGAATTTGCCTTTGGCTCTCTCTTGACAGGCAAGGATGTAAATGCCCATTTTCCTCAGCTCATGTGCAGATCTGTAGCCTCAGATGTTATGACTTCTGTTGATTAAAGCTTATTCTCCACAGTATTTTTTTTTTTTTTTTTAGTCACCAGATTTTAAATGTTTCTGCTGAGGACAACAGTTGTTAATATGAATATAAGCTGTTGGAGGGTCAGGATGACTGTGCCTATGATCTGGGTTAGATACTTAGTAAGTCTCACAGTTTCTTTTATGTGGTTCATTAGTTCAGGCTTTAAATAGCAATTTCTTTACCCTATTCCTGAGCCATTCTTATTAAAAAACCTTGTGTCCCTGGTACAGTTAATATTACTGTTATGGCTGAGCTGAACATCTTTTTGTTCATCTTACCATAAAGAGAAATTGCTGGCAAGCCTAAGATAAGACCCATCAGTTGTGGCTTTTGTTTGTGAATGTGTATGTGTTCATCATGCTGCCCCTCCACTCTGGCTGCCCGCTCAGTTCTCCTAGGCAGGCAGACACTGAGGTACAGGCTATGGGAGTTGTGCCCCGAGGGCACCAGGGAGGGAGGTGCTTGCAGCCTTGCCTGTACACAGGAGCAGAGGAGAGAAGTGGGGTGCCAGAGTGGTGTGACCTGTATATATCTATATCTACACAGAGGTTTTGAGCTCCTCTGGGTTTAAGCCACATTACCAGGTGGAAAGCTGAATTTTAGCAGTACTGAGCATTGTCATTGGGGGGTGGGGGAGAAGAAGGAGAGGCGGCATCTTGGTTTTATAAGGCAGTGTAAAAAATTACATCCTCAATGGAAGGATGGTAAAAATGAGACCTGTCAGTCTCAATAATGTCAGTTTAAAGTTGAACTCAGTGTTTCTTCCAAATGTGTGAGCTACAAATGACACAAAAGACTCACATTTAGGTGATGTCTGGCAACCACAGTGAACAGAGGCAGTGTAGCCACTTTTTGAAGTACTTCAACTTTATTACAGATCTGCTTAATGTTATGCAGGGAACTTGGAAAAAAAATAATCACCTAGGGTGTTAAAATCAAGTCTGCTGGGAAGATCTAATTATAGCTGTTGTGCAAGATGTTAAGACCAGTATATAAGTCAATCTCTACATGTTTGTACCTCTTGTTAGCACAAAATATAAGAACTTTTTCTCATCTCCTTTCTTTATTTCATAGTGTCCTATAGGAAGGTGGAGAGTACTGTTTATAGAGAGGCAGGATATTAATGTGTTGCTCTGTGGTGCCTGTGGCTGTTGAGATTGGAGGAAGCCTGGGCAGTCTTCAGCCTTGCACAGGCATGTGGCTGTGTATTAAAGAAATCTGTGAATCATTCCCTGAGCTCTAGCAGTTTTTTCTAAAAGCACTCCAAGAAGATCTGCAGAGTTAGAAAAATTGCCAGTACATTTCTAGCACTCTAAAGGCATTCTGAGACATAATATGAAACAAACAACGGTATAAATTTCTGTGGTAGAGGATGCTGTGGAGTATTGATGAAGATTAAATGAGAAGAAAGAAATCTCCTTCATGTATGAGCTTCAGAACAGGTAGACCTTGGAAAGTTTTGTTTTGTTTTGTTTTGTTATGGGGTTATAGATAATAATAATAATAATAATAATAATAATAATAATATTGTCTGTTAAAATTAAAACAAACAAAAACAAAAATTAAAAAAAAAATTGATTTGATTCATTCAGAGAAGAGAGAGATAGAGTGTTTTTTTTCTTTGTTTTGTTTTGTTTTGTTTTGTTTTTTCTTCAGCACTGGACAGCACAGTGAATGATTAAACTTGCTTCATGAAATTAAATTGATTTGGGGTGTTCCTTTCCTTAATCATAAATCTTTGTCATGATAGAACATGATCATAAATCTTTGTCGTGATAGAACATGATCATAAATCTTTGTCATGATAGACTGCTCTCTGTAAGAGCAGTCTGCCAATAGCAGTTCTCCACCCACTGCTAATTTTGGTAGGCAAAACCAACTTTGTGGCATAATCACAGCAAATACAAAAAATGTAATTGGTTTAAAATCAAGTCTTATATATCCCTCCATGTGAAGTCAGATGACAGCAGGTATGTGAGGAGCAGGGGCTAAAGAGGCCAAAGATTTGGGAAAACTGATGTTTTGTTGAATAGGAAAGAGTGAGTGAACCATAGCTTCACTCTGAAGAATACGTTAAGAACCTAAACTCCATGTTCGAGACTACAACTGACTCACTTCCCTGAAACCCAGGCATGGGGAAATGGAGACAGACATGATACCTCTGACCAGAGGGTGGTACAAAATTTCAAAACAGGTCAATCTAGGAGTCAAAAATACCTACATTATAAACAAACAAACCAACCATCCAGCTATCTTCGGCAAAATACTAACAAAATCAATAGTTTTTACAAATGCCTTCTCAATTGGGTGGTCGCTAATGTATTTGGGTATTACTTATGCCAAATCCTGCAGTGCATTGGTGATTCTAGATTAAACTGGCAGTAACAGAAGAGTGACAGATGCTTTGGCTGCCTGCTGGGGACTACAATTGTATGGAGATCTCTGGGCCATTTAAAATATTTATGTGTTACTCAGAAACTGTGCTATTCTCAGTTAAAAACTTATCTCCATTTGCTAGAGTAAGGGAGAAAACATACTTCATTTTGAAGTGGAAGCAGGCTTTGCTGTAGCACACCAGGAAACCAAAACTGTATTCTTGATGAGAACGACTCCCTGTCAGGCACTTAACAGCTCAAAGTCAAATGCAGACTGCAGGTCTCTTACTCAGCTTTCTTCTACAAGGTGAAGACAATCTAAAATCCTACAAACTTCTAACCCCATTCTAAGTGATGTTGCTGCAAACAAAGACTAGAAACAATATTAAAATAAAGGGTTTTCCTACCTCATTGCTATTAAAGGTTGGGTGGAAGAGGATATATAAAAAAGTGGAGTATGTATGAAGAATTTCCTGGGAGTCTGAGACACCACCTGTATAATATTACTTCACTACTCCAGTGGAAGACATCTTCTGTTGACCCATTAAACATGGGGAAAAACATGTAAGGTAGATTTCTGGCTAGACTAGTGATCATATCCTGGGGGACTAGATAGTTACACAAGAAAGGTTCCCTTTTCTGCAGAGAACTCCTGATAGGAAAAGGAAGAAGAAGACATAATTCTTAAAACAACATCTGACACTCTCCTTGAAAAAAAAAAACAAGCAAACACAAAACCAAACTAAACCAAACCGTGCAAACAAACAAAAACTCCACCACTTCCAGAATTAGAGACAACAAGCTTAGTGAGAAGAGATGCTTCACTATGCCTACATTAACTTGACTGAGTGCCACTTAACTGACTTTGACTTCTTGAAGTGTCTTACTAAATCCTGCACAAGGTTTATACTGGCAAGTTGAATGGCAAGGCCCAGTTTTTAATCACATGGGCTCTTACTGGGTGATAATGGATTTTGTGACACACTCTCCAACTGTACTCTTCCCTTAACATTGAAGAATGTTTTTCACAGTGATGAGCAATCTATAACCAAGACTAATTCAACTACAAAATGAAAACAAGATTGATGCTTTGTTCAGAAATTTCTAGCTTGTTCCCTCTTTCTTCCCACCTCCAGGGGGTAAGATAAGGTGCAAGTACAGAAGATCACATGTTGATGACCTCTGACTCCTACAGTCAGCTTGTAAGTGTCACCTCCCTTCTCATTCCTCCTCGTCAGTTCAGGCATAGGTGACACTGGGCATGCAGCTTTCTTTTCCCCACTCTTCTTGTATCCAAAATGCAGGCAACTATGATCTGGGCATATTGATTTAATAGTGTCCACAGGAGGTGGGACGTCATCCATCTAAGAGACAAGTGTTTATTCTCAAAGGGCCCTGTATGTTCCCTCTGTAGTCAGTTGAGAGGTACAGGCATTTCCAAAGGATGATTCATATCATTAAAAATTAAGTGTGTAGAATAAATGGGATGAACCCTCTAGAGGGACGACTTTCTCTGCACTGTCTGTTCAAGTTACCTAGATGAAAACCTCAGGCTAAAAGTTTAATTTTTACAGGGCTGAAGTTAGGTGAGGTGAATTCTATCTAAACATAAATTCCATCCACACAGTATCTAGAAGAGCATTTTAAATCACAAATGTGACTCAAATTTTAAATTAGCTTAAAGGAGTTAAACCCTCATACGTAGTGGAATAGAAAGGGATTTGGGTGTGGAGATCCACAGAGAAATTTTGGAAAGACGGGTTTACCTTATGGAAGCTGGCAAAAATCATCACCCAGTGATCTGACATTTATTTTTTTTTCCACTGCAGATGAGTCATTTACATGAGTAGTCCAAGAACTATAGCCCTATGTTTCCTGTTCAAACATGATCTCTGAGAGTAAATGTAATCCTTTCAACTTCTTTTGAGGAACAATTTCATTGCTTTCTATTTTGTTTAACACAGTTGCTGCTTTGATTAATGTTTTAATTGTTTAAACAGTTTTAAAATGTAAAGGCTGCCTCTAAGCCAGGCCTCACTTAGTGAAGATCAAGAACAAAGAAGCTGCAGTGTATGTTACAGAATTAGCTTCACTGTGTGGCCCTGGTGAGATCACCAATTCCCTTGTCCACCTCTGCAGTCTAGCCATTATTTTCCGTGGAACAAACCCTGCCATCTACACTCAAAATTTAATCAGGACGGAAGTCACAATAATGGTACTGAGAGCTACTTCTGGCACAGCCCTGAATAACCTGAAGCTATTTTGCCTTCTCTGCAGTAGCATGCTCTATTTTGCTTGACATGATGATAAAGCTCAGCAAAAGGCAGCGCTGTCGATCCCAAGGAAAGCCAACCCACATCCCTGTCTACCCACTCTTAGAAGTGTGATGAAAAGCCTTCAAACATTACCTTTACTTCTTTCTTTTAAGGATACCAGCATTAGAGAGTTTATTTGAAAGAAATATTACGCATTATCCCTGAGCTTTTAAGTCCTCTCTTCTTAATTCCCCTGCCCCTTTCTTGTTAGGTGGCATCAGATTCCTTTAACAAAGCCTCACCTTGTTTTATCTCCTCTCTTCTCACATGTTCCTTCTTCTTTGTATCATGCTCAGCTTCTTGCCATTTTGGTGGTCATCGTGGTTTCATTAACTGAACTTTGATGATGTCAAAATAGAGAAAGTATAACTATACTGGTTTATTGTTTTGCACCAACAGAAAGTGGGAAAGGCAGTCAACTTTCAGCTCAGGATGACCACTCAAACGTATAAAAGGAGAGAAACATCCTCATAGATGGTCTCATAGTGTGAGAACTATTTTGTTCACTTTCTTAGAACCAAAAGTGCTGAGAAATGCGGAGCAGGTGCCACTCTGCTCTCTGTCTCACTGTGACATGGAGTTTGGGCTGATAAAGGGCTCTGTGTTTGCACATGAGTACTCACGATAAGGGAAGTGATTCAATGGCCAAAGGTCCTATTATCAAGAACATACAACATAAAAGTAAAGTAAGTGCCTGCCCCTGGGAAAAGACAGTGAGGTGTTAAAAAAAAAAAAAAAAAAAAAAAAAAAGTATCTATGTTATAATTAAAACTACAGGAGATAATGTGAGTGCTATGCATTACTTTGGCTGTCAGCTATAAAACTTCTTATATCTTCCACTTTATTACATGATTTATTTTATTCTTGTCTGCATAAAAAATATGTATTAGGGATGAAATCCATGAGAATGATTTTCAGATAGACAGGCGTCGAAATAAACACACAATGAAGGGTGACCTTTCAAAAGGGGGATTACCTATAAATAGCAATGGTTATCCCTGACAGTCTTATGACATAAGCCTGCTGGGAGTATGAAAAGAAGACCCCTTCCACCAGTTCCTTCAATGTGATTTCAGACTGGCACATGACACGTTTTGGCCATGAATAGCTGAAGAGAATTTGCAAGGGATCAAGAAAAAAACCTCAGCAGCTGGCTGGCTGTTGATATTCCCCTGTGTTTAAAAATTAGCTCAGAACTTCCTCTTTTTTTTTTTTTTTTTTTTTTTCCTATGAACAATGGCACATAGTTCTCTAGAAAGGAATATTAAGGTTTCATGTTTGAAATATGTCACTCTGGGAGCTAATTTATGAAAAAAAATTAATTGTAGCAATTCTTAAAATTAACCAAGCACTGTCAGCAGAGTTTGTTCAAACTCCAGAGGGTTTAGTACCAGGCAAATTTTAACTATTATTTTAAATTCTTCTCTCTGCCATGGATCTATCATATCCTTTATTTGCAATAAGGAAGAATTGGTATTCCTGGTCATTTACTGTTGTTAAAGAAGTGAATAAATTAATCAGGAAAAGATATAGTCTGTTCTGTTTTTAATACATACTCTTTGCTTATTTGTCCTGTGAGATCATCATAAAATGTTTCAGAGTTCCTATTTGCTGAGGTTTGCATGAAATAAATTCCCTGGCCACACTGCAAGAAGGTGGTGCACAGAAGACAGCAGTTTTGAATGCTTAGAAGTGGTCGGTGTCTGAAAGCCCATGTATCCATTGCATACATAACTATTTGTGCCTCTCTCCCAAGGTGCATCCTGCATACAGCCTGAGATCACCAGTGGTAACCACACAACATGCAAAGCTGTTCTAAGTTTCTGACTCTTGTGACCTGCTGTGCTCAGGATAACAATTTTGTTTGGAAAAAATAATAATAATAAAAAAAAAAAGTGGCTTCACTGTTGTTATAGTCATATGGGTTAATTATTATGCTTAGCACCACTATTAAAATAATGATTATTAATGACCAGGATCTGTGTACAAGACTGGAGCCCATGTGCTATATGCTGTTGGTAAACAAAGTAAGAAACAGTCTTTGTTGAAAGATATTTACTGTCTAAATAGACAAGCAGACAAGAGGTGTTATTATCTCCACTTCACACATGGTGACCAAGATGCGTGGATATGATGTGCCAGGGGACACAGGCAACCATGAGGGGGCAGGGAGGGAGCAAGACAGGCACTGATGCTGGGTTACCAGGCTGCCCTCACTCTGACCACTCTTGCTATGGAAGCTGCTGCAAACGTAAGAGATGTTGGGTTTCCCTTCTTCTGCAGATGCGGGAGCATGACAAGCAGTTTCCTCTCTAGCTGCACTGGTTTTGCACTCCAAGTAGATTGCTGACCAGCAGTACCAGGTTCCTGTTTACCAGGAAGTATTTGTGACTGTTTGGCTCCACAAAAAAAAGATATTTTGATTCTGCCTTGCAGATGTTATTTCAATGAATATTTGACAGTTGTTTCTCAGCTTTACCATCATGATCTGGAGGCTATTCACTTTAGATGCTTACAGCTGTTGTTGCATTTAATGGCAGTACTTCATTCAAGACTTTCCACAGCAGAGAATTCCTCTCTGAATTTATGGCGGGGAAAAGTTGCCTTAAAAAAAATAAAAAAAATAGGGTTTTTAAGGATGAGTTAGGGAAAGTGGTTATATAATATTGTGCATGTACTAGAAGCAGACTCTATGACCCAGAAGATAGCTTGCAGTCTATGCTGCTGCTGCTTATGAGATAATGACTTATTTTCAGTGTAACAACACTGATCAGAGGAACTTCTTTTCTGACATGAAAGCCCCTAAATGGTTACAGAGAGCAGACCTTTATTTTTGCTATCATGTGTTCTTACTCACATGCAACCCCAGTCAGGGATTGATGTCCTATTATGACCTCTCTAATGAGCAGAGTTATGAAAATGATCCCTGTCCTCAATGACCAGGAGAATAGGAAATGCCAGCAGATGCCAACTGACAATTTGCATCTGGTTTTCCTCTCAGTGTAAAACTGAGGGTGGCTTTACCTTGTAGTTGCCGTGCAGCTCCACTCTAACTGGCAGGTTAGTTTTTAAATGTGATTTATAATGTGGATCTTGTTTCTGTGTTGGAGTGCTTTTGGATTACAACATGAAATTTGAATGTGTCTAAATAAAGGGAATGCAGTAGTGGCGGTAGCTGGGAGGCAGGGATTATATGAAAGCTTTCAGGACGCTCTGAGCAGTGTGCTGCAGTCACCGAGGGATTTTTACAGGCACCGAGGCACAAAGTAACCCCTCTAATCCCTTTCTCACTGGCTTACAGACTCTGAAGAAGCTTAATAATTACAGGGGAATGCAGTCAAAGTGTTTTTAAGGACATATGTGCAGAGGCTTATTTTAGTCATTTCCTAACAGCAAATGCACTGGCAGATTCTCAAGGAGAAATCTGAATGTAAATTCTCCCTTCTCTCCCCCCAACAAAAATATGATGACTTACACTTCTATCAAAAATAGGCTTAACCAGTGAGGAGCTGGAAGAATATTTCCCAGCCTGTAGGTTATGATTCCTTCAACACCACACCACTCACCTCTCTCTTTCTGGTGAAATGCAAGGTGTCTCTCTCTTTTGTTGAGTTCCCCAGATTGACATATTGAAGCAAAAAGGCCAATGGAAGTTCTGCATATTCCCTTTAAAATATTACCTTTCTGGAGGAGTATTTCACCTTCTCTGAAATTACTGGCTCAGCTGATGGTGACTTTACTGCATATGTATCATTACCCGTAAGTATGTCCCTAGTTGTGTCTGTGCTATATATATGCACAGGCAGGAGGTGTCCAGGAACTGTTTCTGTGCTGAGCTTTCAGTTTCACAGCTATGTCATTTCTGAAGGAATCTGTGCCTCAATGGAGAATGATATGGTGTTACTCTTTCACCCTGGAGACTGATTTTTTTTTTTTTTTCTTTTCTTTCATAGTCTTTCCCAATTCAAAAATTGTGGCAAGGATTTTCCTTTATTCTTCCTCTAATATCACTTCCTCCGTAAATTGTACACACACACACACAAAAAATGTTATAGCAGCATAATTTTTTTTTTTTAAGTGTTAACAGTAGAGGAGAATCAGAAGTATTACAAGTACACTTATTTTATGTTGCATGCTAAAGCAGGGGTTGATATCCCACTGTTGTTTGGATTATAAACTATAACAGAAGTGAACTCTTATATCTCATCATCGAACTGCTAACTAAAAATGGCCTATTTGTTCAGATTTATTATCAAAGATAAAGGTTTTGTCCATCTACTTGCCATTTCTGTAAGACACTTCTGAGACCTATAAATCCAAACAAAAATATATGAGGAAATACATGAGGTAAGAATTAACCTCAGCTGTCTGGAATTTCTCTTTTCAAACTGCAATATTTGCCTGCATCATCAAAAAGGTGCTGACTAAATTCTTGATCCTTTTCTGCTGGGAAATAGATTGCTTATGTTAGGATTTCAAATTCACTTTAGTTTGAACCCATAACATTTGCTGTGCTAGGTCTAGTTTACTGTGTGTGAACCTTTGAGATGAAGCAGCATAAACTAATCCAAGACCTGTGTTTCCTTTTTTTGATATTAAAAAATTTATAGCAAATTTTTGAGGCATTATTTGATGAAGTGCTATGAACTTGAATCTTCTTTCCTGTGACCCCAAGCTTTTTCTCTGGAGAACCAACCCCCCTTTTCCTTATCACTTTCACACCAAAGGGAGGATATCCTGGCTCATGTGCTCTAAGCAGTTTAGATTTGGGCTGATTTGGCACATCCGCATGTTCAAGGTTGGAGTCTAGAGGCCGAGCTGAAGCAATAGACCCGCGGCCTACAGTGCATGCTCAGGCCCTGGCTGGCATCACAGGAATGTGGGTGCTGTTGCACCCACATCAACCACCTCAGCCTTCTCAATCCTTCCTCTTGCTTTGCAAAAGAAATGCCAGAGACCTTCTTGACAGCAGTGGAAAAGAGAGAACTTTCATGTTGTGAACAGAAAGGTCTCCTTCCCTGTGTGGGGGCTGTACACCCATCCCTCAAACAGAGCTTTAAAGACAGAAAGCTTTCAGACAGACTCAGTACCTTTGCTGATTTTTTGTGGATGGTGTAAAGTAACCTGCTCAAATGTTCAGGTTTATGCCAGTCCTGTGATTACATCCAGTATGCTACAAACTCCTAGACTCTGCTACCTAAAATTACTCACACTGAACAATGTTTCTTATAACTGGGTCTGTAGACTTCTGTGGAATGACTTAGTGTGAGCACAAGTGGCTTAATCTGGCTTTTATCACTTAGAATAGGAGTCACCAACTTAAAAAAAAAAAAAAAAAAAAAAAAGGATGGATTTGGATTTTAGATGCCATTACCCCAAGGTGCTGGCTGTGATCAGGTTTTATTCTTTTTTAATGTTTCCAGAAAAAGTGCTTCCTGGGCAGGAGAAACATGAAAGATCAGGAAAGTGACTAACAACACAGAAACCTCAATGATGCCTATCAAGAGCAATAACTGAAAACAGTGGATTGTGGAAAGGATAACAAAATGGGCTGTTTAACACAATGACTGTCAGCTATTTTTTTTCAAGCAAATGTCTGAAAGTTGGAGATGATTAGTGTATCCCAGAAGAGGGAAAAAAATATATAAAGGGTTTGTAAAAAAAAAAACCAAAAAAACAAAAAACAGGAAATAAAACACACATACAAATTTTGTATAAATGTGGATTTCATTCCAGAAACAGTGATCCAAATTTACTCCTCATATATGGCAATAAAGTCAATGTATTTTCACTGGATTAGGTTTAATTTAATGAGCTCAATCAAAGGCTATCTATCTTTGGCAATAAATAATTATCTTTGCTTGAACATGTTCAGTCCTAGCTTTTACACCTTCACTCTGCCCCATTGGCTTTATTTGTAGAAGGGAACAGAGATGGTATTTGCTGATGAAAGAACTGTAAGCCTTTGCAACAGAAACTTGCCACTGATGACAACTCTTCATACAAAAAAAAAAAGAAAGTGTCATCCAAAAATGCATCCGTTTCTGTGTTGTCTGTCTGCCCCAGCAGGGACCTCATGTTACAGAAGGAATACAATCTAAAAGGCAACATGGCATTAAAATATTGATGGAACGATGTTAGTAGGAAGGGGAATGCATATTTAATAAGTGTCTAGATGCTTTTCATGTATACATGTGACACCAGATCTCTCAGGCTAATCAGAGTGAGGTTGGGTCAGTCCTTGTGAGGGGAAGGTTCCAGATGATACATGGGGATATTCTGTTGTAGCTAGATTGAAGGCACCTTTCATTGCCTTGACAGGAGGGAAGGAACAGGGTAAGCAATGTCTTGAATCTAGCATCCTGCTTGGGACACTGTACTGGTACCTCCTCTCAGGTCAGGTCTCAAAAAGATCATTTTCTCCATTACAATCTTCTTTTTAAGGAAACACATACTTTGAGTTACTAGTGCTGTAGTCTTCTCTGATAAAAAAGGTTGGAAGATATAACACTCATTGTGGTTCCTCACCAAGAAACTAGCAGGTAGCAGGACTCCTGATCTACCAACACAAGAAAGTCTCAGTCTGCATGGAGAAAGCATCTGAGGGGGTAAGACAAGCAACTCATTGTGTCCTGAACACCTCACAGAGAAGGGTCAGAACAACATGACCTAGGCAATTACTGGCAATGAGATATAAAAGCTGTGGCTTCCGTGTCATGAATCTATGGTTGTGACTAGGATGCACATTAGAACCTGCAAATTCACCTTGGCCTGTGCCAGTCCTCCATGTATGGGACTGTAAAAGTGCACATAAAAGGGTGTGCACACCTCTGTGCTCTGGGTTTGCAAAGGTGTGAACTGTAAGCAGCTGCTAAGTTTTATAGGCATGTTGCACCTTTCAAATAGTTGCACATAGATGCATGAATTAGGCTTTGAATTGCAAAATTGTCCACTGTGTTAAAGCACATAAGTAGTCCCATGTGTGCTACCGTGTGTTTATGTGTGTTTAGGTGCTTGCTCCTTTATTTGGCTAAAAGTGATTTCTAACATTCACCAATGGTCTTCTGTACATTTTTATTATGACCAGCTCTTCTTTAGCTTTCACACACCCCACACTTGATATGAGTAATAAAAACTACTTCATTGTCCCAATAAAAGCAATTTTTATGCTTGAATTTTGATATTGAAAGTTTTTCCATCATGTAACTGTGTTTTTGTACATAGACAACAACATAATGATTTCATAGAAGAATACTTGGAAATAGTGATAAACCTTATGAATGTCATTTATTGGTGACTAAAGTGAGCTCTAGATTGCTTTTCAGTCTTAATCACAGCCACCACATTTTTCCATATGAGAGTTTATGTTTCCTTTCAATCAATTAGGTAGTGGATAGAGAAAAAACAAATGTAATGAAAAAAAAAACAGTTCACTTAAGGGAAGATAGTGTTTTCACAGAACCTGGACAAAACTGAAGCACACTACAGGCAATTATTTCCATTACATCCCAAGCAAAGCATACTAGCAATGCATTAATAGTTGTATTCTCCAAGATTGATCTCCAGTGATGATGCTTTCACCATTAATGTACTCCATGTTCTAGCAGACCAGCGCAGCCAAAAGTCTCTGAGGATCATTATGTTATCACAGAGTTCCCTTAAGATGCATTCAGCGATAATGTCGGTTATAAAGAGCTTTAGAAAAAGATGGAAATATCCCTATTAGGCCAACTTTTACATATATTGTCAATTTACCATTTATAGACTTGCTAAACTTGGGTTTGATTCATTTTACAGCAGTTTGTTGGTTTATAAAATATTAACAAGAGTAGTAGAATTTATTTGTCATAGAAGTATTGGAAAGTAAGATGAAATAGAAACAAACTGGCATATAAATTCGAAGACTTGAAAACTTTTCTAGGTCCATCTTTTACTAGGATATTCAGGAAGTGTTGAGTAAAATCTTTTTTTTTTTTTCTTTTTTTTTTTTTCTTCACTAGAATTAGGTGAAAGTGCAGGACTTCTGAGGAATCAAATTACTCAAATCACTAGTGCCTGATTTAGACCCTTTCCTGGAGTGAAGGCATGACGGTGAAGAAATTTAACATGTGCATGGAAACGGAGAGGCAGACACCAAAAAGGGGTCCACATCAGCATCTTAATCTATTTATGTGGCAATTGAGATCTACAGAAGTAACAGAGCAGCCTATATAAAACACTTCCAAATGAGCTACAACAGTAAATATACATATTGATGGGCAAATTCAAAGCATATTACACACTTGGTTGATACGAATGAGCAGTTGGAAAAACTATAGAGCAACCACTGTATTACATTAAAAATGCCAGTTTGGATCTCTATCTAGTAAACACACAACAAGGTAAAAAATGCACCTTCATTTCCCTCCTGGGCTTCTCCTATTTTATTTTCTGGGACAGACTGCCTCCAGTGGAAGGGGCAAGAGTGGCAATATATATGGGAGACCAGGATGACGCTGCCGGAGACCTCGTGCCCCCAGTGTTCACCTGTGGCTTATTGCCCCCAGTCTTTATCCTGGAGGCAGCTATTAAATGGAACTGTAGTTGCAAGGACTATTAACCTGGCAGATGTTCCTGCAGTCCACTTATATTGAAATTCCTGACAGGGAGCTAGGATGTCTTTTGTATGGCTTTTATTTGCAAGGCAAGGTCAAAAGGGAGGACATACTTTCATATTCCTTCTTCCTTCTTCTCCTCTAGTCTTATTCCAAAGACCTGGTGCCTCACAAGGGTACAGGGGCAGAAGTTTGTCTGGCAGGACAGAGGACCAGATCTATACACAGAGACTTCTCTCTATGTGTTGATCATGAAGAAGACTGGGTCAAGGGGGGCTGAGCTGCCTGGATCTAGATGAAGGTCTGCATAGCTAATCTTCCTGAATTGAAAGGATTGGACAGTATTTTACTCACTGCAGCTCTAGAGGAGAATAATTTGTGAATTAAAATGGATTTTCCACTAGGCAACACATTGCTGAGGTTAGTTTTAGGAGGATTTTATTTCCTCCTTGTTAAAAAATAAAAAAAAAAATAAAAAAAAAAAAATGGGACAGCTGTCTTGTGAAGGATCTGTATTCAATATTAGAAAGCTACACAGCTGTGGAGTCTGGATGCTATCACAAAAATTGAATAGTAGAGACATGGCATTTCTGGAATACAATCCATTTTATAAGTGTGCTGGGTGCTTGGAATACGCCTATCACACAATGAAAGTGCTGCTCTCATCTGTGTTCAAAGTAAGAGAACCAATAGACCTGTGGAGCTGATGTAATGAGATTCAGGCTGCCCTCAACAGCTGAAATATTCAGTTCAGCAAATGGATATTTCAAATGTAAATATTTATATGGGCCAAGGGCTCTTTGTTGCTTTGCTATTTTGACATTTTCAAATCCCTCAGCTTTACTTTTGTTACAAAGACGGTCTATTTGCTGACGAGGAGAACAAAGGTCAGTGGCTAGTTATGCAGAAATGGTGTTATTATCGTAGTAAAATACCACTTCTCCCAACCCACAAAGGTTTGATTCCATATCCTTCAATATCATAACGTACATGTTGGAAATAATGCATCCCCCTGGTGGTTATGAGGAAATAAAATAAAAAAAATATAATAAAAAAAAGTTGTTTGAGGTCCTGATTGGATAGAATTAATGGTTCATCAGGAAAAAATGTTAAGTGCATTTACCTTTCATTTTAAAAACATTCCCCAACTGCTCTTAATAACCACTTGTTACATTTTACTGAACTGGTATTCACGTTCAATACCATAGCTGTTGCAGTTCTTCATTCATTTAACAGTGTGCTCACCTTTTGGGTTTCACACAGCTTAAAGATTAAGGAGAGGTTTTGAAGAGTTTTATTTTAGCTAAAATTATTATTTTCTAATCTCTAAAGCTTTAAAATCATCATTCCATTCTTTTTAGTGTCACTTATATGATTGACTCTATGTCTTTTTATAGCTGGGTATCACTGCCATTGTTTTTTCCTCTTCCTTTGTGTACCACCATGTTTTAACTTTCTGTCTCCTCACCTCTTCACTTCTCCTCTTCCCCCTTCATCTCTTTTCTGCTTTCTTCTCCTTTTGCCTCCAGTTTCTACTGCCCCCAAGCAATGTGCCTCTGGGTCCTTGCTTCCCACCTTGTTGTCTTCTGCCATTCTCCTAGGCTGCTGCTAGCTCCTTCTCAGCCCACTTACACCAACTCATATCCTCAAGTAGAGTTTCTTAGTTTTGTCTTCTCCCCACTCAGTGCTAAGTCTGAATTTTTTTGTTGGGATGTATCATAAGTGGGAACTGCTGAATTATATATAACAGCTTCTTGGAAACTTGAAACAAAGACTGAATGTTTACCAAACCACTCTTTGGCAGATACCCAGATTTATATTCATATTGTTGGACTTCTGCCATAAATTGTTTCTATAAAAAGAGAATACTCATAGTTTTCCTGAAGAATATATACATCTGGAGAATAAATTCTCCCAAGATGATCAAAGAAATTATAGGGTGATATGGCCTTGCTGCTACCAGCCTAGGTTTGGTAGGTCACATTCTGATGTTATTTGAGCCCACTTAAATGTTTGCGCCTTCAGTGTTACTGGTTACCTGGTACTGCTTTTGGTGAGTGATGCATTGAGGAATCATTATTCATATTTGATTGTGTTCATTGCCTAACTCAGAAACTGAGAGTTAAACTTTCAGTAGGACTCCAATTATGATTCAGATCTGGAACTGTTTTCAACTGGCAAAACAAAGCGTGGTGAAATGGTTCTCTGTAGGATTCCTGCCTCAAGCCTCCAGCATCCTGTGTGCACGGTCCTCTGCTCATTTCCTTCATTCATCAGCAAATTCTCATTCCTGGCAAGTGGTTTAGTTTCTCCAGGTTCTCACTCTCCCCCTCCCCTCCCCCCCCCCCCCCCCAACACAGAAACCTTCCTTTTCAGAGCTAAAACTGAGCTACCTTAATTGCCAAGGGAAGGATATTTCTAAGAGATAGCTGTAGAATTAGCTTACTGTGAGAGTACATGGGAGGTCAGAAGCACATGGATGCCCTAAGAACATATGGCAAAGGTTGGGACTGTGAATATATTGCAGAGTAATGAGTGTAATACAGAACTGCACTATAATTTCAGGGCTCCAGATACCGTTTTAGGAGAGGAAGCCTGAGGTAAACAACTTCCATTCTCCATTTGTCCCTTCACTTTTGCTCAGTTTTCAGATATGAAAAAATATGTCATATCTGGACTGTGACTAACAATTGCATTTTTGATGAAAATGTTTGAATTTCCACTTGGAGCTAATTGCATGTTTTGTTAAAATCTTTAAGATACTCTAAAGTCATAACATTGTCTGCATACTCTGATGGGAATGGATTTGAAGAGGCATGCTGATATGGTTGTGAGAGCAATTCCTTGATAATGAGGTGTATCATGGTTCAGTGGAACAAAAATCTCAGTCTCCAATCCTGCCTTGCCAAAGAGAAAGTAAGCACTGACAGCAATGCTCTCATCAGGCAAAGTGTTTCTTGAGAATGTTCTTTCCAGGTCACTGAGAAGCTTGGGTAGTTAGTGACTTTATTTAAATTGTTCTGGGTTTTTGTATATTTTGCTTATGTCTGCATATGCATGTACATTCTGGCTTGCAAATTGCCCTAGAAGAGTTGTTCATTGACAAGTTTTACCTGATTATAAGGAGGAAAATCTTGGCTTTGTAGTGTCTCCATGCTCTTCTGTTTTTTTTTTTTTTTGGGGGGGGGGGCATCCACATTCACAAAGTTCAGGAGCTGTTCATTTTTTTCACTGATTTCCTGAAATATAAGCAAAAGATACTGAGTTTTTCTTTTGGTCTCACTGATGCATAGTTGGAATTGTTTAAGCACCATCCAGATTCAATGTCTTTTTTTTTTTTTTAGCACTCTGCCATCAGATATTTTTTAGTTTGTCACTAATATCACATAGCTGTAAAGTTTGTCAATGATTTCTTTCCTTTAAGTCACTACCCTTACTCCTCCACTTCACCTACTCAGCCCTAGTGAAACCACAGCAGGACAGCTGGGTCTAGATATGGGTTCTCTAGTACTAGAGAGATGTGGACATCCTAGACTGAGTCCAACAAAAGACCACAAAGATTATAAAGGGACTGAAACATCTTTTATATGAAGAGAGCCTGAGAGAGCTGGAAAAACTGAAGACAATGGGATCTTCTCAATGTGTATCCAATGAATAGAAAAGAGGCAGTAGTCACAAATGTTTAAATATAAGAAAACACTTTTTTACTCTAAGGGTGGTTGAACACTGGACCAAGTTGCTCCAAGAGTTTGTGGAGTCTTCATCCTTGAAGATATTCAAAATCCATCTGGATGTAGCCATAAGCAACCTGCAGTAGCTGGTATTGTCTTGAGTGGAAGATTTGGAGTAGATCATCTCCAGATGTCCCTGCCAAACTCAACCATTCTGAAATACTCCCCATACTCCCATAAGGTCCTAATTCTTTTCTCATTTTGCACACCCTCATCATATACTATTTTGAGACATTTCATATCAAGAGCATTTGTGTGTACATCACATGTGGTACTTATATCAATATGATTTTGAACAAGTCTTTTCTTTTGCCACACTTTATATCTAAAGAATAGTTTGCCTAGTGATTTTCTTTTACATCTGCTTATGCTCTTAAATAAAAAAAAATATATTTCATATATATTTTTGATCAAATTTTCTGGTGCTTTCTTGGACTGTATATATTTTGTTATTAAAGAAAAAAAAAACTCGGTGTAATTTTCTGACTTTGCTTGTCACTGACATTTCCTTTTGCTGGTATGTGTTGCCTTGTTAGGTATTATGGTATGTGGTGCCTGGAAAGTTGTATACTCACAGATATCAAAGCATTACTTTGTCCCAAGTCCTACAATTCCACAGCAGTTTCCAAACAAACTTTTAATGGAGCACTTTCAGCTCTTTTGAATAGAACAAAATACCTCTCTATTGCCAGCACTACTTAAATGCCATCTGAACCACACCCCTGTATTTCTAGCAATGTTTACTCCCTACAAGAAAGAGCTTTTATGCAGGTGACTGAGAATCTCAGATCCTCCTTTGAAGGAGGGAAGAATGCAGCAGTTGTAGCTGCTTCTTCATCACAAATTTCACCTTAAACTGGATAAGTGACTCACTAGGTTTTTGCAGAGCTTTGTAGCTGTCTTTCTCTACATCTTAACAAAATCAGTAGAAATACAGATTTCCTAAAGAACATGAAAAAAACATGGTGAGGTGAATGGTGAGGTGAATTTCCAAAGACTTCTGGGGGTCCATAGTTTTACCTTACTCTGTTGCACTTTATCTTCTGATCAGTTTCATCCTCCTCTTGGCTGCCCATCAGCTCCTGCTTGTCAGTGCTGGGAAAATCATTCTCAAGCACTTGAAGTTACTCAGTGCTATTGATCACTTATAAAGTCATTTCCACAATGCAGTCCTTCAGAAATGGGACTGACAGCTGGGCTTAGCTTGTTAGTACAAAAAAAATCTTTCACAAAAGTGACTAGAACAACAATAATGCCTATTCTGATCCCTCTCCCCCCCCCTTTTCTTTTTGGGGGGAGGGGGAAGGAGGGGGTCATATACATTGTACACCTTTTTTTTTTTCCTTCTACAGACTCTTCCACAAAGGCAGGATTTCTTTATTTTCTTCCTGATTATAAGCTGACAACTGAGAAATACGTAGAGGGGAACAGAGCCCTTCTGAGCCATGGCAGCTGATAATTACCTTGCTCTGTGCAGGGCTCTCCATAACCCCAGCATTGTGAGAAGTGTACTTGATTACAGCATGTAAGCCCAGCTCGGTGTGAGAGTTCTGCTTCATTAGGGAAATAGACCTGCAGTGCTTTCAGTGATCTCATTTCCATCTCCATTTTTGCCCTTGCATGTAGCGTTAAACTACCTTTATGCTCAAGTAGCTGCCATCCTTTTGTCCTTGGAGAGCACTACAGGTAAATGCATAGAGGCAAAACAAATGGTGAAATATTTGTAAAATGGGGTAGGGTAAGGAGGGGATAACCTGGACGACCACGGGATGCTCTCCAGAAAAGAAAGAAAAAATTGATAGGCTTTCTCTGGGGAGATAATAGCATATCATTTGAGTGGGTTTATTTGTTGAATCTTGAAGGAAAACAAAACAAACTTCTGTCCCACAGGGAAGGTGGAATGATCACCTCCTTGTGGAGTAAGCAGAGACTAATAGTGTACAATGATAATGATGATTAGAGATCTTTTAATTGAGAAAAATGGATACATTGACCATTGTGGTTCGGCAGCCTGGCTCCAGCTTGGTGCATGGAGAGTCTGCGGCACTCCTGAGCACTCTATTAAAGTACATAAGGATGTGGTGCATAAGGGGGGCTTACCTAAAGCAATTGTTTATACAACAGACTGATGTTTGCCAGGATGCATATTTTCTTCTGCCAGTGATCAAATATTTAAATGATAATTATGTGGATTTCTGATTTGTCAGCATGTAGGACACTCAAAATGGCATTTAAAGGTATCTCCTCTCAGCTCTTTTGCTGTTCCTCAGCAGAGAATGTGCAGCCCTGAAAGCAAAGCAGAGTACTTATCTTGGAGAGGAAAATTATTTTATCATCTTTAGACCTGACTGCAGATTTGGAATTAGTTATTCTTTCATGACCACTGTGTTCAGCCCTTAGATTGAGAGTATAGTTTCATTGGCATTAAAGGGATGATGCAAGGTAAAGGGGAAGTAGAGTGTACTTACAAGTATGAAGCAAGGAGACACCTCCCCCCCCCTCCCCTTCTCCCCCTCCACCCAACTGAGGGCAGATTGTGGCTAGTGCACACACAGTATGGCACAGTCAGCAGCAACTGGTTTGAGGCTGAAGACAGGCAATATCCTCCTGAGACCATCTTGCTTCCAGCTAATTCAAGCACAGATGGCAACTGAAGGTGGGAAGTAGGAAGAGTGTGTTTCCCCCTCCAGGTAACGTTGCTCTTATGCTATGCTACATGATGTGTTGCTGTCACATTTTCTGTGTCTGTGGAGTTCCCTTGGAGTCAGGGCTGGGTACCACGACTGTCACAGATCCAGCTTGGCTGTCACCCCACTGCTAGCATAGCTATGCCTTTAGTTTATCAAACCTCACTCCTATGTTATACAGACTATAAGGTAAGCTATTCAATTCCTCAGTCATGTGTGTCTTCAGCTGATACTCCAAATGCTGCTTTCAGCTCACAATAATTTTATGTATGGTTTTGAAACCTGCAGCCATAAGAAGCTTTTCTATTCTATTCTATTCTACTATTTTATTTTATTTTATTTTATTTTATTTTATTTTATTTTATTTTATTTTATTTTATTTTATTTTATTTTATTTTATTTTATTTTATTTTATTATTTTATTTTATTTTATTTTATTTTATTTTATTTTATTTTATTTTATTTTATTTTATTTATTTTATTATTTCCCTTTAGCCTACTTTTTTGCTTCATTTACACCATTAGCTTTGAAAGAGCTCCTCTCAAGTTAACTGTACAAAGTGAAGGAGGACTCTGATCTGACTGTCAGAAAATATGGGCATTAGCTCTCATTTACATGACCATTTATATCTGCTCCTGAGAACCCACTATAGTGCTGGGTCTGCTGTGAATTTGTGTGTGCTGCAGTGTATTAAGCATGACAGAAACAATGAAATGGGACTCATTGCCTTGCTATCTACCCATATTCCTTCTGCTTCCTTCTACCTTCATGGAACAGTGCTGATCCTCTGTGGCCTGTTATAATTTCCATGTCTGTAAACTCAGCAGCTTCCTCTTTTTTAATGTATAGAAAAAGAAGATCTACCACATCAAAGCTATCCATAATGGTACTCTGAACAGAGTAATGCTGTTTAAGTGAAGTCACCACAGAAGGAAAGAATGGTCCATGCAATTATAACATGGAACAAGAAGGTATTACTGGAAATCGGGTAAAACAAACAAACAAACAAAAAAAGCCCTCATTGCAAACAAATCTCTAACCTACTTTTTAACATTTTCCCAAAGAAGAATGAGTTTTATTTCCACCAGTGACTGAGGTTTAAAATAAGATCTTTCCTATTATGCTGCTCATGACCTCCTTAGATCTTGTCTCAGTCATAGTGTGTGGAATGAAATGGAGTATTACAGTGTTTGCTCCCAAGGGACGCTTGAGTCTTAGTTACCTTTTGAATTAACTAAACCTTTTGGAAAGATTAAGCCATTCCCATGCTATTGTGTTTCATCTGGTCACTTTATTGTTTCAGTTAGCATTTTATGTTTTACCAACTTTGATCAATAATGTTAGGTCTCTCCTGGATCAGAACAGTCATGAAGACAGTTCACCTAATCAAATTCCTCTCTGCTTTCTCACCTCAGTAAAGTCAGCAGTCACATCATGAGCAGCACACATGTGGCTGCCAATGCAGTCTCACTACCTTTCTATTAAATGTAGCGTTTTCCTAGGACTCAGGATATTTATAATATAAGGGCTGCTAAAGGTGTTTCAAAAAAAAAATCCTTGCAAAAATTTCAACTCTTTCTATAGAATAAACACGGTGGAAACCTTGTCTCTGCATTTGAATATTGGCCCCATGCTCTGGTTCTCAGGTAAGATTCTGCTTTGAGTCAAGAATGGACAGGGAAGAGATAACAGGCTAGGCTAGGTTTGTAAGGGCATTTTAAGGCCTTTTTGAAGCAGTGCCAAGGCCTGCCTACTTCATTTCTTCCTATAGCATTCTGAGTTTCTCTGTATTGAAACACAGTCTGCTTTAACTGTTACCATCACTCCAGAGAAGTAGAGAGTCATCAGAAGAGAACTCTTCCTGCTCTTTGCCTGCATCCTCTTTCTGGTTCCATCTTGGATCTCACATTCCTCTACAAAGGGAAATAAACTTATCCAAGGCTCTTGTACAGGATGCAGGAGGGCTGCAACTGCTTTTTTAGAAATCACGTGGACTTTTTTTCTAGCTTAAACATTCCCTTTTGAAACCAGGGTTCAATAGGTTTCCCTGAAAAACGGAAAATCACCCTTAGTACATTTTTTTTTTGTATCTCCTTGGGCTGACAGGGTATATGGAAGGAAATATCATGCTGTGAGAGGAAACCTTCAAAACATTCTAGGAGCAGGGGTAGGTGTTGGTGTATTTTCCAGCTGATATAACTGGGGGGTGGGGGGGGGCAGGCTTCTTAGTAACATTTTCCTAGTCTAGTAATGAGTTAAAATCTGGTGGGCAATTAAAGCATCTGATCATTCAGCAATTACCTTCATTTGATAGGTAAATCATTAACAGTTCTTAGGTAGGCGGTTGTGTGAGACCCATGGCAACTGGATGGTGCACTTAACTGTGGCTGTGCCCCTCATGCAGTTATGTCTACACTATAGTCTGAAGAGATGCAATACATCTTTAAATCAGCTAGCCTGAGTCTGGGAAATGGTCTGGTTGTGGTTAGAGAGGGTGATTAAGTCTGCCAAGAAACAGGGAAAGAATCACAATAAAGTTTAGGTGGTGAAGGTTTGTGCTATGCAGGTGAAAAACAATGGTATTTCAGTCATGTAATAATGAAGTCAGAGAGTGTTGAATCAGGCTTTTTTATTTTTAACCATGGGAAGCAGACACTGAAATGTGTATGGGAAATGCAACAGAATGTGCTATAGCTGAGGAATCTGCAGAAAACCTGCTTTCACAGTTCGGATAGACTGTTAAGGTAGGAGAATTAATAGCATTAGCAGCCTCTGAGGAGATACACAGCTTTCAGATTTCCTAAGTGGGTGGGTGTTAAAGCAAGGTGGATGATGGCAGGATGATTTTAAGCTTTAAAGAGAGCACCAGAGCTCCAGTGAGCAGCTCAAACAGCTCACTAGCAAGCTGAACAGCAGTGCTAGAACTGGGAGGGGGGGAATGTGAAAGAGGGAGAAGAGAGGGATGGAAGAAATAGCCTGCAGATTACCATCAGTCCCTGGCTGAGTTTACTGAAATACAAAAGGATGACAATGTTGATTCAGCTTCACCTGCTGCTGGGAACCTTCTCCCCTGCCCTCCCTCAGTTCTGATCTCAGCTCTATATTTAAGAGTGTCAAGCACAAGGGAGAAAAGCTACTGAATATTTTGGCACAGACTGTTTCTTTGTGAAAAGTACAAGACATTTTGAGATTGAAACATGTCTCCTGGAAACACCTTTTCCATCTCCTTTCCAAACCAGTTGTACTTTTTAAATTTTTTATTTTTTTCCCAACATTTGTAATCTGAACTCAGGTCAATCTAATTTTAACTGTAAAACCTACCCTGATTTATCTTCTTCCCTGACTGCTGTTTAGTAACACTTCCTTTACAAACATAATTCACAGTGCTTCAGCAATTATGGTCTTTTCATCCTCACCACTGAAATTGTGCAGTGAGGTATCATCCATTTTGTAAAAGTGCTACACTGGCATGATATTATGAACAAGAAGAGTGCCTCACATTATTTAGAGTCCTTCCTCTACAGAAACATCAGACATTTGTGGATGAATATTTATGGTACCAGAGTAAAGAAGATGTACTCTTTACAGAGTCCCCTTTCCTGCTGAGAGAGACCCTGGCTGCAGGGTGCATGGGCCTGTGTTTCCAGCCTGTTCTGGGCACTGCTGCAACCTGTGGCTCACTCCCAGATCCCTGCTTCTGTGGCAGAGAATGGGCAAGGGTGGGACACCTAGTAAATGAAGACAGATTTGGTTTGGGATATCTTTTTAAAAATATATTATTTTTTTGACTAGCTTGGCAAACGCATACATGATGAATCTGTGCTAGCACACGTTCCTCTCATTGCCACCCCCTCTTTGTCTGTTAAATGTACTTGTCAAATCCTGACTTAAATCAGACTGCAGCAGGGAGTCCTGTGCAGGAACTCTCTCTCCTTTTTTTTTTTTTTTTTTTTAATGATTCTTTATTTGTTTGTTTGTGTGTCCTGAGCCCCCACGACTACGGGACTTCAGTCCTGATTAGTACTTCATCCAGTATGACTATAAAAGCAGGTCTTCAGCTCTCTGTCTATTAACATTGACTTTTGCCAGGTCCTCTTGACAGTTACAAAATGAAGATAGGAAACCGTCATTTTTCATGCATTCTTCCCTAATTGTACTACTTCATCTATATTTTAATCATCTTTAAAATGGATTTTTCTACCTAGAACACTGCTCTGGAAGATCACACTGAAGTGGCTGGGGGCCCTGGACATGCTGCACAAAAATGTATTTGTGCCTTCAGGTCCCATCTTTTCTGCCAGTGGGAGCCTGGTGGCAATAGGCTGCCTGACAGACCTGACAGGTATGTGAGACAAATGTGAAATCTCAGTGTCTGCAGGCACTACGTGTGTGCCAGGTCATAACTCAGCAAGAAAATGAGTTCAGGTCAAGACCCAGCTGGGTGGTGCTCCTCACCCTCCCTTGCTTCTGTCAAGAGAAGCTGAAGACCAAGAGGTGACTGGTGCGTTCCTATGTTCCTGGATCTGGGTGAAAATGGCCTGTGCCTGTGCTGGGTTGGCTCTTTGCATGGCTTGGTGCCTGGCAGGGACCCCCACACACCATGAGGGAACCCCTGGGCATGGGGAACATGTGGGGCTGTGATGCAGCAGGATGGCCCCAGGGCAGTAGCCCCATGCCATCATGATGGTCACTCCATGCCATTGTGGTGGTCACCCAATGACACATGGGGTAATCTCCCCGTGCCATGCCCCATGCGACCTGAGGTGGCTGTAGCGTTCTGTGCTGCTCTCACACCACCTGGGACAAGTGATGCAGAAAGTTCTTTCCTCTCCTGGGCTGTGCTGGCTATAAATAGCTCGTGCTGAGGAGAGTGGAAGGGGCCACAATGATGCTGAGAGGACACAACTTGTATGAAGAGATGTGGCAGGACTGGCGGCAGCAGCCTCCCTGCCAGTGGCACCTCTCAAAGCCTCCTCTGTCTCATCTGGCTCCCTCTGAGCAGTTGCTAGGTGAAAGCAGGTGTGTCAGCTGAAGTAGTGGAAATTTCTATTCAACTTATAAATAGTTGAACAGCCCGACTTGGTGAAATGTGAACCAAGCAAACATCCCATCTTATCCTTGGAGGGCAGATCGGGATTCAGTCTATAGTGCTGTCATGTCAACTGTGTCAGCGCTACTGTTCATGATGCCAAGGCCCTATAAGTTATTCATGAGAACACAGCAAACAAAGGTTTAGCTTAACTGAGGGATGAACATTCCTCTACCTGCAGCTTTCTCCACAGCTAGATGCAAAAAGCTCAGAGGTCACTTAATCTGTGACAGAAATAGATTGCACTGTCTTTGGGGTCAGTATGCTTTGCAAGTATAGTAATACGACTGCAGGCAGCCCTGAGGGCTTCTGGCACAGAGTCCTTGGTCGTAAGAGAAAATGTCATTAAAATCCTAATGCAGCTTGGCTGGTTTACTTGAAATTTGTTAGGGAATTATAAACTTCCCTTATAATCATGTTTATACACTAGACTATTAGAAGGCTTTTTCCTTTTCCAAATCTCCAGTGCTTCTTGAGTGAGTACATTGACCCTTGTTCTCATGTGTCTTAAGACAGACCCCCATCAGAGGTTAATACTCCCTTTGAGACTGTGGAAACTTTTCGGGTCTTTCTCACTGACTGAAGAGTTTCTGTACTTAAAAAGAAGAGAATTCACTTCCTGAATTTGAAGCTATACATCAGCTTCATAATACATTAAATGGAGTTTATTGTAGTATTTCAATCACAGTCAGTTTTAAAGAAAGAAGGTATCTCTGTGTTATTGCCTGGAAATCAAGGTGTATGAGCAAGCTTTCATATACCTCAAAGAATCAATTCGTCAATGGCATTTAGTAGTTAAAGCAGAGGGCTGTAAGTGAAGATATTTAGATCTCAATTCTCCCATAAGACCTTTAGCTGGTCTGACAAACCAATTCTTCCTATATCTTAGATGATAAGATTGTCATTCAGATGCTGAGAATATCTAGCACAGCAAAGCATGTAGCACTCATGAGATTAAAGGGAGGCTGTATGTACAAGTTTTTACTTTCTTTTGTTCCCCTGTTAATCAAGTAGCATAATTTTGCCAGCCATAATTGGTCTGAGCCCCAGTGGAGCTCACACCTTCCATGAAGGAAGGGACACTGGAATTGCTCTGGGTAGTAGTTACTGCCAGTTATTGTGGTGACAGTGACTGAGGAAGATTTGTTGAAACTGAACAAGTATAAGGTTGGTGTACAAAACCGAGCACATCCTTTCAGCTAACTAGTATCTTGGTGAATGGCAAGGACCTGCTCTCATCTGCCCTTGCTCTGTGTAGTTGCTTCCAGAAAGGGGTGACTTGTGGCAAGCCAAAGAAGTGTGCTGTAATGAGGAGCCAAAGGAGGTATGCAAATGAAAACCAAGCCACTTAATACTGGATTGTGCTGCTAGTGTACTGTTTCTTTTTTTTTTTTTTTTAGATCCACATTCACAGAAAAAGCAAAATTCAGCCTCAGCATGCTAGCTGCTACTTTTAACCAATATCTGCCTGTAATCTTATCAAATAGAGGCAGAACAAAATCAATCAAAATTAAGATAGATGACAATGCTCACTACAGAGCTGGTGCTTTGCCCCTTAGCATGCAATGTAGGCTGTTAAGAAACCTTCCTACTTTTCTGGGAGACAGGTAAATAAGTGCAGCAGTCATATTTAGCAGATGTAGGAACATGAAAGCTTATAGCTACAACATGAAGGGGGAGGATAAACAATTTATAAGTACTTGTAAGTGATGATGGCACAGCTCTGAGTTGCAGTTCTAATTTACTGCTCCCTGCTTGTCTCCCCCACAAGCTTCATCCAGCAAATTGCAGGGCCATCATTTTTTTGAGCTCTGTGCAGTTTCAGACACATGCCAAAGGCTACACTGTATGAACTGCACTTGCACTTTTGAGAGCGTACACGAAGAGCCTCACCAAAGTCAGTAGGATGCTTTGCATAAATACTCACTCTGCACAGTTTACATAGTGTAGCGCTTACGAGGTGAGCCACTTAGCTAAAAAATGTAGCAAATGCATAAAAATACAACTACTTTTTATATAGAGCTACTGTAGAACATTGGCCTTGAAAATCTTTGTTTTTAACATGATAAATACCTAGCTCCCAAGAGCAGTCACTACTGTAATGGAGTATAATCTGATACAGAATGGCAAACAAGGATTTAATTGACGTGCAGTGTTGTGAGAGAATTCATGATTTTAATACTTCTTTCTCTACTGGTCTAAGCAAGCACAGTGTTCTTCATTGTGCAAATAAATGACTGATGTGAACTTTCAATATGCATGTTAATATGGTAGTGCTTAAAGTGTTATGTGGGCTCAGTTAGATGCAAGAAGCTATTTCCTGACAGGATTGCTCATCACCTGAATGGAAGGATAAAGATTTTTTTTTTTGAGGAATTTTGTGCAGATCAAAGATGCTGTTTGAACTGTACCTTGGTGAAGCCTGGGAAATGAATTGTTACAGGAGATGTATTTAACTGTGAGGGAATATATATCTTACAGCAGGAGAAAGGAAATTGTAGTTTCGTTAGAACTTCAAAGGGAGGAAACTTTATAATGAAAAACTAATATACATCTTCACATAACTGTTCAGATTTTGTGTCTCCTGCCATTGTGTAACCTTGCATCAAAGGATACTTGGGTTATTACTTGAGGGAAGCCATTGGCAAGGACAGCAGCACAAGCTATGGAGGGTGTGAGAAAAAGGGAGGTATCAAAAAGATCCATGATTAAATAAAAAGAATAAGGGATAGAATAAATGTTGTTTCCCCATATTAAACTTTTATAGATGAAGAACAGCCTTAAGAAACTGTTTAGACATGTCATGTGACATAGTTACCATAAAAACATAAATCTTCACATATCATTAAAGTGATTGTTTCCATTGTATTGTATCGTGCTTGCGCATTGTATGAGATTTGCTTCACACCGATATTCATGAAAGTTCTTGGACATAGCCACTTTCAAGCAAATGTTGAGAGATACTTTCAATTGTCAGTTTTTGAATTAATAAGATACTTGATCTAGAAAAATTCCTAAAATTCTTAAAATTTCTTTGGAAATGCATATATACACTCAGGAGGTTCTGTGGTGATGACTGTAGTGAGATTGTTCTCCAGAGAACAGGTTACCCAATGATGTAACCCACTTAACCTTACAAAAAATTGTATACCACATTATTTGAAAAATATAAACAAAATAATTTTGAATAGTAAATGAAGACTGCAGTGTGACCATGGGGAGCCTGAGTATATAAAAAAGAGTTAACATTATTGTAAGGGGTTGTTTGACAAGTTTAATCATTTGCCATTTTTTTTTTTTTCATTTTTGTCTCTCTTTCACTTGAAAGTCATGAACAGCAACTTAAGGTACATGTAGGTACTCAGAAATCACATGGCTTAAATTTATTTTATGGTTGCTTACATTTTCTTAATGAAAACTGAAATCATGCAGAAGCTACATAACATGGTTTGTATCCTACTGTTCCATTAAATTTGGACAAATTCATAATGATTATGCAGAGCTGTGAGAGAGAATTCTTCCCTTTCTATAGATGTTACTTGGAACATGAAAATACAGATTTCTCTTATACATTTGGAGTTAAGTTGGTGAGCAGCAGCAGCACTTGCTCAAAGCTGGTTTCCAATGGATTTGTGTGGTAAATTTGAGCTCATATATAGTATCCATGAATGAAAATGAGTTATGAGTCTCATTTTAACTTTTTCTTCACTAACTTTCTGGAAATTTAATAAATGTAAGATATGGATAGCCCATCCACCATAGATGGTAAAAAATCAGCAGTGTGTTCAGAAGCTATTAAAGGAACCAACAAATAGATACTTATATCGTATAATCTTTTTGTTTGTTTGTTTGTTTGTTTGTTTTCTTATTTTTTCTCTTTTTTATTTTTATTTTATTTTTTTTTCCCAACATTGAGACAACAGCCACCAAACAAGATATACTTCAGAAGAATTCCCTTGCTAGGTTTCTTCCTTTTATCTGCAACAAAATCATGTCCTTCAAACTTCAGCGACCACTCCTAAAAATCAACCATGACGTTCTTAAGCACACTTAGTAAAAGTGTAGCAGCTACGGCAATGCCAATGTTATTTTCAAGAAAGCTGGAAATACACTTGATGCTATTTACTTCAGAGAGAATAGAAGGAAGCCAGAGCAGAACACCAAAGAAGATTGCTAGGCTGGCTACTGACAGTATGACTAATTCAGCTCTGACTGAACAGTACTATACTGCTTATATGTTGTGTTATGCCTTTTGCATATTTCCTTTATCAGCACTAAATGTGTAATTTTAATTTTAAGAGACTTATGTTAATAGTTTTGTCTTGTTAGCAAAGAAGGAAGGGAAGTACAGGTCTGCCATTTTGGTATGATAATTCATTATTCACCATTGGGATTGTAATGTGGTGCCCCCTAAGATCTTCCTGAGTGCAAAGAATGTTTTGGCCCCACTCACGTTGACCAAGCTGACAAAAAATTCTTAAAAAAAAATATGTGATGGATTACTGATACTATGTATATGCCATTCAGCTATTTGGCTGGAAACAGAACTCTTTGGCTCATGAGAAAAGATTTTACTATCTGAAGTCTCTTTTCCTCTCCCCTTCTCTTTGCACGATATTACGCCAATTCGGCCTAAGGTCATGGAACAGGAGAAGAAAAGGGACTCCATTTGCAGCGTGCAGAAAACTGTGTATCTGTGAGAAGAGGGTGTTTTAACAGCCTAGCTGGCACTTGGTAACATGCAGTTAGTTCCCTACCTGTAAATCTCTATTTTAAAATGTCCCAACTATAACACTGAATAGCTTTAGAGAACATCAGATGCCAGGCAGTTTGATTTTACCTTTCTTGACTCCACGGGAATCTGCAATAAGCATCTGTTCAGTATGCTGCTCTCTTGAGCTTTTTGGTGAACAGCCCCCACCTGCTCTCAGGAGAGACTGTGATGTCTCCTCAGCACCATTTTTTGTTTCTTTCTGGACCATGAGAAATTCTGCTTCTGAGCATCTCAGCTGAGTCAGAGCTCCATTGAGATTTATGGCTTAGTATGGACATAGAAAGAATGGAAAAAAAAGGGGGATATTATGCTCTGCTGCACTGTTGTTTTCAGACTAGCCAGATCACTCCTGGAAACTAGGACAAGTCAGGCTAGGCATTAATACAGCTCAGAGCTGTATCACATCCTTATGGAGCTACTAGATGTGCTGCTGAGCAGCTGCAAGGGGAGCCAGATCAAAGGCAATGAACATTTGCATGCTGCAGAGAGGATGGAAAACCATGCTCCACAGAGAGGCAGCTGTCCATGCTAAAGAGGATTCCAGTTTTGAGGAAACTTTCTTTGAATTGCTTAAGTCCTAATGTTGTTGTTCCAAAGCTTTAGAGGATGTCTAGCGTGGCTTTAAATGTGAAAGCCCTTATCTGAGGTGCTCTGAAGGAGAAGGAAGTGAAGTATCCAATTCTTTTGCCTGAGAAATTTTTCAGTGCTCACTCATGACAGCAAAAGATTATGGAACTAGCTGCTTACTCTGGCATCAAACAGGAACTTTATTGATGTAAAGAGAATAGAGTTTTCCACAATTTTTCTTTTTATCTGAAAGCATGTAAAGTGCATGACTGCAAGCTCTACAATAAAAACACTTAACATGCACTCTAAAATAAGAATCCAGGCATACAGTAGTTACTTATGTTTGAAGAAAGATATAACACAACATGAGTCATATTGAAGGATGGCCAAGGTTGTCACTAAGTGAACTGAGTATATTTCTTTTGGTAAGTATATGTTTAAATAGCTGGTCATATGCGGCAACCTATTTCTCAAGGAAATATTCTCAAGGAAATAAATTATTGGGAAATAGTTCTAATATACTACAAGCTGCATTCTTATTGGTGGTCAAATCTGGGGTGTAACTCTCTATTCAACATTCAGATTAAAAGCCATCCTTTTGCCATTGCATCTTGTACAGCATGGGGCAGGGTAGATGATTACCCAGGGAGTGGAAAGACAGCAGTTAGGAAATAACACTGAGGATGGTAAAAACACAGTTTTGGCACTTGGTGAAAATAGAATTACCCTGGTTAATTTTATGGCATCTCCTATACTGAATTGTAAGGAATAAAAAAAATACTGCCACAAGGCCAATTCCTGTTGTAATTACTTAACAGTCTGTCATCTCAGGAGTTACGCTTCTTTCCATTGTATCAGGTCTTTTTTTTTTTTTTTTTAAAGCAGTTACACAATGAATATTCTGATGCCTGGTGAACTCTGTGCCTGGTCTATCTTTCTGGCATTCAAAGCATAAGAAATTATAAGTGCTTCTGGTAAACTAATGAAATTAGTGCTGGTGCTTGACATCTTTATTGTTTTTAACTTATCACTTCACAAATCATTTTACAGAAGAGTGCAAACAACAAAAATAGCGTATTCATTTACTAAAATATCCTGATATGTACCGTAGATACTGAATTTTACAGATAAAATGAGCCAAGCTGTGGCTGTATATTCACTTAACGTTTGTTAGGGCAGAGTAAAACCAACAGTTTACTCAACCTATCAACCACAATGACAAAACTGGATTATGCCTAATAAGAGTAATTCATATATATATATACATATACATACATACATATATATTTTGCCCTTGCCAAAATTGACATGATTTGAAAAAAACTTTTGGTCTTTAAAGTGCAATCACATGCACTAGGAAAAATCACTCACTAATATGTAGATGACTAGAAATACATTTTCTTCATTCCTACTGCATGCATTTCTGCATTTAACATGTGGAAGTACTATCTCTTATGTTGTTGATAACAAAACAATGCTGTAAGAGAATTATTTGTATTATTATTTTTTTTTAAAGAGAGAGAATATATCCCAGACTTAGATTTCCTTCCTGTTATTTTCCTAAATGCTTCTCCCCCCTCCTTTTTAGAAATGTACAATGAGCCTTTTAAAAAGTGGAGTTGCTTTCAGAATTGCTATCGTCATCCAGATCAATTTGGAACAAAGTCCGGCCTCCCGATCTATTTTAATTTCAATGTACACACTCTGCTGGCTGGCTGCCAGCATGGAGCTCAGGAAATGATAAATACCCATTTAGTCACAGACGCACAGACTTCCCTGGTATGGTAGGTTGGGGCTGCTTTAATATCCCCAAACTTACTGCAAATTTACACATTCATTAACGTCACTCGGAGTGATATTTATATGCTGGGGGTGGAGGGGTGGGGGGGCAGGGAAGGACATAACTTACACATGCTCTTCAGGAGGACTGAAGCTCTGAGTCTTGTTTGCCTGCCCTGAGATGATAGCCTTCCACATCAACTAACTGTACATAACATGAATAGAAAATTAGGTTGGACTAATCTAATTTGAAAGAAGCTGCCCACAGCCAGATACTGTGAATCCCAAACAAACTTCTTAGGAACTGGTTATGGTAAATATTTGACATGCTCATTAAATATTGAATGCAATTCTCTATAAAGTACAGCACAATATGCAAGGAAAATAACCTGTATGTATTGTCTTGTTTGCTTTATTATTATTATTATTATTTCTTCCTGAGTTGCTGGGGAGATTTTGTTTTTCTGTGTTCATCTGGGATATTTCCAGAAAAGGGATGAGACTGGAAGATTTTTATATATAGTTAAATATCATGCCCTCTCTCCAATTATTTGAGAACTGGATGTTTTGCAGAAGCTGAATCTGAAGTTAGGGTAAATACTTTCCAATATGGTTTGATTTTTTGGTTGCTTTTCTTGCTGGCATGTTACATAATTTAGTGCTATTAAAAACATCAGATTATTACCTTGTATAAAAGTTAGTAGCATGCAATGCAAGCAACCCCAACAACTAATACAAGGTTAATGAAGAATAAAAAAAATATAAATCCATTTATGTTAATAAGTAATTGAAAGACCAATTATTTAGTTAAAAAGTAATTATGGATGTTTAACTAATTATGTAGGCAAGAAAGGTCCCCGTAATTAACTTATAGTATTGTAAAATATCTGATCTACTGCGACCCATGTTAAAAACACATTCTTGTTTTCATCAGCACTAAGCACAAACATATGTTTTGTATATAGGGATGATGTATGGGCTGGCTTCTTTGGTGTCCTGTTTCTTATTGGTTTACTAAACAAGGGACTGCTGTGACTCTTGTAACAGTTTCTGAGTCCTCTGGTCCCATATTAATGCAGGTGTTAACAGACTGTTATGTGGTCATCCATTATACAGGGATTAATGAAGTTTTGCTCCTTTTCCCCTGTCTAGCACAGTCCTCTTCCACATGCCTGTTGTGGCATCCATATAGAACCTCTTTACAATACTTGCCCTAGAGAGAAAGAATTTCTTGAGGGAAAGCTGAGTGGTATTTCTACACCATTTACATTTGAGGTTTGTCTCATCAATAGCTGAGTGAGCCAGAAAAAAGGGGAGGGGAGGGAGGTCTTTGTCTCTGATGCTATATGAAGTTTCTGTCAGTGAGATTCCTCACTGCTGTCTACACACATGGGTACAAAAATTAAAAACCAAAACTAAACAACAACAACAAAACCACCAAGCACACTATCTATATGAAGCATACACGTATCTCTGCCTTTATTTTTGTCAAGATTTCACATGGCTGCTGTCTTTTTAAAGGTACTGTGCAAGAAATGCTTTAGGCCGCAGCCTCCCTCAGCCACTACCATTTTAACCAAGCTAGCAAAGCAATGATCACATTGCCTTGCAACACTCTGAGTTTGGGCTATGTGGTGTACTTCCCTGGCAAGAGGGAGCAAATGTGCTGAATGGTGGTATCTCCATTGTCTCACAGTTAGTTACAAGGTCATGATTAAAAGAGACACAGGATCAGACAGGGTTCACAACTTGCTCTGACTCAGTGCTGACTGCATTAAGAAATCTGTGGTGGGATCATTTCACTTGGAGGTCTATGCTGCAATGTTTGCAGGTGAGCTGGTTACTCTCAGTTTTCTTTATTTTCATTGGGAGAAACGACATTTCTAGAACACAATTTACAGGGTTTGCTTTAGACAATATGGCCTGAATCAGCTTAAAAGTGCCTTAATCTATTGAGGAGAGACCAGAAGGATTTGTTTGGACAGATACTTCTACATTATAGACATGTAAAGTCAGTGACATGAAATGTCACAATTAAAATGTTTAACTAGATGTTTATACTAGATAGTAGAGAAATTTTATTTTCAAAAATCTTAATAAGACATTGCTAAAATGGAGTTGCTTTTCACAGAGTATTTACTAACATTATGACTCTGATCATGATGTGGCAGAAAAGCAATTTAGCTTAGAAATAAGTTCCTAAAGTTTTAACCAATGAATACAGGCTTTATAAGCATTTGGAAATTAAATTACTTGAGAATACAGTCAAAATTTTTAGAGAGACCAAAAGTAAAGAAGGAATCCCTGGTAAGTGTTCTTTTTCATGTTTTTCATGTTTCTGTTGAGCCAAGAAAATAATACAAAACAAACAAACAAACAAAAACCACCAACAACAAACAACAGCAACAAAAAACTTTAGAATTGCTCAGGATATGACTTTGTTAGAAAACTGACTTAATAATTAGTATTAATGAGTGCTAAATTTACATCTCACTTTCTTCTGCATAAAATATCCTTTTAGTATTTCATACACTGATATAGAAGAAAGAATCTAATTAGAAACAGGTGTTAAATTAGGCCATCCTTATCTCTAGCTCCATCTTATTCTTAAGATCTAAAAGCATTAACTAGTTTCAAGTGTCCAAATTCACCTGCCAAACGTGAAAAAAGTTTCATATATAATTTTTTAACTTTTCTGCAAATCAAAAAGTATGGATGGACCTAAGCCTTCTCTGGAGAGGGCTGAGTAGCTATGTGACCACAGCCATGTCACTGGACATGAGATGTTATGCTTGTCAAATCTGATAACAACACGTGGGGGTTACTGCAGCTTGGACTTTAGCTTGTGCCTAAACATTTTGTGTGTGAATAATTGCTAATTGAGATGCACTGTAAAAATTAACTTGCAATCATAATGACAGGAAAAAATGTGCATATGCTTTGTGGAGTAGCTGTATTTCATAATAAATTAATATTGAAAATGTTTCACTAAGCTATATTTTCTCATTCCAACACATGCCAATTTTTTTGTCTTCTTATAATAGATAATCACAAGGGCACAGTGTATTGACAAACATTACCATTAGAGAATGAGAGATGAAAGAAAAGTTCTTCTTATCTCAGTGAAAGGAAATGTGTTTTGGAAATGGAGTAGCTGAGATGCAATAAATTAAGTTTAGCACTCACTTGTATCTATACAGGGATGTTTGTGCTTTCCTAGTATTGGTCTGTGAGTCATTGCACTCTTTATCTAGTAATATGGTTAAATTCCAGGGTTATCTTGGATTTTTTTTTCTTCCTCTTCAATGGAGACATGAAGATTTCCTTGAATGCAATATTCTACAAGGTCAGCAATATGTTGTTTTCTTTCAGTGATCACGGAAGGAAAACATTCCTGGCCTTTAAAAATATGTATTGTCTATTGCTGTATCTGCAAAAGAAGCATAATGAAATCTGTGTGAATTAGAAAAGTTGTTTGTTTTGTATCAAAGCTATTTAAAACAAAAGGTGAGTTAATAATAACTTTTTTTTTTCTTTTCAAAATGTACAGAAGTGCCTGTGAAATAGAAAACACTGTTCAATACTGGTACTTAGAGGAAGATGACTTCAATTTATACTTCGGTCACCAGTAGAGGTAACATATATAAAGGTTATCTTAATGACTTTTAGTATGCATCTCTATCATAGTATGCATAAAAATACACTATGTTTTTCCGCCCCCTCTTTATTCTGCTGAGAGAGCCTGGTAAAATTCTGGCTAAGTTGTACAAACAAATATAATTCAGTAATGCTAATTCTAATTTAAAACATGGCTGGCAGTTCATCTGCTTACTGAATGTCAGGATAAGTTTTCCATGAACATTTCATTTGCTGAGGTTAAATTCCAAATATGCTTGCAGAAGGTGAACTGTAGGCTTGTATACTAATGTGCATATAGGTTGTTTGCTTAAATGTTATACACATCTGGTGTTTTGGTGATGTGAACAAAACTCTGCTAACACTCAGTACCAATAATAAATAACTTTTCTGAAGTATCTGGCTGTTTCCCAGGTATAAATTACAGAAACAAAGTCTAACATTTTCCCCAATTGTTTTTGAGTTTGTAATTAATTCCATATGAGAAGAACAGCTTGGTGGATTGGAGTGAATAAAGTGGTAATAAAAATAACTCTAATTTCCCGGCCAGTCACTGCTTTCATTCCTTTGTGCACCAGTGGTCATTCCAGAGGTCTTTGCCAGATCTGCAGCCATGTCCCCTGGGGCTTTGGTCTTGATGTGTCTTTCAAATAAGCAGGATAGAAGATGTGAACAAGCTAACCAGTTACACAGAATGAAGTAAAGCTTCAGAAGGAGACCACAAAAACTTGTTATTCTTCTTGCACCTTGGTATCTTGTTTTAACTATGTACCATGGAATAAGACATAGATATGTGTGTTTCAAGTGAGGTAGAGCTTAATTCCCATCCTTACTTATTTTGGGAATGTTTCTGACTAAACTGTGAGCTTGATTAAAATGTTAATTCTGCTGTATCTCCTGTTAAAGTTATCTTAAACATTCCCATTGCCTCAATGAAGTTGAAATCAAGCTTATAGATTGGCACCTCAAAGAAAAATGTGGGCACTACAAGAAAATGATGTGGGTGAATCAGTAGGTGTCAGATCGCTGAGTCCATAATGAATAATTACCTCAGCATAATTATGTGTGCTGTTTTTCATACAAGATGTAAAACTGAGGTCCTTTTGTCTCTTAGTAATTAAAAACACATCTCTCATGCAATTTCACATTACAAAAGAGTCTCTCTGTTAGAGAACATGGTCTGCTAGTGGTATCCAAGGTTGGATAAGGAACTATTATACTGATAATTAGCATTGGCTGCCCTGTATAATTTTTAGTTCCAGCAGCTCAGATACTCATTTTTGCATTTTAATTTCAGCTTATGCACATATTTTGTAGAAGTAGCTCATATGTTTTACTTTCTTTGACTCTCTTTGTAGTTACATTTATATGAATAGGTTAGTTTTGACACTCCTCCTAGGTCAGCATTGATATAGCCTTGGGTTCAAAAATGCTGGATTTCAAAAGCAACTGGATGCACACATGGGATAAAAATACCTAAAGAAATGTTAAACACAAAAACATAACTTTTGGTTCAGGATATCTCTGAGTTACAAACTGATAAAAATTGGAAGAATATTCTTGAGACATATCCTCGATTGCTTGCTGTTCTTAAACTCTTTCCTCAAAATCTGCTGTTGACAATTGTCAAGACAAGATCTGGAGCTATACACATTTTTGGTTTTATCCACAATGGCCATACATAGGTTCCTATGTAAGATAACAGCTGAAAATAAATGTCCCATCGTCAGGATATCATAACAAATCAAAGAAATAAACTTGGTTTTCAAAAAATTCTGAAAGTTCAATCAGGTTATATTCTCTTGAAGAAATGTTATAGGGGAAATATTTTTTTTTTCCATTGAAACATTTCTGTTCTATTATGTTTTTATGTTATGGGCATCTCTTATCAAGATGGCTTGTACTTTCTGCAAGTTTCGGCTTTTTTTTTTTTTTTTTTTTTGAAATGACTCTTTTGCCTGCCCTTGGAGCTATTATGGTTAATTAGATGTAGGATACTAATTTCTCATGTACCATCCAAATTCTTCAGAATATCCTCTTGGATATGTTAGGTGCCAATACAATTATTTTGAGTGGAAGATCCATGAGAGAGGTGAGATAAAGCTATTAGCACTTTTTTGTGCCTATCCCACAGATAATAGTTAAAAGATACTTTTTTGAAGAACAGCTAGTTTGTTGAAATAAATTTGTGTTTCTGACCTGTGGCCTAGAGCCAGATACAAGAGTTACCTCTGTACACAATGAAAAACAAGAAATTTGGGATTTTTCTAGAACTTTTTGTGTGATTATTGCATGACCACAACCAGTAATGGCTGATTTTGGCTTTATCCTTGATTTCCCATAACTACATCTGTATTGCCTCTAAGTGTGAAGATTTAAGATGAATATATATTTTTCCTAGGTAAAACTGAAGGAGGAAAGATTAGAAGACATGAAACCTCTAAGTCTGACGCCAGTTGCAGAATAGGAACTCTGAGATGAAATCTATCTGATCTCTTTATTTCTTCATACCTGAGACAAGAATGAAAAGGATAAGGTCCCTTTCATTAACCAATGTGTGGGAAGAAAAAGAAGACAGGAAATAAAGGGTGAAAAAGATGACGTTGCTTGGCCATCATAATGGCAATTATGAGACGAGAAGAAAAACACTAATTACTCTGTGACCGATATCCCAGAGAAGGAACGGCCACATGCTTTAGTAATTCAGACATCAAAATCACTTATGAGACTCATAACATGTCATGTTTGCTTTGCAACACTAATCAATGAGGTGGCTTTAAACAAAAAAACAATGACTTCTCTGTGCCGAAGCTTGACTGATCAGTGGTGAATGCAATTTTGTGCTTATCAATAACTTAAAAATCATGGAGATAGACCTGCTTTTGATTATATGTTTTAATTAAGGAAAACTTGAGGCACTAGAACTTCCACAAAATATTTTGAACTCTTTGGAAAATGCCAGCATATATATATTTAGGTCCTCATCCCACTTTCTTGGTATAATACTGAATAATGAAATAAAAAATTATGACTTTATTATATTTCAATGCATCTCCTAGGCTGGTGGAAGCACAGAATCAAATCTTGTAGTCAGGTGAGGTCTGCAGTGAGCTACACCTGGGGCTCAGGTGTACCCTCTGCTGATTGAATTGCCAGACCTGAGCTTGCCACGAGACATTGTCAAAATAAAAAGACATGTCATGTACTCAGAGAGGTATGGAATAAGACAGGTCTCAAGCAGGAGGCAGAGGTGTTTTTTTCTCTTGCACTCGCCAAGTGCATTTACACATGGAGTTCTTGGCCGCCACTTGTGTAGACTTCCCTCGGAAACATTTTCCATCTGTCATACTCACATGTGAAAGAAACCCTGGAGATTCCACCCCTATCCCTGAAATGGAGCCTCTCTTTGTCTTTACCATTTTCAGCAAGCCCTTTATTAAAGAGGTAGGGAGGAGAAGAAAAAAATAGGCAGACAAGGTACTTTCTAGCATTTCATAATAGAAGCAGCAGCCAGCCAGATCACAAATGCCTGGGATGGCAAGGAGAAAGAGATTCTATTTCACTTTGACTCCATGTTTCACCCACCAGCAATCCTCCCTTTATCTGCAGCACTCTATGCTCCATCAGCTGTGCCATCCGGGCCTACTAAGAATTAAGAGTCTCCTTATCTGTGGAGGACAGTCAAACAAAGTACAGCCAGAAATTCTTGACACTGCCTTCTACTATACTTAGAACTGCATGTAAAATGTCAGCCATCTTCTTCATAAAAGTAGAAAATTATCTTTTATTATGTTGATATTCCCTCTATTGTACTACAGCTACAATACTACAATAGTACTACAATAGAATGACTGAAAAAAACAGTCACTGAAAATATTCCCCGGGAGTATCAGTCATCATAACCCTAATCAATAATGATGCAGGGGAAATACATAGGTTTATTATGTTTCTTTTCTTCCAAATAGTAAATATTTCACAAATAAACCTCCCTTTTCCAGTGATTATGATTTTATGAGAAGATAAATTTTGTGACAATACTTTGTAATATATATAAGACTTACAATTAATAAATTGAAAATTAGTACATTAGGTGGCAAGAAAGCCAGTTGGCATTAGGGTAACTAGCTTTTGTTTGCTTGTTTGTTTGTTGAGTAAAATGAGACTTTCTTTAATAGAATTTCCTCGATTTAAATCTCTGTTTTACATACTATGTGAAAAGAAGTTGTACAGAAAAATGGAGCACAGAGCCTATTTAAAATTCTGGCTGCTCTCCCCAGTATTGACATGGAAAGTCTGAAATTTCAATTGTATTGTAGTTATATTTTGGTGATAGGGACAAATAAAATTATCTTTAAGTATAAGTATATCGGAAATAAATCTCTCTCATTTTTCCAGTGGATTTTTGGCTTTCCCTGTCTATTCTCACCTCCTGATTCTACACAAGCCACCACCCTCGAGGCACAGAAAACAATGGGATAGCACATTTTCCATGCGGACATATTGGAAAGCCACACACGAACTGGTCTTCTTCAGCTCTCCTGTGTGACGCCACACGGTAAGCCAGGATGTGGCAGGGCTGACAAGGCTTCATTATGTCTCATTATAACAGGAGGCACAATCAGCTGGTGCAGTGAAAAAAATACAGGTTTATCAAGGGTAAAGAAAACAAGTTATTCAGGGGGAAATGATCCGTAACTGCTTGTTATTAAAGCCTTTAAGAATTACTAGCATAAGAAGAAAGGAGTTGCATAAGAAATTTAACTCTCTGATTTGTTCTCAGAACAAGAGTGAGTCAGGGCATAACTATCTTGGGAGCCAAAACACACAACTGGTGAAAGTGTTCTTCAGCAGGCCTCTTAAAGGTGTTTTTACTGAGTTGAATACCATTATTGATTCATTCTGTACTGGGGAAAAAGAGGAAAAGAAAAGAAAAGAAAAGAAAAGAAAAGAAAAGAAAAGAAAAGAAAAGAAAAGAAAAGAAAAGAAAAGAAAAGAAAAGAAAAGAAAAGAAAAGAAAAGAAAAGAAAAGAAAAGAAAAGAAGAAAAGGGGAAAAAAAGAAAAGAAAAGGGAAAAAAAAGGAAGGTGGCAACTGTGTGAAAATTTCATTTTGTTTGAGAAGACAGAAGAAGGAAAATAAATTGGAAAAGTTCCTTTGAGAGCTCCCCCCTCACAAGTCCAAAAAATGAATGCAAATCTGATGATATCATTGCTAATGAAAAACATAGGCATGAGAAAGTGCTCTCAGCTTTGCCGAACCACCCCCATTGCAGAGCTCATCATTACATTCTCTTCATGCATTTTCAGATTTTTCTGTACATTAGTTTCTGCCCACTGTTATCCAGCATCCATGCTTTACTGCAGAAGAGCTGCAGTTCAGTTTTGGTGGAAAGATTCATAGTTTGCAGGGACAAGAGTGGAAAAGGTAACACAAAATGGCAAAAAGGGAAGATAAATTTTGCAGTGCCCTCTGATCTCCACGGTCTGCTGCCTACCAGCAGTGACCCCAAGCAGAGAGCAGATGAGCACACATGGATATATATTGCCAGTCTCTCTTTTCTCTCCTGCAGCCGGCTTTGCCTTGCCAGCTGTCTAACACCACAGGAAGGCATTTCTTATTCTTCAGCCTGCAGGAAGGAAGGGATGAGGGAAGGAAGAAGAGGCTACTGCCAGGATGTGAAGGCAGAGTTGTTCTGCCAGATGCTCCCCAGCTTCCCCACAACGAATGTCTTGCTGTGCCCATCCCATCTCTGGGGAGACCTTTGGCCACAGACAAACATGGACAATTAGATGGGATACATCATCCTGTGTCTGATGGACATATTGCCATGTTACTTGCTTATATCTTGTATACACAGCAACTGGTATATTAGCGCTGATCTTTCAAAACCCTGGACAGAGTGGGCCAAGACAGAGAAACTCGTATATATATGTGCACACATTTTTAAAGATGCGAAAGGTTGATGCCATCTTGCTCTGAGTGCCAGAATAATTTATTACGGTCACAGTGCTGAGGTTACATCATGTTTATATTCTAATATCCTGCTTTTAATGGCTAATAACATTCAGATTTTTTTTTCTCTGTTCCAGACATGGTTTCTATCCAAATGTAATTTTATTTGGAAAGTTTGGAACAAGAATGAGTCTTTCTTTCTTTCTTTCTTTCTTTCTTTCTTTCTTTCTTTCTTTCTTTCTTTCTTTCTTTCTTTCTTTCTTTCTTTCTTTCTTTCTTTCTTTCTTTCTTTCTTTCTTTCTTTCTTTCTTCTTTCTTTCTTTCTTTCTTTCTTTCTCCTTCCCTTCTCCCTTCCCTTCCCTTCCCTTCCCTTCCCTTCCCTTCCCTTCCCTTCCCTTCCCTTCCCTTCCCTTCCCTTCCCTTCCCTTCCCTTCCCTTCCCTTCCTTCCCTTCCCTTCCCTTCCCTTCCCTTCCTTCCCTTCCCTTCCCTTCCCTTCCCTTCCCTTCCCTTCCCTTCCCTTCCCTTCCCTTCCCTTCCCTTCCCTTCCCTTCCCCTTCCCTTCCCTTCCCTTCCCTTCCCTTCCCTTCCCTCTCCTTTCCCTTCCCTCTCCTTTCCCTCTCCTTTCCCTCTCCTTTCCCTCTCCTTTCCCTCTCCTCTCCTTCCCTCTCCTTTCCCTCTCCTTTGAACTTGAGGAAAGTGGAAAAACAAAATTGCTTTTAAGTAAAAAAAAAAAAAAAATCAGCTCTATGCTTTGGTCATGGGCTGATGAAATAAAGGATCTGAGTCAGACTAAATAATCCACCTGCTTTCTGTGGGGTTATGCCTAGGGAGAGGCACCCGCAAGTCTTCCATTATAACAGCCTCTGACCTCTGAACTTCATTTATGTACATTGAGTGCAGGACAAAAAGTATCTCTGTCAGAGAGAAAGAAAGGTGTATGGTAAGTATGAGAAAACATGGGAGATATGGGTGCAGAAGAAAAGCTTGGGACATTTCTCTGGAAAAAAAAGGGAGGCAGGACAGAAGAGTGAATTACTGGTATCTCCGATCAAAAAGACATTACTGTATTTTAGTTGTTTCTCCTCACCAATTATGGCAGTTTCATTGCCTCTGGGAAGGCCCTTGGCATAACTGCTTATTTGTTCCTGCAAATGACTTTCTGTCAGCTTGTGGTGAGTGCTTCTTGTATACCTTGACTGAGCTCTTTGCAGAGATCCTCCAGGGGCCACAGGGGTGTCATGTAGTCATGTATTTTTTTTTCAGGTTTCCAACATCACTTGCACTGACAAATCCATCAGTGAACAGAAATTAGCATTTTTTTTAACTGCTACTTGGAATGTGAATGCATTATTTCATTTATTATTTATTTTATTTTATTTTAAAAATTTATTTTATTTTTTACAGCAAAGGGGGCAGATAAGAATCCATGATACTGCTCAATCTTAAGTAAGTATGGAAAAAACTGTGTGGGACATTTCATTATTTTTCTGCAAGTACTCTGTGGGTGCCATTTTCTGCTGGTCTGCTTGTTCTTACATGATGTTACAGATGCTGCTCAGCAACGTGACTGTTTTCACCCCTGCACTATACAGTGCCTTCCTCCTGCTACTGACTCAAGTTTACTTATGGCTTTAATGACTTGGATTAAACTCTTTCTGAACATTTTCTCACTTGTATGCATGTGTTTCCCACCGTGTATGTGTGTTGTGTCATTGCTCAAATGACATAATTTGTTTCTAAAATGTTTCTCTTTTCTTGTTCAACTCGTAAGACCAGACTCAGCTATGTGCTTTCTTTGCTTATTTATCTGACTAATCTCAACCTCTACCAATTTACTCTAGCCCATATGTTATACAAATCCTTCAGCTGGCCTTTAGAACATCATGTTTGGGGTGAGGACCATATGACTGGCTTTGCTTGTGCTTGCAACCACCACCAGCAGATATCCTCTCTAGTTTCCTAGCAAATTGCCTAGGCATTGTAATTAATTTGGAGCCTATGAAGAGTGACACTTTTGTGAAATGTGATATTAGAGATTGTAAACTTATCTAATTGTTAAATCCTGCATTACATTACTGTCTTTGATGCAGGGAGAAGAAAGTTAAGTTCTTTCTGTCTTTGGAAACAGTTATTTCCAAAGACTTAATAAAATAGTTGATTTTTTTTTTTCAAGCCATTATTGCACAAGTTCAGGATATTAAATCACTTATAATTCATTTTTTAATTCAAAAATTGTGAAAGAAATTTAGTGATCAAGCAGCAGAAACTGGGACATATGGATAATTCAAATATTTCCATTTGAGTACATGGGAAAAAAGAACCAACATCACCTAACAGTCTTTTTAGATTGTTTTTAACTGTGTATGTTCAGAGTACCTTTTGTCTCTTATGCACAGTCATACAACCATATATATGGCTTACTGTGAGAAGGAACTTGCCCTTTTGAATCCTAAATGAAAGGTAAGGCAAGAGGTAGCTGCAGTGATCCCTACAGGGAAGCCATTGTACATCAAGGCATGATTGATCCACAACACAGTCTTCCTGACAGACCTGTCCTGTGCTGCACACACAGCATGGCCTTCAGGCCAGTGTTGTGCTACACAAATCTGGTGGCTGCAGGGCAAGCTCAGGTGGCTTCTTGTCAAGGAGGAGCTGCAGGCAGCTCCCATTCAGTGCTGGTGATTATTCCTCTTGCATGGCCTTGCCTTTATCTGACAGTGCTGCAAGAAGTTCTCATGAGAACATTGTTTCTGTTTGACAGTAAAAATGATGAATAGGGATGTTTTCTTGTAAGAAAAGCCTGTAATAGCTCAAATGACTACAGGTTGGAATCTGTCCTATGGATAGGTTCTGTCCTGTGTCACCATGGATGGACTAGAGTCTGTTTCGTGCTGCATCATCTGAGGCTCCTACCATCTAAAGGGTTGTAAGAATGTCTACTCTATACTTTCCTTATAGTGTTAGCTATAATAAGCATTTAGAGAGTCTGAGTGCCTTTCTTACTAGGATCGTAACAGACTGGCACTTCCTGGTGCAAAACATTAGTACAAAGAAGAATTGCTATACAGTCCTCTTGTATGCACCAAGAGAACTTTTGATACAAACATTTATTGATAGGCCCAAAATATGCCTCAGCTTTACCAGATCCTGCCATGCTGAATCTAGAAACAGAAAATTTAGGAGAGGTGACTGCTCTAGGAAACCAGAAGTGAACTGGCAAGTGGTTGAATGGAGAAGGTTCAAAAACTACAGACTAAATTGGATCAGTTTTTATGTAGGGTTAAAAGGGAAGTAGAAATGTAATGCTCCTTCAAAGATGCAAACTATTTTTGTCCAGTCTGAGAGTGACTCCTTTATGTGAGAAGCTCCACTTCAAGAAAGAGTTATTAATGAAATGTCTAACAGAGTGGCAGAGGTCCAGTTTTATTCTAATGTTACACACTAAATGAGCAAAAGTGAGGAAATGGTTATTACAAACATCACATCATTTGCAGACCCAGTGGCAAGGAAATAGAAAGTTTTTGATGCAGTGAGACACTTGCAAGACATCTTGGATTCCTGTGAAGTGCTTCAGAGAGTTGTCCTCAACATCCACAGACACCGAGGGCTAGAAAATCGCAACACAATTAACTTCAAGATACAAAATAATTTTATTTTATTTTTACTGCAAAGACTAGTTCTGCGAGGTAAACAATGCAATAAAATAATTGCTGCCCAATATTTACTGATCACCATAAATGACAGGGAAAGTGAGATTGGATGAATCCATACCATATGCTCTCAGGAGTTTTAAAAACTGAAGAAATAGGTTAACAAAGATTAAGGTTTTTGAAGATGACAAATTTAGATTAAACCAATTATTTGATAAAAGAACTGGATATCTGGCTACAGAGCCTGTTGCCTGTGTTTGCTGACTACAAACAGGCGTACATATAGAAAAGTGCCCTTCTACACTCATTATGATTCACAGCTTGGAGCTGCACCAGTGGAACACCAAACTGGACATTTGGTTTATGAAATCTAAGGCGTGCAGGAGAAAGTTGTGAAAAACAACTGTAATGTGTATTGTCACAGCATCAAGAATGGCCACCAATCTCTGTTGGAGGGTAGCCCTGCTGACAGAGGTATTACTCGTATGGTTCAGTGCAGCTCAGGAATGATTATCAGTGATCTGACTAACAGTTCGTCATAGAAGAGGATCAGAATTGTTTGTCAATGACCTTACAGGCAGCAGTAGCAGAGCACCTTCATTGTTAGGCAGTGACTTGTGCTTCAACAGTCTTTTTGGATTCAGTGTGTCTGAAGGTGTTAAGTATAGGATACCAGTTTTCACTTGTTTACCTCTCCAGAAAGGAACATATGACAAAGGAGTGTGCAGCTTCACTACAGAAAATGTCTCTGTCTCTGAGTTCATTGGGACTGACTTGAAAGGGCTGCTCTTGGAAACACCAACTGGAGATCAGCCGGTGCTGACAGCATGTGACAACTTCTCCAAGTATGAGATACAGCAGCCACACATACTTAAAAAAACCCTGACACTTAGAGTTACATTACATAGTCTTTGTTGGCCTTCTGCCATCCTTTTTGTTTTTCTTCACTGGATTATTTTAGGACTCCAGGAACCTACGTTTCCTTCTTACCAGATCTCTGTAGCTTAGTGCTGTGGCAGAGTTAGTATTTCAGAAGGTGGGAGAGCAGCTAAAGTACAGTCAGGAGATCACTGACAAAAAGAATGTATCGATACTGAAAAGATAATAATGATGTGAACATTCAGGATATAGAATAGATGTGGCTAAACAGACAGAGAAAAGCAGAGGAAAAAACATCATAAAATACTCATTTTAATGTTCTTTTACATATCTAACGTGGTTGTTATGGATCCAGAAGTTTATTGGTACAGAAAAACACAGTCTGCTCTTTTGCAGTGTATCAAAACCTAGTATGGAAATACCCTAGAAGTGAGAAGGGCCAATAAAAAGAAATCTCAGTGGCTGGAGGGACATGGAAGAAAATCTAGAAATATTTGGTAAGTTCTACATATCCTAATATGTTTTGTTGCATTGGTTGTAACAGCAATTTGCAGCAGAGAAGGAGTTGCCACCTGAACCTCACTCACTGCAGTCTCTGCGTACCCAGAGGATAGGCTGGACTCTGCAAACCAGAGACCTGTGACCCTAATAATACAGATGCAAATTTGAATGGTGACTTTGAGGCTGAATTTAAGGCTTGAGCTTGTACACTGTTTAGGAATGCTATATAAATGGATGAGCATGTGTATTCCTAGGGGGTTAAAACAGGGATAAATGCTTACTAAATCTGGCTTGAAGAAAGTAGTTGCAAGGCTCAATACAGATAACACAAATAAGTAGTAATAGTTTTAAGTTCTGTGTGATTTTGTGTTGACATATCTTCTAAGTTATGATCTGCCTGAATGTGTTGGCAGCAGTATTTGTGTTATCACTTTAAATCAACTGATTCCCATTTATGAATTTACCTCCATGATACAGTGCCATCCTTCAAATGGTTACAAGACTGTATTGTATACAGTAACTGTGTATATGGGTATGTATTTCTTCCCTTAAATTTACTTCAATAACTAATTGATGCTCTTTTTGGAAAGCAGAATATAAGGTGTGTTGCATTCAGTTGTTCACTCCTAATTTTTGCATGAGGATACAGCTCTCAGAACTCCTATCAGCATATTTGATATTAAAATAACCTTTTCAGACAAAAGCTGCACTGGTACAGATTAAATTGCAGGGAATGGTGTGTCCCTTCCCATTTCTCTTTGTGAGCCATGTACATGTAAATATTTCCTCAGATAATTTTGATTTAAAAAAAAATATTGCTGAGTTTCCTTGAGTGGAAATGTCCCACCAACAATCCCGGAGGATTCTCACTCAGCAGGCAGAGCAGGCTTGTAGAGAAGCAGAAGTTGTTCTCTTCTTGTAACGTGGTTTCTGATGATGATGATTTTCTAGTCAGGATGTTGTTTCTTTTTCATTCCTTTTGTTGAATGTTTCACGATAGACAAGAGTAATTCCTGGTAAATGGAAGAGTGCAGCACCTGGCTACAGCAGAGGCTTTGAAATGGTCAAAAAGTCTTCCTTCTTTTTCATAGAGGTTATATTAGCTGTCAGGACAAACACAAACCCTTGGGAATCAGCAGAGTTCAAGGAATCGTGGCCACCTTGTGCACAGAAACAGTGTACCAGGCCAAAGTCTCCTGAAGGCAATGGAGCCAACAACAGCTTGCAGGTCTGTAGAATGAGCTCCGGAGATGGATGCCAGAAACATCTAATTGCCTTCTGGAGATTACAAGGGCAGCAAAAGAGGCGTAGTGTCTTAGAAAACCACCTGAAGTCTTAAGCATAATTGGGTTCAGTTTGAGAATCTGGCTAGATTATTTTCTTGAATTATTTATTCTTCTATCACTTTGAGAAAAAACAAGAAGAGTGACTCAATCCCCTAGCATCTTACATCTGTCTTAGTCATTGTCAATCACAAAAAAAGTTACAGTCTGGTTCTCATGTTGAATTGAAACACTTCCTGAGAGAATGGGCATACTTGATGCAATGCTGAGTCACTCTCAGCTGCTCACCATTATTAGGTATTCAGCATTGCTAAATTGATACAATTAATTTTCCTGAAGTCCCATAAAAGCCTTTTTATCCTCCTGACACTATTATTTCTTTTCTTTTTATTACACTAGTCAGTGTGGTGCTAAAACAAAAACAAGCCAGCTTTTTCTCTTGCTTTTATATTTGAGACTCGGAGAGCATTTTTTTTTAACTCTCATTTTTGTTGGTTTGTGAATCACTACATCTTTCAGAATATGAGTCTGTAGAACGTCATGCTCTTAGGTATAAAGTGAAAGAAAAAAAAAACAACAACAAAAAACCACAGAATTACACTTCATCTGTCATCTTCTGAGAAAGTCACAGAAAAAAGTCACTGGAGAGGCTGACCTACATACCACACAGTGTCCCTTAAACAAAACAGAGTTGGAATACTTTCAGTGCATTACCAAGGCAGATATAACCATTGAAGATAGGACACATAGAAGTAGCCCAGAAGGCTTTCTATTTAACATTTCATTCTTCAGTTCACTGGACCAATAACAAGTGTTCAAAATTTACTATCTACTCCTTTTCCCTTCCCTTCCCTTCCCTTCCCTTCCCTTCCCTTCCCTTCCTTCCCTTCCTTCCCTTCCCTTCCTTCCCTTCCCTTCCCTTCCCTTCCCTTCCCTTCCCTTCCCTTCCTTCCCTTCCCTTCCCTTCCCTTCCCTTCCCTTCCCTTCCCTTCCCTTCCCTTCCCTTCCCTTCCCTTCCCTTCCTTCCCTTCCCTTCCCTTCCCTTCCCTTCCCTTCCCTTCCCTTCCCTTCCCTTCCCTTCCCTTCCCTCCCCTCCCC